>NW_004444033.1:8468768-8500258 GCF_000243295.1 Trichechus manatus latirostris | reverse complement strand
TATATATCTCCTCTCTCCCATCCAAAACAGATTGTAAATCCTATGAGAGTAGGGGTTTTATCTCTTTTGTTCACTTTTCCACAAATCCACAAGTCTTTTTACATAAAACTCAATACATATTAGTTGAATAAATGAATGATATCCCAGAAACTAAGTAAATAAAAAATTTTAAGGGAGGAGTGATCAACTATGCCAACCATTACTGTTAAAGAATATTCTGACATAATTAGAAGCAAGAATCTTGGGGTACTAAAATAATTCAAAGCATAGGCCTACTCTTGATAATCTTGGAGGTGTCCTGGCAGACAGGGACAGATGCCTGAGAGCAAATGCCTAGATGTTAACAAAAGAAAGGAAAGTACAGTGGAGAAATTAGGTAAATTTGGAATGACTGGAAAAATTTTAGAACAGATTATTAAAGATGGTTTGTGAGCAGTTAGAAAGTGGTCCTCACAGGAGCCAGGAAGATCTCATATGACTTAGTTCCTTTTCTAATTGGGTTAACTACTAGAGTTAAATAAAGAAATGATAAATCTAGCTGTTGGTTGTCTTGACTTTGTTTACAAGGCTAATTTCAAAGCTGGTGCAGATGAGCGCTCTTAAGGAAAGGTTTGGCAGATCAGGAAGCACTGGATCCTAAAAGCACAGGGGTGGAGGGATTCCTGAACAGATACCTGGTGTTGCCCATAGCTGGCTTGTACCTGCACAGCTTGGGGAGATAGGTGGGAGGGTTCGCTGCATTAAAAGGAACAGGACTGGGAGGATACCAGCAAGAAATCTGACAAAGTCTCTTACAGAACAGTGAAACATAGGGGGTATCATCACAGGTGATGGAAAAGGTAATAGTAATAATTGTCATCATCATCAAAATAGCAATTAATCATTTTCGGGGGGCTTACTATGTGCCAAAAACAGTTCTAAATGACTGACATGAATTAACTCATTCAATTTTCAAAACAACCCAGTGAGGGAGGGGCTGTTATTACCCCTTCGTGCAGATGAGGAAAATAAGGCACAGAGAAGTTGAGTAATTTTTCGAGGTCACGTATCCAGTAGGTGGAAAAGCTGGCATTTGAACTTAGGCTCCAGGGTCTGTTCTTGAACTAAAGCCCAAGTTCATAGAAAGATACATGAACTTGTGAATTAATGAGTTAATACTTGGGTGCTGATACAAAAGGAAGTCTCAAGAGGTATGGCCAAAACTTCATCTTAGTGCTGTCCTATTGAACACTTTCTTCAATGACACAAATAAGAGACTAAAAGATTGCTTATAAAATGGAGCATGACATGGAATTTGGAGGAATAGCTAAGAGTTTTTGATGACAGAATTAGGATTCAAAAATATCTCAACAGACTGAAATGATAAGCTAAAAACACTAAATGTAATGGGTAAATGCAAGATCTTGAATTTAAGTTTTAAAAAAATCACTACAGATACAGCATAGAAAAGATATGGCTTAATATGAACTAGTTTTTCTTCTTACATCTCCTGACACCTGACAGTCAACCAGTGGTCGAATCTTACCTCCTCGAACCTGTCCATTTCCCTCCATTTTCTGTGCCTCTCTGCTAAATCAGGCACTCACTCTCTCTCTTTCCCTTCTGCCTCTACACTCCTGTTTTTCCAATCCACCTTTCACAAAGCTCAGATAAGTCTCCCTATAGCATACCTCTGTACCTGGTACTCCCTGCTTACACATCTTAGGTGGCTCCCTACTACCTAATTTAAAAAGGTCAAGTTCCTTGAGCCTAGCATTCAAGATCTTCCAATTTGGCCCCAGGCGTCCTTTCCTAAACCCAAAGGTGGACCACTCATTCTTCCTTACCCTCCTTTTCCTCACCTCCCTGACATGGCTCCAGTGACTTCCTTGGCCCCCTTAAGTCTGTCGAAATCCTACTCATTCTTCAAGGCCTAGTCCGTGTCCTTCACCAAGCCTTTCCCGTCTTCCTTACACAATTTCTTCCCCTGGTTTGTCATCTTTGTCTATATTACCATACTTTCTGTCATAAATCAATACTGTGGGACATTCATGCCCTATCTGTTTGTCACCTGTTTCCCTTCTTATCCTCCACCAGGAATGTAAGCTCACTGAGGGTAGAACCTACGATGGATTGACTTCTCCATCCCCACATACTCACACCGGGCTTTGGATCTGACAGATGCAGAGACAGGATGTCATGAGAAGCACCATGCCCTGTGTCCTGCACAAGCAGAGTATGGATTCTGTGGATTACTCAGGCACCTGTGGGGCACCAGACTCAGTTTGGGATACTCCTTTTTCAGATGAACACTGCCAAGCTAACAGGCAACAGAGAAGCATGACTGCGATGGTCTGCAGACCTAGGACATACCAGAAACTAGGAAGGGTCAGTCTGGGGCGGGGGGGGGGGGGGGGGGGGGGGGGGGGGACGTGGTGGGACTGAATGGGTCATGATCGCTCTTTTCACATATTTGAAGGATTTTAATGTATAAGAAGGATCAAAATGATCTGGAATCACTCCAGAAAAAAGGACTATGTCTAATGGAGAAGAGATTATCACTTCAAAATAAGAAAGTGTTTTCATATGAGAACTCTTCAATAAAGAGCAGTCTGCTTTGTGGATGAAGTGACCTTCCAAACACCTGACATGTTGACAGACAGGAAAGTCACCTGTCAGAAAAGATGATGGCAAGATTGCCTACAATGAATAAAGTGTCAAACTATGTGAACTTAAAACATTTCTTTCAAAATAATAAGGACAACAATAATACATAAATATCCATGGCAGGGGGGTTAGATTCTAGGGTCTCCTTTACCTCATCTTGAACAGCTTACACAACATCTCTATTATAATTAATATTCATTAGCATTAATATTTGTTAGAAATTATTGGGTGCCCATAATCAAATGATAAAGAAGGCAATGTTCTGCTTTAAAAAAAAAAAAAACACTTAAAATTCAGCAGATGGGAAACATAAACATAAAATAAATATAAAATGTAATGTTAGTGTTTAAAATGCAATTCATTTTAATTTTTTTATATTTAAGTTTTAATATTTAAAGTCTGTCATTCAATTCTCATTTAGTAGATGTGACATTGGTGCAATCACTTTCGAGTTTGGTTTTATAAAACTGAAAACGTAACACTCTGTGGCCCAGTAATTTGATTCTTATTCAACTAACCAAGAACAGTGCCTTTTAAAGAAAAGTGGCTTTTATTTGTGTATCTTAAAAGAATTTTGCAAAATGATATTTTCCTTCTGAGATTTTGAAGTTCAGAGTTAATTTTGTTTTTTTTTAGCGTGAGTTAAATAATTATTGAACAAAGAAGTAAATATTATTTGGAGTGCATCACTTACTGAGATGATTTTTCTTTCTTTATGAAAAGGCTCATGTAACTGTGGATAAATATGACTAATTGCTGGAATGAGGGAGGTTAAGCATTAATCCATGTTCTATTCCTCTGCCAGATTCATTTTCCTTTAACATTGCTTCCTGGCTAACTTACAGTGATTCCTTATTATCTACTACATAAAATCTCTATTTCCAAGTCTTATGTATTTTTTTAATTTTGGTGAAAGTGTATACACAGCCAAAGAGACACCATTTCACCAACTCCTGTACGGACAACTCAGTGACACTGGTTATAGTCTTCAAGTAGCGCTACCACTGTCACTACCCTTTTCTCAATTATTCTACCACCATTATCTTAAACTCACTGCCCCCTAAACTGCCCATCCAACCTTTTGAGTCAAGTCTTATTTTTTAAGACCCTTTGTTATTTGGTTTACCTCTTCTTATTCAACAGTATCTCCTACTAGGAACTCTGTGAAATTTTCTCTCCATTGTCTCCTCTATAAACATCAGGCAGCTACCTTCATGCTTCCTCTTTATCCCTGTAATGCCGCTGTTATTCTCTCCACCTCCACAAACCTCATCTGTCACTCTAAGGTCTGGCACTTATCTCACCTTCTGTGGAATCTTTCCTGACTCCAATCACCCTTCCTCTCACTCTTGCTGTACTCCTGCCTCTATATCCTTTATGTACAAGCAGCACCTGATGATGTAC
This sequence comes from Trichechus manatus latirostris, assembly GCF_000243295.1. NCBI lineage: Eukaryota > Metazoa > Chordata > Mammalia > Sirenia > Trichechidae > Trichechus > Trichechus manatus. The sequence continues at coordinate 8,496,208 of NW_004444033.1, read as the reverse complement.
TGTACTTTGCCTATCTCTCTGTAATTACATATCATGGATAATTTGGTATTTTATTACACATTCTTTCCTTCCTTAATTGTTTCATGTCTTGTCAACCAGGCCATAATTTGTTCCTACTATTAGCTTTCTATGAGAAGTGCTATGATCTTTTCCATGAGCCCAGAGAGATTTCTGAACCCAGAGAAAAGAAATCAGAGGGATAACTAAAGGTTTTCAAGTTCATAACAATGGCTTTCATTTCCACTGATGTTGAGAACACGAGTAACTGTCCTTCTGTGACAGTAGGAAGGCTACAGATAAAACATCAAGAGGAGCATGTTTTTAAGAGCTAAGAAGAAATACTGTTATAGATTATTAAGAGTAACTAACAGTTTGAAATTGCTTTATGCTAAAGATCTTTTAGAACCACAAGATGGATGAATCAAGATCTGCAATTTTCTTGAGGAAGACAAAGCCTACAATCCTAGGCTTTCATGAAAATCAAGGCTGACACATCAGAACTACCCAAAGGCCATCATAAAAGGCTCCGTCCCATCATTCCTTTTGTTCTTGCTGTCAGTATAACTGCATGGGACCTAGAAGACTATTTCTGTGGTCCACATTCTCATTATGCCCATTGACAAACTTGAGGATGGTCCCTTTCTATAATGGTAAAAGTTAGGCTATGAAGGCAATAACAACCATTGGGTTCTAAAGTACTCAGCTCCTAACAGATCTACCTGTAGGCCGCAGTGCAGGTATCCTTGTATTCCTGGAGTTTCACACACACCATGTTGAGGAATTGATCTGAATATGCACTCAAGTCATGCATCAGGTTCATGAGATCTTGCACTGTCTTCTCCACAATGATTGTGCTCTGGACAAGAACAAAAAGAGAGGACGCTGATGAGATACTTTACTCAGTAATGTGTAGGACAAGGAAGGACAAGTGAAAGGGTGTAATGATTTAAGACGCTTGAGTTTTCCTGGGAGGTTCTGACATTTAAAAATATTAACTAAAAAACAACAACAAAATAATAGTATCTTCCGTAGTTCAGATCTTCCAAAGACCCAAGAAAGTGCTTTTTGTGGAAGAACATGGGACAGGGAGTTTCAAACTGATTTCATGGGATTCTTGGCACCCACAAGACACTTCTATGGCTTTTAAGAAAGAAAACTGGAGCGTGATTTATTACCTCCAGGGCTATACTTTGAGATGAGGGATCTGACAGGCACTACAAAGCAAAAGGCTTCCATGATTTATTTTAAAAGTTTCAAAACCATCAATCTATTAAGAATAATAAAGACTAACATTTGTATTGTGCCTTACAACCTGTCGAATGTTTTCACATACACAACATATGCTATGTCACTTAAGACTCACATATTAACATGATTATAATAAATATGTACTGGTTTCTTACAAGTGCCAGGTACAATGCTAAGCACTCTACAAATTTTATCTCGTTTAATCCTCTCAACAGCCCTACGATCAGGTGGGTCCTATAATCACCCCCGGTTTAAAGATGAGGAAACAGGCTTAGAGAGATGAAGCAACCAATGTAAGGGCTGCCCGTCTTTGCTGTTTTAACTCCACCATTCTGCCTCCGAGTGAAACCTGAGTCCTCCTGACCACAGCCCGATTATTTTCTGGTTAGATCACAGCATTTCCTTCTAGCACTGTAGAAGCAGGATCTATATAGAATCCGATATATTTTAAAACTAAATTAACTGTACACCAATGTTCACTGCAGCACTTTCCACAACAGCTAAAATGTAGAAACGACCGAAATGTCCATCAATAGATAATAAATAGATAATAAAATGGGGTTTATACACACAATGGAATACTAGTCGGCCATAAGAGAAATGAAGTCCTGATGCATGCTACAACCTGGATGAACCTGAGCAAAACAAGTCAGTGACAAAGGGATAAATACTGTATGATCTCACTTCTATGAACTAAGTAAATATTCAGAAACCAAAAATTATTAGAGGTTATCAATGGTGGGAGGGTAGGGAAAAGGGGGGAGTTTTTGCTTAGGGAGCACAGAGTTTCTGTTACGGTGGAGGAATAATTTGGAAACGGATAGTGAGAATGGTTGCACAATTTGAAGAATGTAATTAATGCCACAGATTTGTACATGGTGAAACTGTTGAATTGGCAAACATTTTGTTGCAAGTATTTTCATCACAAGAGAAAAAAGAAACAAAACAAAACCAGAATTAAATATCAAAGAGAAAAAATAATAAGCCCACCTTACAGCTAGAGACTGATAATACAGTGCAGCAAATCAGTGTTATATCTGAAAAGAGGCACATTCAGTAAAATCTAAACCTTCGATTAAGAAAAGAGTAGGCTGTTTAAACCCTTAGCTCTTTCAAAAGGAGCAGAATTACATTGGAATAAATATTAATCACATGCTTAGCAGCTTGGAATCCTTTGGTCAATAACTGGCTTGCTGAATATGTATTTATAAAAAATTATATAGGTGATGGCAGATTTAGCGATAGAAGTAAACACTTAAAAAAGTCTTTTCCAGTCTGACAGTGACCCATAAGGAATCAGAGGCATTTCTATTATGCTTAAATACAGACTATGGGGTACAGGGGTTAGGTTTTCGGGGTTTTTTAATTCTAAAACAAAACAGAACAGATAAACATAAACAGCTTTTCTTACCACAGTGGGAGATTAGCTGGAGCTCTGAGTTACACTTGCATGCCTATGCAGATTATTTGCTTGTGGAGGTTTCTTGTCTTCTCATCCCCTCCTTTCCTCTCCTCTCCCAGAAAATAATCAGGAAGGGAAGGAATGTTTATATCTTGTAAGGCAAGCCTCATAGGAGCCCAAATTACAGTCTCCACAGAATCCCCACAAGTTCAACTTCCTTTTCTATATTGATTTTAAGATTAAAGCACTGCAGCTTTACCCCGATCTATAATCCTGTATTTGTGTGTGAGTGACAGGAATTGATTCTGCTCGGCTACATGTCCCCAAGCTCCTAAAAAGAATCTAAAATCCTCACCCAGATTCAGAACACAGGCTCTCCCACAACATGGGAACAGCAATTAATAAAGGAGTGGAATTCAGCCATCCTAATAACGTGTGCTTAAAAATCTACCACCAGAGAAGATGAGCATGGGAGATGGCTGATTACTGGGAGAAAGGGCCCGGTTCCATTCCCAATATGCTGTTGATAACCATCTCTGGGACAGGTTTGAATAGCCCCTTCCTTTCTTATGACCCAATTTAGCCGTCTGATGACCAAGGATAATTTGATCACCACCATAGCCTACTAGGGCCTACTGCTTGAGGATTCGATTTGTGCACTGGCGCTTTTACACGAGTGAATACTATGTAATCATCCACAGTCATCTCAGGTGTGTCTGATCTCCCCGGTCAATCAACTTCCCAACACGTGAGATCTGCGTCCTTCTTTTTCTTTTGTCATTCTCCCATTCTGCCCCTACCCCACTTGTTTCTAATCACTCCAGATCTTCAGATCAATATTGATATCGAAAGAAAACAAGACTAATAATGCGAAAATACAAAAATAAACCTCTCTCTGCATGCCTTTTACATGAGGGATGTTAATCACAGACATCTCTGCAATTTGTAATCTCTCCGGGGGGATTCAGCGTGGTCTGTATTTGGTGCAGTGCTTTAGAGAACTGTGTGGATGACATGTGAGGGGAAGGGGAGCCTGTAAGCCCCTCTGCACAGCCCCCTCAAAGCTTATCTGCTCTGATTTAGCTGCCCCTCTTCTGTGCTAGCAAAAGACCTGGGCATAATTTTAGCTGCAGGTCCCTCTGCATAGCCCCTGGAGGCCAAGGCTTCGGGGGTAAACAGAGCTTCTAGGCATGGAATGATTAGAGTACCATGGCTTAATTCTAATGGCTGAGCTCAGCCCAGAGCCTGTGAGATGCTATATGATTACATACAATTTTCCAGCTATTTGGTTGGTTTACCTTGTCATGGTGGCACTCCGGATAATCAACCACTCATTCTCCTCAAGGAAAAGGACACTGTGGTTAGCCAAATGATGGGTATTTTTACAGGGGAAAAATTTCCCATTTCTCAAGAATTTTATAACAATTTCCAAATCGGTGGCTCTGACACATAAATATTGAAAATATCAAATTTCTAACGAGGTTAATCCTGTTTGTGTTTATTTGACCTCTTTGGCACTGCAAATGATACTGAGTCACTGTTAATTTTAGGATTTGCAAATGTGGTCTATTACAACTTCATAGTAAGTAAAATGCAGAAATTTATTCATTATCATTTCTATTATGCACATTACAAATGATTGATATTTGTTTAGAAACAACTCAATTCACATTTCTTGCAACTTATTACCAGGTAATAAAGTCTGGCATGACACGAAAATGAGAAAAAATACCTGGAGCGGGGGGCGGGAATCCAGGACAACTGATGCAATTAAAAAAAAAATTACTATGAAAAATAAACAACTAAAGTTTCTTACAGGAATACACCAGCAACCTACAATAAGCATTGCGTGTATAAGAGCCAATTCTTTGCTTCCACACTTTAAACAATTTAGCGAATTAATTAAGATGATTGGATGTCTGAGACCTTGTCCACTATTTCCCAAAATGGGGCTTTGCATCCAAATATTGATATCAACATTACAGCAAATTTCCAAAGAATTGGGAAAATGCTGAGTAAATGAAAACTGAAGTGGTTTTTTTTTTCTTTTTTAAATTTTAATTTTTAATTTTTTATGTACTTCAGGTGAAGGCTTACAGAACAAATAGTGTCTCATGAAACAGTAGTACACATATTGTTTTATGACATTGGTTAACAACCCCACAACATGTCAACCCTCTCACTTCTCAACCATCTTTTTTGGTGAAAATACACATAGCCAAAAGTACACCATTTCAAAAATTTCTACATGCACAGTTCAGTGACATTGACTACGCTCTTCCAATTGTGCTGCTATTCTCACTTTAGATGAAGGCTTACAGAACAGAATAGTTTCTCCTTTAACAGTTAGTACACATATTGCCCTATGACAGTGGTTAACAACCTCACAGCACATCAACACTATCCTTACTCAACCTTGGTTCCCTATCACCAGCTTCCTTGTCCCCTTCTGCCTTCTGGCCCTTGTCCCTGGACTTCTGTGCCTCATTAGTCCTGTTTTGTTTTATGGGGCTGTCCACTCCCAGGCTGAACCGTGAACCTCGGAGGTAACTTCACCACTGAGCTAAAAGGGTGTCTGGGGGCCATACTCTCGAGGTTTCTCCAGTGTCCTTTAGGCCAGTAAATCTGGTGTTTTTTTTGTGAGTTAGAATTTTGTTCTACATCCTTCTCCAGTTCCGTCCAGAACCCTCTGTTGTGATCCTGGTCAGAGCAGTCAGCGGTGGTAGCCGGGCACCATCTAGCTGTACTGGACTCAGTCCGGTGGAGGCCTTGGTAGCTGTGGTCCATTAGTCCTTTGGACTAATCTTTTCCTTGCGTCCTGTTCTCTTCTTTCTCCCTTGCTTCCGAAGGGGTGAGACCAGTGGAATATCTTAGATGGCCGCTCACAGGCTTTTAAGACCCCAGACGCTACTCACCAAGGTAGAATGTAGAACATCGTCTTTATAAACTGTTATGCCAATTGAGCTAGATGTTCCCCGAGACCATGGTCCGCACAGCCCTCCACCCAGCTATTCAGTCCCTCAGGGAGTTTGGATGTATCTATGGAGCTTCCATGACCTTTCCTTGTGCAAGTTGTGCTGGTTTCCCCTGTATTGTGTACTGTCTCACCTGAAGTGGTTTTTTTAGAGACTTTTAATATGCCAGTATCACTGTCAGTCTCAAAGAGGTGTATGTGGTTTTCAATCTTCCCGTAATTTGAAGCAAAGAAAACATGTTGACATCTTTTCACATCTCCTGGAACAGTGTTACCCAGAACATGGTTTGGGAACATCTCCCCAGTTCTCTGGTTACACTGATGAGGATCAAGGCCCAGTGTAGTTAAGGCATGCTCGAGGGCACATAGGTAGGTACTGGTAGGAATAGGGTGAGAATTCAGGTCTCTTACCCCTCAGTCCATGCCCTTCCCCACATGTCAAGCCTCTGGCTCCTGCCTACCTCTGCAGCCTTCTCTCCAGCTCCACTGAGCATGCCCACCCTGGCTTCAGCCACACTAAATGACTGGGCATTCCTTGACAGACCCAGGCGAATTCCAGCCTCTGTCCCTTTGTGTTTCTGTTCTCTGTGCCTGGAATGCCTTTACTAGCTACTGCTGCTCATCCTTGAAGAGTTATCTGAAGTCAGCTCAAGGGTTATCTGCTCTGAGTTAGCTGCTCCTCTTTTGTGCTATCAGAACACCCTGGCATAATTTCAGCCTAGGCGCTATGCAGGGTATGGTGACCACTGGCTTACTCGGCTGTTGACTCTACAAGATTGGAATTTCTCTTCATCAGCGACTATACCTTGGTCTTCCTATCCCTACCACCTAGCAAGGTATCTGGCATATTACAGGTGATCAATAAATGTTTATTAAATGGATTAATGCATGTGCACAGCACATTTAGAACTGATGAAAAGACAGACTTACAGTATAATTATAGTGCAAAATCGTAGGACAGAAGCCTGATTTAGTAAGGTGGAATCAGACTACAGCCTCCTTATTACTACATTCAAAAAACAAAAAAACAACAAATAAAAACAACCAAATCAGTTGCTAAGGAGTCAAGTTGAACTCATGGCAACCCCATGTGTGTCAGAGTAGAACTATGCTCCATAGGGTTTTCAGTGGCTGATTTTTGGGAAATAAATTGCCAGGCCTTTCTTCTGAGGTACCTCTGGGTGGACTGGAAGCACTAACCTTTTTGTTAGCAGCCAAGAGTGTTAACTGTTCCTATATTACTATGTCTTAATCCCCACGGCGTTAAGGACTGAACATTTATTGTGACTTGAAGGTCTTAGGTTTTTCTATAAAAACACTCCTAATTTCACCTGATTGCATTATTTTCTATAATGGCAATCCATTATATGTAAAACTAAATGTGCTAATTTTAAAATTTTAATAAATAGAAATAAATTCACAAATTAGCAGGAAAAAAACCCACAAACAAGAAGCCAATTTCAGTTTGGAAAATGTAGTCTCTGTATGTGTGCTTTAGCTCCTGCAGCAGGGATAGTTCAGAAATGCTATAAAGGACCTAGGCTTCTGGAAACCTCCTTTAGAAAGAATTTTCAAGAAAACACGGTCAGAGTTAAGTCTTTCCATCACCTCAGAACCGCGCCCGTCTCTCAGAAGCAGACCAAGGGCTTCACTGACATTTGATGATGACAGTACAGCCCTGTTATATTCAGCTACAATACAGTAGGACTTATCACACCATATTGTCCTTCCAATTACTATCAGCTCTAAGATGCAGCTGGCTGTAAACAATGATAATAATTACAAAGACAGTAATGACGGAGCCAAAAGGGAAACTCTTCTCTGTTTTTTTAATCTATGTGATATTTAAAATGTTCTGAGTGAGTCTGCTCCTTTAACAAGCCAGCTGGTAAAAGACCATGCACTCAGGAGTTGGGGCTTGAAGGACTGACACTTTCACCCTTCTCCAAACCATCCTCCACCCTGCAAGCAGCGCGGTGTTTTAAAAAGTTGCATGTCCCTCAGAAATGAGTGCTTACGTCCATCAAAAGAATAGTCATAGCAGTTATAACAGCCAGAGAACGAAAGCAATACTCATGACCACCAAGCGTTGAACGTGCAAGTAAACTGTGGCCTATTCCTATAAGAGAATACTACACAGCAATGAAAAAGGATGAGCTACATGCAACCACATGGGTGGATCTCACAGACATGCTGAGGGAAAGGAGCCAGACACCAAAGAGTATACACTGTGTGAGTTCATTCATATGCAGTTCAAAAATACGCCAAACTAGTCTCTGGTAATAGAGGTCAGAGGTCAGAATAGTGATTCCCTTGGAGGGGGTGGGTCCTGACTAGGCAGGAGAGGAACTTTCAGGTATGGAAATATCTTGATTGGGTAGCTGTTACAAGAATGCTATATACGTAAGCAAAACTTCTTTGCACTTAAGATTTGTGCCCTTTACAGTTTGTAGGTTTCATATGAAAATAAAAAATGTAAAGTGATGTCTCATCATGTCTCTCCTTATCTTACAAGTTTTTGCTCACTAGGCCCCACATCCTTCAGAAGGCCTTTGTGACATCTCCTACCATCCCCCTTGGCTTCTCTGGGATCCATCTCCACGGGGCCTCCCTCAGTGCTTCACTCCCATCCCAGGGCCTCAGCACCTGCCTGTGATGCTCCAACCCTTGTCCTCCTCTCCTAGCATACTTTTCATCGTTCAGGTCTCAGCTGAGAAGTTCTTTCTGCAGGAAGCCCCCCCCCCCCCGCCCCCATGCCAGATTAGGTCCACCTGTGATAAACACTGTTACAGACTGGACCGTGTCCCTCCAAGATTCATGTTCAAGTCCTAACCCCCTTGTTTAGAAACAGGATGTTTGAAGATGTCATCAGTTAGGTTAGCATGTGGAAGGCTGAGGACGTTCTCCTGCAGTTGGAGAGAAACGGTGGAGAGACGATGGACGGGGAGTCTCGGAATCCTAATTCTAGAGGTAAAAGAAACTCTTGCTATCCACAGTCCAATCCTCTGGTTTTAAAAAAGAAAAGGAACCATAACAAACACTAAAGGGCCTGTCAAAGGTACAGACCTAGTTTAAGAATCCAGCCCCTCTGACTCTCTCTGGTCCAAGTTAATGAACAGAGTGTCAAAAAAAGAATAAATCATTGTAATGACTGTTTATTGACTCTATAAAATTCCATGAAGAAAGTCAGAAGAAACTCATTTGTCACTATTTGAGGTGACTATTAAACTAAATTCTTCTTTGAAAATTGGTAAATCAGGAGAAAGAATTATGCATTTACTCTTGTCTTTCCAGTAGGAACTCTACTTCAGGATGACCAAATAGGGAAAGCTCTACTTTAAGGAAGAACGCCAGCCAAGAAATGTAGAAGAATAACAGAACTGGAAAATCATTTTATAGCCCCTAATAAAATAATGACTCAGGTAAAGATTATCAACTGGTTCTAAGATAAACAGATAAAAGTTGACAGGCAAATAAACATTGGTGTTGTGCCAAAGTTAGACCCCAGATCACTTTCTGGCCCCACAGGAAACCTGACTGCCCAGTGGAGGGATCAGACAGCTGCAATTCCCATCCAGGGGTCAATCTCAGCACTGTTGATGTCAGGACGCCAGCTCTCATGTCTCCTGATGTGATGCAATGTGAAATAGAACATTACCTATGATGTTGTCATGGTTTGAATTATGTTCCTCCAAAAATGTGTGTATCAATTTGGCGGCGCCATGATTCCCAGAATTGTGTGGTTGGCCTCCATTTTGTGATTGTAATTTTATGTTAAAGAGGATTAGGGTGGGATTGTAACACCACCTTTACCCAGGTCACATCCGTGATCCAATGTAAAGGGAGTTTCCTGGGGTGTGGCCTGCACCACCTTTTATCTCTCAAGAGACAAAACAGAAGGGAAGCAAGCAGAGAGTTGGGGACCTCATACCATCAAGAAAGCAGTGCCGGGAGCAGAGCGCGTCCTTTGGACCGGTGTCCCTGCGCAGAGAAGCTCCTAGACGGGGGAACACCGAAGAGAAAAAGGCAGATAGAGAGAAAAAGCCTTCCCCTGGAGCTGACACCCTGAATTTGGACTTTTAGCCTACTTTAACTGTGAGGAAATAAATTTCTCTTTGTTAAAGCCATGCACTTGTGGTATTTCTGTCGTAGCAGAACAAGATGACTAAGACAGACGTGCACAGCACTTTACAGTTTGTAGGTTATACATGAAAAGAAAAATTTAAAATTGAAAAGGCATAAAAAGCAACAAATATAGGTGAGCTTATAAAGAACAGATACAAAGATAACCAAATTCTAACCCCCAGCTGACTTAATTGACCAACGTAAAATACTCAAGTACCCTCTCGTCTTTTCTCTTATTTTTTGTACACCTGTATATAAATATAAATACCATTTACATTATGTGATGCATATGTGAAGGTTAAAAGCAGCTACCTACCTATTATCCACCTGTCAATCTATCCAATACTTACTGAGCACCTACTATGTGCCAGGCTTCTGTCATTACTACCACTATGCTAGGCTCTGAGAACATTATAATCTTCTGGTTTGTCTACTCATCTCTTCTAAACCGTAGGCTCCTAAAACACCAAACCTGTTGCCATTGAGTTGATTCCGACTCATAGTAACCCTAGAGACCCTAAAGGACAGAGTCGAACTACCCCCATCAGGTTTCCAAGGAGCAACCGGTGGATTTGAACTGCCAACCTTTTGGTTAGCAGCCGAACTCTTAACCACTATGCCATCACGGTTTCCCTGTAAACTCCAGGAGGCAGGAAATTACAGTTTACAGTGTAGAAGAGATGAATAAACAAACCAGAACATTATAATAAAGCATGCCATATGCAGGTCTAAGGACTTTACATGCATGACCTTATTTAACTCCCTATGAATCTTATTTCACCACCTCGAAGGTAGGTACTGTTATTATCATCCCCATTTCACAGCTGAGGAAACTGAAGCACCAAGAGGTCAAAGAGTTGTCAAGGTCACATGACCAGAAAGTTGTAGCGCCATCCGGGATTTGAATCCAAGCAGCCTAACTCCAGAGCCCATCTCGTAACCATTATTTTTTTGTTGTTTCTAGTAAAACACAAACACAGTCAGCAGCGGGTTAATCTCTCCAGGCAGTCTGTGGTGCCGGGTGTAGCATGGTCAAGGTCAAGGTGAATGAGGACTGATTATGGAAGAAGTTTATGGTGACCTTCAGACTGGAACTTCAGCGGAAGGGCTGGTGAGACCAAAACCAGGCTTACTGGAAGCTAAGAAGGGAGCGTGTGGTGAGGAAAGTGAGACATTCATTTGGAACCACTGGCAGTGAAAAGGAGGGTGTTAGGCTCAGCAAGTAGATGGGATGAAGTCACGATAACAAATGAAGACTGGATCCTCCTGCTGCTTCTAGGCTGTTCTGCATGACCAGCCTTCTCTGGGCACAGGCCACGCCAATGCCAGCAGCCAAGAGACTCTTCATTCCCGCTATGAAGCTAGCAAGAGCTCTTCCCTCTTCCCACTTTCCTGATACCCTGGCCTCTTCCCTCACCCAGAACTGACACCCAAGACAACAGGGTAAACGGTAAGGACATAAGACTGTCATGAAGGCTCAGGTTCATAGTTCAACCTGTCTTGAGTTTCTCTTTCTGAAATCATGCTTGAGCATAATTTTCCAGGCCCTGCTAACAACATCACCAGAGCACTTTCTAACACCCTCCTTCCTGAGAACTTAGAGTACTTTGCAAATATCTCAATCAATATCTCAACAGATTGTGAGAAAGGAGAGCAGTTATTATCATCCCTATTTTATAGCAAGTCTAACACTTAAAGCCGTTTCAAGAAACAAGTATAACACTTCAGAAGAGATTTTCAAAGAATTCCAGAACATCAAGCTGCCACCGAAGGTGGTCTGAAATGCTTTCATTTCTTTGCATTTCTCCAATTCTCATTCCCCTCCGACTGGTTTCTGTCACGTCACAAAACATTTGTAGTCGCTGAAACCCCTCTCTTGAAACAGTGGTGTTATTCATGCATTTTGTGTGATTATTTTGTCCTTTTAAAGGTTACATGTCCTCGACCACTCCCCTCAGTGCCAAGAAACAAACCAACCCAAAAACGTACAGAGCAAAACCTTTACAATCCTTTTTGCTAGCAGAGGCAGGGTCTGCTCAGCAAGGGGCTCTGGGAACCCACCATGGGGCACGATTCATTAGGGATGCATTATAAATATATATAAATCAACATGTCAGAGGAGGAAGTCCGGTGCACCCTGTGGGAAACGCATGCTACATGCACATGTTCCACTCTGTGCAGGCTTACCTGTCCTTGGTGGCACGCACCATATAATAATCAATTATGCTGACAAGTTTCCCTACAAATCGTTTCAGCCTCAGTTACTCATGCACCTTAGAGGTGAGATCCAGAGCCCTCTACAGACGAGAATGAACAGGGAGCTTGGCTTCCAGTAAAAGGGAGCATATGGAACTGTTTGGTGGGGAGAGCATTTGAGCAAGCGTGCAAGCATGCACACACAAGGGGAAATTTGTTCAAAGGTAGAGAACAGCTCCGGTATGCCTCATACTGGGAGAGACAGAACATCTGAGAACTAATGGATTTTCCAAAGTAGCTCTTACTTTTAACAAAACTGGCTATTCTAAACTGAGCATTCTAGCTCATTCCAGGAGTAAATTCAACTGCTTTATATGACCTTTCTATGCTGAGCGAAACAGTATGCACCGCTGCGCAAAAATCAAATGACTAGAAAACAGTAGACCTGGGCCGCAAATATGGTTCTAGCACCGACTGACTCTGGGGTACCGAACAAGTTACTCTCTTTCTTCATTTGCAAGGTGTATGATAGTCTTCATGAACAATTGTGAGCCCTCAAGACCAAGAACTTAGAAAGTAAACTTGGGCTTTAGCTCACCTTCTCAAGTTGACATGAGTCATTCACACTTATCTTTCCGAGATTTTAGTTACAATAGCACATTATTTAGGAAGAGAGAGGCCTAAATGAGATTGGAAATCACCACAACACATCCTGGAGGGCTAAACCCAATGGCCTCCAGCCAAAGTTTGTGCAAAAGGAACAGTAACAGAACCGCCCACAGACTGCACAGGGAAGCAGCTTTTCTCCTGAGCGAGGAAGTCAGTGGTTTAAAATCAGAATCCTGGAGCTTCGACGTATTTCTTTCTAGGACAATCTTTTCACACAGGAAACATCTACATCACTGGGAAGGATATAGCCAACACTTAGAATGAACAATAATTTTCCATAAATCTTCCTGATTTCACCTACCAGGGGGTAAAGAAACAAACTGGACCAACATAGGTCCAACTTTTTATTTTGCCAGGTAAGGATGCTTAAAACAACAAAAACTGATCATCTACAATACGGTGTTTTCATAAAAGTATGAATATTTTAATACAAAAATAGAGGGGAAATAATATCAGAAAATAAAGACAGTCTTTACCAAGAACATAAAGTTGAAAATCCTCCCTCCCTTCCTCGTTCTCATTGTCGGTCTCTGTCTCTCTCTCTCTCACTCACACACACTCTCTCTCAAACACATGCACACACTCATACACACACACATTCGATCTCTCTCTCAAACACACGCACACACACGCACACACTCCCCACTACATTGACCTTTTTTGTGAAGCACATCTTGGACTGGCTGGCCCAGGTTGGCGGACTGGCCTTTGGGGACCACAGCTGTAGGAGGTATATAATTGTCAAGAGGTATTAGTAGGTATCATTAACAGAGGGCACATTTTGTAGCAGCTGTGCCTGATCAGACATATGCTGAAGGGCAATGTTCAACTGCTGTGATTGTTTTTAACTTTAGGGTAGGGTGGGCGGGTCGGTTTTTGCTTTTATGTGAGAAGTCATCATTCTAACAAACCAGAGCTTCTTATTTTCTACAGTCTCTCACTAGATGACAGATGAGAACAGGGACAGGCTTATATTAAAAACAGAACAAAACAGGAGAAATTAAGTATGTAGAGATTCAGTTGTCATGATTTTACTTTTGGGTTAAATATAAAAATTATTTTAAATACAAAACTGATACAAAACTCAGAAGTACTAAATGAAATCGTGAAATTTTTCAACAGCCTCTTCCTGTGGGTGACTTGGACGCACTAACAACACGCAGATATAATTTGGAAAGGCAACTCTAATGATTCATAAAATTACCACAGTTCCCATGTAACTGAAAACAATAGAGCCCACCGCAAAATATAGACAGAGTGTTCAAATCATTTTAATGGCTTCTCATTTTTTCTTTTAAACCCTCTGCTCCTTTTATCACTAAGATTTTTTTTAATGAAAAGTAGAATGTCCCTGCTGCCCATTTTGTTCTTTTATTGTCTCCCTTTTGTTCTAAAAATGAGGGTAAAATTAAGTGCTTAGATCACTAGAGATTTCCAGATGGTCAGACAAATGAGTGGTTGGGCTCCTGGGCTTGTGTTTCTCATAGATATGGACACACATCTCTCATTGTGTCTCCACGGCTCTCATCCAGTACAAATGTGATGTAGCCGAAGTACCTTCACTACGTGACAATCACATTTCTGCTGAGAATGAGGTTCAAAATTGGTTTAATTGCTACAATCAAAACGGGAATTTTCTATGCATTTATAAAAATATGACTTTGTTTTCCTGGTGTCTGAATTTGAAAGAAAATGTAAAATGTTTGCATTATATATATTTTAATCTCAGCAGCTTATTCTGAAATGTAACTATTTTCCTCTTATTTATTTGCCTCCCTTCCTCAGCTCCCTGCTTCCCCCAGTGTATTTCACTAACCCTTTCCCCGGTTGCCTAGAGCTACTACTCCCATGTTACAACCCCAGGCCATTGCTCTTCTTTTCCTGTTTTCCATTACTCTTCTTTCTTCTGTCTAGAACTCTCTATCACATAACGGGCCTGTAGACAATGACTGAATAACAACTGGAGATGCTTATTTTATTACATAAATATGCATACATTGATTGTTATATTCCAGGCATTATTCTATGTGCTTTTAAAAATATGAACTCGTTCAATCATCAAAATAACTCTGTGAGGTAGAAACTATTATCACCTCCACTGTACAGATGATCAAACTGAGGCACAAAAAGGTCAGTAATTAGCCCAAGGTAATACTACTAGTAAATGGTGAAGCCAGATTCAAAACCAGTCTGGTTGCAGAGCCCTTGCTTTTAATCACTGGTGGAGGGGAGAAGGAGGAGGAGAGGAAAAAGGGGAGGGGAGGCGGAAAATAGAGGGAGAAAGAGCGAAGTTAATGACTGAATCGCTGGGGGCGAGGAGGACAGAGCAGGGGCAGCCTAGGAGTGGTCATGAATTCATCAGGAAGTCTGGGCTTGGTGTTCACTAGGGCTGTGCGGCAAAGACAAGTAAGGTGGAAGAGCTTTGCCATCTTGAAGATAAATGGTAACTGGTGTGACTCAAGGTCATTGGTGCCTGGAATGTTGGCTGGGATAGAAGAATGTGACTCGTGGTGTGCCGGGAAATGTCTGACAACCGGCTCTCCAGGGAGATGGTGGAGGCCTGATTTGCAGTGTTTTCTGATTTCCATAGTGTAAATACTCCCACCGTGGCCAATTTTAAGCTCACAATATGACGCCACTGAATGTGGAGTTGGGAGGAGATGCAGAGTAACACACGTAGTGACGCGGCCTTTGTACCATCATCTACAATAGACGCAAATACCTCAAGAGCACAGTAAAATAACTAAGAGGTGACGAAGTACTTATTACCTTTGATTTTAATATTACAGAATTTAATGTTTAATAATGGCTGTGCTTAATAACTGGCTCACAAAATTCCTGAAAATTCAACAATTGGCTCTGGTGAGCCGGGAGCAGCGGCTCCAGCACATCCCCAAGTACAACCACCCTAAACATACCTATTCTGGAATAAGCGGATGAACAGCGATCTGGGGGCCTGATCTTCACAAGGTCCCAAATCCAGCACAGCCAGGAAATAAAGGCACGGAGGGGAAGACGAACAAAAATGACAGAGGTGATGAAAAAGGGCACGTGGGCTCTACTCTGACAGACAGAGAGGTCAAGCGTGAAAGAAGAGAGTTTGAGAAGGTAAGTTCAGTGAAAGGCTGAGTGTTCTCTAACATTCTATGAACCATGAGGCGCAAAGCAAAGACACTGTGGAACCTTGCCACCCATCCTCACACTCCCCAAGCAAGGTCTTGCCATCTTGTTTCTGTTCTGTGTAGACAACTTACTCAGGAGAAACAAATGGGTTATGAAGGAGCAGAGGACGTTTCATGAGATAACAAGCCTTAGGTGAGCAATAATGACAAATGGTAAAGAAAAAATAAGATTCAGGAATTTAACAAATACCGTTTGCACACACAGCTGGCAATGTCACCTAGAGAACTCTGCATGGACACAGAGAAGTCAAATGTCACAGGGAGCTAGCCATCTTTGGAGAAAGACAGCTTGTTTCACTTACTGAGGTTTCCCCAGAATCAATCACAGTCTAGTAAAATCACATTCAGTATTTTTTCATTAAATGAGTTTCTAGTATATCTGTTCCATGAGGTAACTATTGGTGAAATTCTTGTCACTTGAGTATAAAGGGACATGCGGGGGGGTGGGGGGTGGGTGGTAGCAATGGGAAACAGACTGTTTTTAGGGAAAACTTTCTGCCTTTTCCTATACTTCTCAAGCTTCTAGTTATATTTGAAAATCCATGTGTTAACAAAAGAATGCATGTTTAAAATGGTTGACCTTCAGCTTTTCATATAAACACTACTAGGTACAGTACAATACAGAATTTTATGTATAAAGCACTTATCAAATGCTTGTCGAATTGAAAGATAAGTGCAAGATACAGCTCGTGATTCAAACTGCCAAATAATGGTTCTTCTGCTAATTGTTGCCTCAACAAATGATTATAACTGGCAACTTCAACACAGTAGAGCACCTGAGGTCAAAAACTCAGCTAGCTTCCAGGTCCCAGGTGGCAGGCTGTGGCCTGAGTTAGAAGTTAGAACAGCTCTCCCTTTTATAACTGTAAAGAGGAAGCAAAGCTGTTGACCCCAGGCTGGCTTCGGTAAAGCCCATCCTGAGTTTGAGGCCCTTGCAGTTTTACAGTCTTTCCCCTGCCCCTCCACATCCCACCGCCTTACTCAAGCGACAACAACTCTCTGCCATAAAATTCTAGTTTGGAGAAGGGATTTCTGACACAGCTGATGCAGTGCAGTTTGAATACAGAAAAAAAACAAAAAACTATGTCCAATAAAGTACCTCTATAAACTTCTTTTTCCAGAACAATCACTCAGTGAATATTTCTCCAGCATCTACTACGAGGGAAGCACTGTGCTCAGGAGATGTGTAAACGGACAGGGAAGGAGATTAACTTTTATTAACAGCCTCCTCTACGCCAGGGACCATGCCAAGCACGGTCCCATGCTTCATTTCATTTAGTCCTCACATGTCTGCTAAACGTGTATTAGTATCTTTGTTTTATAGATGACGACACGGAACTTCAGTAAGTTCCATGCTCAATGTAACAGCTAGTAAGTGCTGGGGCCAGAGCTGCCCTCAGGCGGGTCCTACTCCAAAGCCTGTGCTCTTTCTGTTACACAACCTGGCAACTCAAATTAAGATGTACCAGGCAGGGCTCTGGCAGGAAGGAACAAGCCCAGACTGGAAGGAAACTATACTGCAATCTGGTTTCAATCTTCTCCAAGAGGATATAAAGATGTGTACATAGAAAGGCAGCTATCCACGCGAGGTGGCACATGAGTGCCAGTCACTGCAGCCTGGGGTGCTCTGGAATGGTTTACAGACAAGTTAGAATCTGAGGTGGCCTTTAGGGAGGGTGTGTGGAAAAGCTAGGCCTTTAGAGTACGGGTGGATAGAGAAGAGGGGCAAGGGTATTCCATATTCCTACAGATTCGTGGTCAGACAGGCAGGGCCAGGGTGATGGGAGTAAAGCACAGCAGTAGGAATGAGAAGGATGTATTTAGGGAGGAACTTACTCCTGGGTAAAAAAACCTACAAGGATAAGAACAGGAGGGAGACAAATACAACACAATTTTGGAAGCAAGAAAGCAGACTCAAGAAAATGGAATCCTATGTCAGTATCAGGGAAAATTGAGAAACAATCCAATCTAACTGCCAATTCCCGAGAGCCCCAGCTACATCTGGATATGGAGGCAAAAGAGAAGGGGTGGCTAATATAGGGACTAGTTAAAAGTCTATTGAAGAAGTAGTCAGATCCCCAGGTCCCCTCCCCCAGTGGGCAACTGTCTCTCCTCCACCCTGGCCAAAACTTGAAGGCTTAGTCTCTGGCCTGGGAGAGTAATTAAGGGGGCAGAAAACAGTGGAACCAAGTGAACTTATGCACACTGGATACCAAGAATCCCCAGCTCTCTTCCACCCTTTCCCATTTGTTTTCCTGGAGGCTGGCATCAAGCCTTTGCTCTCCAGAGAGCAGATTAGAGAACCATTCTCTGTGGGGTCTGGTCCAAGGGGAATGACCTTAAGATACCGACATTGGAGGTTTCCCAAATTAATGGCCCAGCCCAAGGCAGGAGGTGAGGTCAGAAGAATAAGTCCAAGCTATATAGCTCTTGCCCTTTAATATGTGAAAGATACCAAGGATCTCTTTGAACCAAACTCCATATAGAACTACTACTAAAGAAAGTTTAGAGTATTTTAATTTACCTATACAAGAAAACTCTTGTTTTTCACCTTCTGTATTCTCGGAAATTACTTGATTATCAAATTAATGAAACAGCCTCGACTTCATGCTGCTTCAAATGAGAAGGCCATTAGCACACATGCTGTCAAGATCCCTGGAACCAGAGAGTCAGACAACACACCGAGTGCGGGGCACGCGTTATCATCTTCCTTTAATTAAGTTAATCAATATACATTTACTCAGGGGTCTATAGAAAGGACCTGGTCTGTTTTAATATGCACACTCACTGTTGAGGCTTCTAAAAATTGGTCTTTGGCAGGTTTAAGCTAAGTGACCAGGGTTTTCCACTGTTACCCTACAGGTCAAACCATGTATCACATTTAAGTGAATGTGGCAGGATCATCTTCTAAGAGCTAATTCATGTTCTTAAAGGAAACCTGGTGAGCGGAACCACAGAAGTATTTTTCTCCTTTCCTGCCCCAACTGTGGAAGAACTGCCAAGTCTTTGAATCTCCAGGAAAGGATAAACAGCTTCCTTCTGCTTCAAGGAACTTCCAGAAAGAAAACCTACCATCCAGGTCTCCGAGAGAGGAAGCTGGACTGGTCCAGATGGGAAGGGGAAGGAGGCTCTGTCTGCTTTGAGAGGAATGATGATGATGAGGGTAGCAGCACTGACTGTTTACTGAATGCTGACCTCTGTGTTAGAAAGTCTTCATATTAATATGTAAGTTAGAATTTACATATTCATTTCCTTAATCCTCACAACAACCTTGTGAGGAAGATACTATTATTATCATCGCTATTTTACAAAGGAGAAGATTGAGGCACAGGGAGGGTAAGAAACTTGCCCACGGTCATACAGCTGGTACGTGGCGGAGCCAGGACTTGAACCCAGGCAGTTTGGCTTCAGAGCCCACTGGTTTAAATCACTCTTCAGAGAGTGGATCCCTGAAGCCTGGGAATGCCTGGAGCCGGCAGGTAGCGGGATCCCTAAGGTGGTAGTGTATCTAAATGCCTGCCTCTCCTTTCTCTGTGTGGTACCCTCCCACTCAGCCTGCAAAGTCGAATGGCAGCCCTCTCTGCGAAGCCCTTCCTGTTTCCAAACTCCTCATTCATTCCTTTGTGCACCTACGGGGCTTTGAACAAAGCAGCACTGTAGGTTATCTGCTTACCTACGCCCCTGTTCCCTAGCCTCCTGCCCTCAACCATCTCATCTCAAATAGGCTTTGAGATTCACAGGGACCAGTGGATTCTGAGTGGCTAGTCAGCACCCGGTGGGCCAAATGCCTGAAGGAGGCTGTAGGATATTGGGAAGGGTAGAGGCTATGGATTCAGAAAGGCTGGTGTTATGGATTGAACTGTATCCCCTAAAAATGTGTATCAATTTGTCTAGGCCAAAATCCCCAGAATTGTGTGGCTGTCCTCCATTTTGTGATCTGATGTAATTTTCCTATGTGTTGTAAATCCTAGTCTCTGTCTGTGGTTAAGGAGGCAAGATTAGGTTATGTTAAAGTGGATTAGGGTGAGATGCAGCACACTTACTCAGGTCATAGTCCTGATCCGATGTAAGGGGAGTTTCCCTGGGGTGTGGCCTGCATCACCCTTCATCTTACAAGAGATAAAAGGAGAGAGAAGCAAGCAGAGAGATGAGGGACTTCCTACTACCAAGAATGAAGAGCCAGGAGCAGTGTATGTCCTTTGGACCCCAGGTCCCTGTGCTGAGAAACTCCTAGGCTCAGGGGAAGATCGAAGACAAGGACCTTCCCCCAGAGCCAAGAGAGAGAGAAAGCCTTCCCCTGGAGCTGACACCGTGAATTCAAACTTCTAGCCTCCTAGACTGTGAGAGAATAAACTTCTGTTTGTTAAAGCCATCCACTTGTGACATTTCTGGTACAGCAGCACTAGATAACCAAGACAGCTGGGATTCACCACAGCCCAGCCACAGACTGGCTCTGCGACCTTGCAAAGTCACTTAATTCCTCTCAGCCTCATATTTCAAGTATTTATTTCATAGGATTACTAGAAAGATTAAGTGACATCACAGCCATGGAAAGCACGTTGCTCAATAAGTAGCAGTATTATTAGTCCCGCTTCCATAAGTGTTAGTTTAATGGATGTGATTTTCCTGAAAAAAAAAAAAATGGTGAGAAATGAGTCTGTTATGGATTGAATTGTATCCTCCCAAACTATGTGCTATAAACCCTATGCCCTATATCTGTGGATGTAGTCCTATCTGGAAATAGGGTTTTCTTTCTTACGTTAATGATGCCATATCAGTGTAGGGTGTATCTTAAGTCAACTACTTTTAAGATCTAAACGGAACAGTTCAGGCACAGAAGAAAACAAAGACAAACTGGGGAAGACCCATGCCAAATGGAGACCATCCAGGAAGCAAAGAACAGGGTTGAAAAGAGACATGGTACTTCCCCCAGAGTCCACCGAGAGAGAAAGCCTTCCCCTGGAACCAGTGCCCTGAATTTGGGCTTCAAGCCTCCTGAACCGTGAGAAACAAAATCTCTGTTATCACAGTACTGAGAAACTAAGAGTCTGATCTTTACTAAGAAAATAAATTCACAGGCTTCGTCATCAGGAGAGATATCTGGACAGAGGACCTAAGTATTTCTATAGAGGGATGAATAAAAATAAATGAGAAAACGCAAGAGATGGGAGATAATGAAGTCCAACTGTATGTTAAGAGTATTACCATAATTTAAAAGAACTATTGGCATACACTGAATTTATATACAATTTTCTTCCTAAATTAACTAAAGATTTTCATCATAAATGAACTACCCTTACATTTTCAATTGCTTGCTTTAATGTATTTCCCAATGAACTTCTTAATCTTCATTTCTACTAAGATTTCCATTTTTTTCATAAAGGGAATGAAAACAAGAAATTCATAAAAATAACAATCTTAGAAATCATCTTAAATCTGATTGGGCAAAGGAAATTAGTCAAGATAATAATTTTGCTCCAAGAAATTTATCTAGGAAAAATTAAAAAGTATTATATAATGCTAAATGCCTTTGAAATTACACACATAGAAATCCTTCACTTTTCTTCCATTTTTTCTCACACGGACTTCTCAAATCAAATCCCAATTTCTATCAAGTGGTTCACCAATTTCAAGGCAATATTTAATAAAACAAAATTCCACTACAACCACTTTATGTAAGTCATATTAATTCCTTACACTCCCATCTTCAATGATTTCTCTAAAATATATTCATACTTTCCTGCTTTCTTAAATGGAGTCTATAGATCTGACTATAATCTCATAATGACTCGTTATGAATTAATGATTTGTCATTATTAATATCAACTTTCCTGTTCAGTAACAAAGCCGTACTCTCAAATGCTACTGTGGCAGGTAGAGCAGTTGGCATGCAACTTAAATGGCTCCAAATCAGCATGCACCGTTATGATTTTAGATAGTTTTACTTAAAGAGACTAAAGCCAAACCAAACCCATTGCCACTGAGGCAATGCAACCTCATAGTGACCCTACAGGACAGAGTAGAACTGGCCCATGGGGTTACCAAGGCTGTAAATTTTTTTTTGTTTTCCCCAAGGCTGTAAACTTTCATGGAAGCAGACTGCCACATCTTTCTCCCTTGGAGCGGCTAATGGGTTTGAACCGCTGACCTTTTAGTTAGCAGCCGAGCGCGTAACCACTTCGCTACCAGGGCGCCTACAGTGACCTTATAGGACAGAGTAGAACTGTTCCATGGGGTTTCCAAGGCTGTAATCTTTATGGAAGCCAACTGTCACATCTTTCTCCCCGTGGAATTGCTGGTGGGTTTGAATTGCTGACCTTTCAGTTAGCAGCTGAGTGCTACCAGGGAATGGTTTGAGTACAAAATAGCAGCAGACTGTTCCTATTGTCAACTTCTGCAATGGGTAACTTGCTACTTTATAACATAATGTGTGTAGTCCCTGGGTGGCGCAAATGGTTAAGTGCTTGGCCAGCTACTAATGAAAAGGATGGTGGTTTGAATCCAACCAGAAGGACCTTGGAAGAAAGGCCTGGCAATCTACCTTGGAAAGATCATAGCCACTGAAAACTCTATGGAGGGCAATTCTACTCTGAAACACATGGGGTCGCCATGTGTTTTGTCAGAACAGAGGTGACAAAAACTGGTTTGGTTTTTGTCTTCTTTTTAAGATAACGGGAACCAAAAAATCCAATAGCCTTTTTTTTTAAAGAATAAATAGGCTTTGGCTGAGGGCCTGTGGGTAAAGTTTATGGGCTTTGATGTCTGGGTTTATGACCACTATTTATGTAACTCAGAAGTTTTCCATTTTGCTGATACTAATTCACTTTTGGTATTTAATTTCTTAATCAATCAAGTACTTAGAGGAAATAAAATGCAAGAGCATCACCAGCCACTCCAACAACAACAAGCCAAGTGTGCGAAAAACTGCTTTAATGAGTAAGACAGGAATCAAGATATAGATGTATTGTTTGTATCCCTGGGTTACAATTTAAGTATCTTGAAAAAACAAAGTCTGGTCTTGCTTATCTTTGTAGACCTCAGAGCACCTAGCATGTGCCCTGTACATATTAAGCCATCAGTTAGTATTTATTTCTGGAAATAACCATAGGCGTAAGAAAAAACAGCCTTGGGTATTTCATCAAATGCAACAACTGCTCAAGGTGAGAGCAGTGCACCTGGACATACCCCCATCAGAGCACAGCACTGAGCAACTGCAGAAGGAGCCGGGGCTGCCCATCCAGCACCGGAGAAAGCCAGCTCACAGAGGCCTCCCGCTGTCTCCAGGCAGTCCACGGCTCTCATGGCTTATGGGGACATTCCTTGGGTTTCTGCTCTTAGGGCTCCTGCTCTGAGGAACCTGGTCAGCTAGCCCCACTTCTGTGTTCTCACTCCTTACCACGAGTAGCCTATCTTTGGTGGGCATATGTTGATATACATTTATTTCCCTATTTCAAAATTTTAGTGACAGGAGATCTAGCCCTCGTTCCATAATTATCTCTGCCTTTCCTAATTTGAGTGCAAATGTCTTAAAAGACAGAGGAAAAGGATTCAACAGTTTACCCCTTACTAAAAGGAGTGCCTTGGTGGCACAAACAGTTAAGCGCTCGGTTGCTAACTGAAAGGTTGGCAGTTCAAACCCCCCAGTGAATCTGTGGGAGGAAGACCTGGTGATTTGCTCCCATAAAGATTACAGCCTAGTAAACCCTATGGGGCAGTTCGACTCTGTCATAGGGGGTCACTATGAGTTGACATTGACTCAATGGCACCTAACAATAACAACAACTTGCCATGAATTAATACTGCACAAGTTATTAAACTCTACAGAAGGTTTAGGAGCCACTGGAATTACCTAATAATTCTTGTCAACTTTTGCAAGTTAATGAGAGCCTTAAAGCCTTCCTGATTCCAAAGAGGCAGAGTAGTGGAAAGAGAAGAACATGGAATCAGGAGTGAGAAGATCTGGATATTAGATCCTAACCTACCACTTACCAGCTATGCTATGTTAACTAAGTCACACAGTTTCCTTCTCTACAAGGTGGAAGAAATAATATTGACCTCACAAGGCAGTAGGTGAAATGCTATCCACATGTTCATGCAGATTATTAATTTCCACATATAAATCAGTGGACCTAGCCAAACCGTTTCAGAACCTGTGAACAAGTAACCCCAGAGGCCACGCAATGCCCTGTACTATTCCATAATAGCTGTTTATGTGAAGTAACAGCAGAGGCATGATCAGCAAGCATCAAAAGAAGAACTGATGATGGTGATGAGAATTAACAGTCCAAGATATAGAAAGAACAAGCTCCAGAATTCCGAAGTCCTCACTGCTAGCAGAAGGTACACTTATTATTACTGCTAATACCATCCTAAACAGATAACTGACCTACCGCCTACTGCCTTTTATGCAATCTGGTGACCTCCCTTAGCTCTATTTGGTCAGTAGATTTTAGTAGTACTGTTGAATGCCATAACCGTCAGTCACTGGTGCATAGCTACAAAGCTGGGAGAGTTTCCCCCAAAAAGAAAGTTATCCAAAACTAGATGGCCGTCTCCAGTACAGGCTTTATTTTCTTGGCAAGCTGTTTAAATGAAATGCAATATACAAACAGCAAAGTGCATAAATCATTATGTGTACAGCTCAATAAATGTTTATAAAGTGAACACATTCCATATAACCGCCACTTAAGTTAAAATACAGAAGAACACTACCAGCACTCTCGAATCCTTCCCTGTGTACTCTCCCAGCCATTTCCCCTGCCCGAGAGTAACCACTTTTTTGACTTCTATCCCTTTGACGCCTTTGACCTGTTTCTGAACTGATATAAGGGAGTAACACAGGATATGTTCTTTTGTGTCTGGCTTTTTTTTTTTTCTCTAAATATTAAGTCTGTGAGCTTCATCGATGTTGCAGCATTTCGCAGTGGCTTGTTCTTTTTCACTGCTTTACAGTATTCCATTGTTTACATACACGGGCAGTTCGCAGGTTATGAACGAGACCCATTCCTAAGTGTGTCTTTAAGTTGATTGTGTAGGTAAGTCAGAAATGGTGCATATGGTTCTTCTTTAGCCTTACTTTAGTGCAAGAAAAGGCTTGAAGCCTTTTCAATGATTTAAAAGCTGCACGTGCATTGTGATGATTGTGATGAGGTGATTGTGATGAAGAATCTGTTCCGAGTAGGGGTTGGTTCAATCCTTTCAAAGTGAGGGCAAATTTACACAACATTAAAAGGCAAGTAGGAGTTGTCCGTAAGTCAGATGTTCATAACCCGAGGACTTACTGTACCACAAATTATTAATTTATTCTAATGTTGATAGATATAGGGTTATTTCTAGTTTAGCTATGAACATTCTAGTTCATGTCTTTTGATGAACATATGTATATATTTTTTATTGAGTATAAAATTAGGAGTAGAACTTCTGGGTAACAGGATATGTGTATGGTCAATACAAGGAGCCCTGATGGTGACGTGGTTAAGCGCTCGGCTGCTAAACAAAAGGCTGGCAGTTTGAATCCAAGCTGCTCCTTGGAAACCCTATGGGATAGTTCTACTCTGTCCTATACGGTCACTATGAGTCAGAATTGACTTGATGGCAATGGGTTTATGGTCAATACAAGGAGCCCTGGTGGTGCAATGGTTATGCGCTTGGCTGCTAACTGAAAGGTCGGGGGTCTGAACCCTCCCAGTGGCTCCATGGGAGAAAGACCTGGCAATCTGCTCCCATAAAGATTACAGCTTAGGAAACCTTATGGACAGTTTTACTCTGTCCTATAGAGTCACTATGCGTCAGAATCGACTTGAAGGCACACAACAACAACATGGTGGACACCACTAAAGAGTTTCCAAAGTAGGTATGACAATTTGCACTCCTACCAGCAGTGTGTTAGAGTTCTAATTGTTCTACATCCTTACTGCACTTGGTATTGACAGTTTTTCTAAAGTCATCTTGTTAGATGTTTAGCGGTGTTGTGTTATGGTATGGTTAGTGGTATCTCATAATGGTACTTTACTTTGTATTTCCCTGAAGACTAATGAAGCTGAGCACCTTTTCATATGTTTACGGCCACTGGGATAGCTTATTTTCAAAAGTGCCTATTGAAGTCTTTTGCCCATCTTTAACTGGGTTGTCTGTCTTTTTCTTACTAGTTTATAGGAGTTCTATATGTATTCTGGACACAAATACTTTTTTGGACAAATGTAGTAGAAATATTGTCTCTCACTCTGTGGCTTGCCTTTTTACTCCCTTAAAGGTATCTTTTGATGAAGAAAAGTTCTTAAGAAACCCAAATTATCTATCTTTTCTTTTATTGCTGGTGCTTTTTGTGTCTTATTCAAGAAATCTTTGCCTAATCACAGGTCATGAAAATATTCTCCTCTTTCATCTTCCAAAAGATTTATATTATTGTTCCATTTGGAGATCCAATTGATCCAGCAGCAATTACGGAAAAGATCATTATTTCCTCCACAGTATTGCAATGGCATTTTTATCATAAATCAGGTATTGGTCAGTTTTTGAACTTTCTATTCTGCTCCACTGATTTCTTATTAATGTATATTAAAAAAATATGCTGGCCTTTCTATGATGGTATTTGTACTTTCAATATCCATTGATAAAGAAAATATTTAATGGTGCAAAGAAGTTATGAATTCAGTAATGCATACATATTTTATAGTTTAGTTATCATTATAACATTTACTCATGTTGAAGAAGAGTACATTATGTATGAAACCAAACTATTCAGATTCATGGATCTTTGCAATAACCCAGAGACCCAACAGCCTGGGAACTGCTGCAGAAGATGTTAATTTTTAAAGAAGAACACTCTTACTCACATATCTTCACTGTAGTATAATTCCTCACCATTAACATAAATCTAACACCATCACCATATGTCAACAATCTGGAAACAATCAGAAAAATGCTTTTCCTACATAATGTAAACCAAGTATAGAAATGTAAACCTACACAGAAAACCAAGAGGGAAGAACATGCTTAGCATCTCTCAAGCTGAAAGAACTGAAAAAAAAAAAATTCAAGCCTTGAGTTGCAATACTGAAGGATTCTATGGGGAAAATATTAAACAATGCAGGAAGCATCAAAAGAAGACAGAAGAACACACAGAGTCACTGTACCAAAAAGAAGTGGTCGACATTCAGCCATTTCAGGAGGTAGTATATGATCACGAACCGATGATACCGAAGGAAGAGGTCCAAGCTGCACTGAAAACACTGGTGAAAAACAAGGCTCCAGAATTGACAGAATACCAGTTTAGATGTTTCAACAAACGGATGTAGTCCTGGAAGTGCCCACTTGTCG
This sequence comes from Trichechus manatus latirostris, assembly GCF_000243295.1. Lineage (NCBI taxonomy): Eukaryota > Metazoa > Chordata > Mammalia > Sirenia > Trichechidae > Trichechus > Trichechus manatus. The sequence continues at coordinate 8,469,093 of NW_004444033.1, read as the reverse complement.
ATGCCAAGAAACTGGGAAGACAGCTACCTGGCCAACCGCTGGAAGAGATCCATCTGTACTCATTCCAAAGAAAGGTGATGCAAGAGAATGTGGAAATTATCGAACAATATCATTAGTATCACACACAAGTAAAATTTTGCTGCAGATCATTCAAAAGTGATTGCAGCAGGACATCAACAGGGAATTGCCAGAAATTCAAACCAGGTTCAGAAAAGGGCGTGGAACAAGGATATCACTGCTGATGTCAGATGGATCCTGGCTGAAAGCAGAGAACACCAGAAAGATGTTTACCTGTGTTTTATTGACTATGCAAAGGCATTTGACT
>NW_004444033.1:8436676-8468668 GCF_000243295.1 Trichechus manatus latirostris | reverse complement strand
ATCACTGCTGATGTCAGATGGATCCTGGCTGAAAGCAGAGAACACCAGAAAGATGTTTACCTGTGTTTTATTGACTATGCAAAGGCATTTGACTGTGTAGATCATAAAAAATTACAGATAACATTGTGAAGAATGGGAATTCCAGAACACTTAATTGTGCTCATGAGGAACCTGTAATTAGACCAAGAGACAGTTTGTTTGAACAGAACAAGGGGATACTGTGTGGTTTAAAGTCAGGAAAGGTATGTGTCAGCATTGTATCCTTTCACCATACCTATTCAATCTGTATGCTAAGCAAATAATCCGAGAAGCTGGAATATATGAACACGGCATCAGGACTGGAGGAGACTCATTAACAGCCTGTGATATGCAAGTGACACAACCCTGCTTGCTGAAAGTGAAGAGGACTTGAAGCACTTACTGATGAAGATCAAAGACCACAGCCTTCAGTAGGGATTACACCTCAACACAGAGAAAACAAAAATCCTCACAACTATAACAATAAGCAATATCATGAAAAACAGAGAAAAGACTGAAGTCATAAAGGATTTCATTTTACATGGATCCACAATCAATGCACGTGGAAGCAGCATTCAAGAAATCAAATGATGCATTGCATTAGGCAAATGTGCTGCAAAAGACCTCTTCAAAGTGTTAAAAAGCAAAGATGTCACTGCAAGGACCAAGCTGCACCTGACCCAAGCCATGGTGTTTTCAATCGCCTCATATGCATGTGAAAGCTGAACAACGAATAAGGAAGACTAAAGAAGAACTGATGCCGTTGAATTATGGTGCTGGTGAAGAATACTGAATATACCCTATAGAATACACCATATCTATAGGGTTGCTATGAGTCAGAATCAACTCGATGGCTATGTGTCTGGTCTTGTTTTTTTGGCCATGAGAACAAACTAATCTGTCTTGGAAGAAGTACAGCCAGAATGCTCCTTAGAAGCAAGGATGGCGAGACTTTGTCTCGTATACTTTGGACATGTTATCAGGAGGGACCAGTCCCTGGAGAAGGACATCATGCTTGGTAGAGTAGAGGGTCAGCGAAAAAGAGGAAGACCCTCAATGAGATAGACTGACACAGCGGCTGCATCAATGGGCTCAAGCATAACAATGATTGTGAGGATGGCACAGGACTGGGCAGTGTTTCGTTTTGTTGTACACAGGGTTGCTATGAGTCGGAACAGACTCGACAGCACCTAACGACAATAAGAACACATAATGTCCATCTCAGTTTTTTTTTATAAAGAAATTATCTTTTTTTTTTTTCTCTCTTTCCCTCCCTCTCTCTCTCTCTGTTTAAGATAAAAGCTTATAGAGATCCTTGCAAGTCCTGGGAACAGCCATCAGTGTCACAGCTGAAAGCAATGATTTAGCTTAGCTAAAGGTCATAGTTTTTGCTCTAACTAGTACTTTGGTTAGTCAACCAACCAATCAATTAAACCAAGAAACACAATGCCTCAATTAATGAAGCTTCTCGGAACAAAGCTCTTCCTAATGCAGTAGATCAAAGTGGAAAAACAGAGAAAGAAAACTAGAGCTGAGACATGCGAACCAGCGTTGGTGTATGCCTTGTAGCTTTATTGGGATATTTCCAAAGCTGCACACGCAAACAACTGCTGACTGAGTACTCTGGATTATGGCTTTTATTTATAACCTCCAGAGAAAATGGAACGGACCTTAGGCAGAACTGGGAAAGCAACCCTTTGACATTACAACCTTTACTGCTTTATCTTTCTTCACCTTGATATGCAAGGTACGTGACTGCTAAACCAGCTTTTCTCCAATAGTGGTCCAGGAAAGACCTTCATCAGAATCACTCTTGGGGGGATTCCTGATCACTCCAGATTTAGAGGATGGAAATCTGTGGGGTGGGGCCCAGGAACTTCTATTTTGAAACAAGGTCTACAGGCAAGTTTTACACACCAAAATTTAAGAAGCATTGTTTCTGGTCCTATGGTAGCTTCTTCTCATTTCCTGAGAACCTTTGGGTGCAGAACAGTCTAAGACTTAGTGCCCACCCTGTCTGAGCATGGGTTGGCTTTAAAGGAATCCTCCTTTCCCATTCTCACCTCCCTTTTTGACTTGAGAACAGACTGGAAGAGATTACTTCCAGCTAAGGAGTATTAAGACTTGCTTTGTGAAAGAGGTAGCAGTTGAACTGGTAATGTTTGGATATTTAGGAATGGGTGGAAGGGCATCATTCCCAACAGAAAGAAGTACAGGAGTAAGAAAATAAAGGCTAGGATACTCTCGGCATGTGAGGGGAACAGGATGCAGCTGAGTTTGGTTGAGGTGCCTGGATTGCTTCTAGTTACACAGAGAAAGAAATACACACGCATGTTGAAATCACGTGTGCTCTGCATGTAATGCATTTAGGTAGCTCATGAGATCATGCACACAAAGGTTCTTAAGTGTTTTACACAGGATACAATTATTATCTCATGGACCAAGAAAATTTAAATTCCACATCTAAACCCTGCAAGGAAAGAGGAAAAGGAGAAATAACATCTGTTAAGCACTTTTGAGGAGCCTGGGTGGCACGAGCGGTTTGTGGTTGGCTGTGAACCTAACGGTTGGCAGTTTGAATCTACCCAGCAGCTCTGTAAAAGAAAGGCCTGGCGAACTGCTTCCGTAAAGATTACAGCCAAAAAAAAAGACCCATGGAGCAGTTCTACTCTGTAACACATGGGGTTGCCATGGGTTGGGGACCAGCTTGACGGCAGCTAACAACAACAACATGTGCTGGCTTTATAACAGATACTTTATATACCTGATCTTCAATTCACCAACATTTCCCTTTAATATTATCTTCCTTACTGTGAAACCCAAACCAGCAGAAATTATAATACCTGCCCAAAGTCACACAGCAGCTCTAAGGGGGAAAGATTTCCTCTTAATTCATTTTGTGTGGTTCCCTCCACCCTCTCACAGAATGCCAAAGGAACCCATCCCCAGAGTCACCAGAATGGAAATTCTTCATCATCTAAGTGGCATTTTTTAGAAATGAGGAATTGCTGCCACTTTGACTTTGCTTCTCAGAACTTTTAGTTTGATGCTCTCTCATGCTCTGTTAGCTTGACTGTGTAATATTTCCAATGCTGTGGAAATGAGGCTTAGAACGGGAAAGCGCGTGGCCTGCCATTAGCCAGTCTGTGCAGCCGGATGTTCCCCCAGCCTAGCAATTCTGAGGCTGATTCTGACTCACAGTGAACAGTGTAGACTTGAGTTCCTCTCAGGGACACATGGGCACTGGCCTATAGCCTTTGGACCTTTTCAAAGGCGAAAAACAGACCTACAGTGCTGTGTGGGTCTTCAGAATTCTACCTTGAAAACCAGCACCGTATAGGTTGAACCACATGAAACTGGCAGCATTTGACCTTGTTTAACCTACAAAAGCAGCAATTTCTCCACCTAATAGAAGAACTCCAGGTGTGCTCTGAGTTTTCTAGTCTGCGTTCTAGAAGACGTACAACTCTTTGTTACAAAATTTTCTTTAAAAAGTGTCAGCGTGCAAAACAATGACAACATTGACTGTTACACTTCAAAGTGAATCGGGCGATTTTTCACCCTGCATCTTACTTTATCTTCTTCATAATTCTATAAAATGAAGACATATTAAAACTTGCATTCTTTTCTAACTCTTAAAAGCCACAGATGAACCTCTTATGTTAGACCATTTGCTCTATTTCTAGAAGGATTTTGTGAATTCACTTTTGAAAAAAAAACCAATCAACCCAACCAAACCATCGTAACTGATGGAGGATGGCATGAAAGCAGCTCTCCAGTCCTTCCTTGCCTTCGAAATGATTTCCTCCCAATGCTAACAACACTAGGCCACCATCCCATGAATAAACCCATTTAGGTCTCCTAACACCAGCTGCAAGGAGGAAATTAAAGCGAACAGGAAGCCACGCGCTGCAGCAGTTCCAGCGTGGGTACCCGGTTCCAAGAGACACTCATCCATTAACCTAACAGCAGCACTTTCAAACCCAGTGGGAACCAGGGGCCCCCTGCTGAGGAACAGAAATTAACTTTGAGAGGAGATAATTCATCTTTAGATGGTTGTCATATTCAGAAAATCTCTCCAGGCGAGGTGGTAGAAAGAGGAAGCAAAGCTCTTGACAACACAGCCGCATATAAAACAAAAGCTTATCAGGGAACCAGGTGGCACTGGAGATTGATGCTCTGACTTGCTTCCTCTGGGACATGGGTTTGAAAGGCAGCACGGGCTGTGGTGCCATTGGCTTCTAAGGGCTGCTTTGAAAAACAAAGACTGCACAATGGCTGGAAATTTAGATTGAACTCAACTGAAAAGGATCAAAGAGACACAAGTGGGAGAAGGTCTTTGCAAAATAAATTGGTGCCATTGGGTGGGGTTTTGCAAGGTTTGAGGTAGAAGAGTCAGTACCCAGAGGGTCACAAGGATGGCAACAAAGACCTGCTGGAGTGGCCGGCTCTCAGAAAGTAAGTGATTGGAAATTGAAATGCATCCTGGGATTGGGTAGCAAGCTCAACTAGATGCCACTTGCTGTTTAGAACAGATGAAGCTGAGAAAAGCCTAAGACCGTGACAGTATTCTGACTACCTTGAAAATAATTTAGTATTACAGGGTTTGGATTAACTGCCATGGGGTAAAGGTACAGGAAAACCCTGTGATGTCAGTGAGCTGAACAGAACTCCATTCAATTTCACAATCAGCATTTATCCATCGCCGGCACAATGCCAGGTCCCTACCCTCAGGAGTTTCCAAGATGTGTGATTCCAAAAGGCACTCAAGATGACTTCCTCAGAGACACTGGGCAAATAAAATTATGTCGGTTTAGTCCCTGGGTATTAGAAGACAATCATCCAGGTATATCAAGTGGAGGTATTATTTAAAAAGTGCTTTGACTATGTTTCCATTGTATTGCTGGTTTTAGATAAGAACCTATCAAGCGAGGAACTTGAATCAAGAGACGTGAAGAAGCCTGAAGATGCAGAATGGGATCAGCTTTGTGGATTTCAGACAGGACACATGAATTGGCCATTGCCCTGCCATTTATCTTTATAAATGCAAATAAAGACCTACGAGGTATCCATTAACCTGTTGCCGTTGAGTTGATTCCAAATCATAGTAACCCTATATGACAGAGCAGAACTGCCCCATAGGGTTTCCAAGGCTTTAAATCCTTAAGGAAGCCGACTGCCCCATCTTTGTGGCTGGTGGGTTCGAACTGCCGACCTTTCGGTTAGCAGCCAATCACTTAACCACTGCACCACCAGGGCTCCTTATGTGGTACCACCCTGTGAAAGGTCTGGCAGATGATACAAATTAGTCATTTATTAATTGTCTGAGCACCTGCCACCTGTCGGACACTCCCTTAGGAGTGCCCATGCAGTGATGAGAGGGGCTCTATACGAGGAATTCACAGACTTGTGAGTGACAGAAGTGAACAAGTGTTACAGAAGAGGTGATGGAACCTGCTCGTACATGGTGGGGCCAGGAAGCAGGCCCAGGCGGTGTGCCCTGAATGCTGAACCATCCCGATACTCTCACAATGCTCAGTCGCTTAAGCATCACACACAGCTGCACCAATAACGTAAATCTGTGTAGAGCTTTACATTCACAGTGTACTTTCACATTTATTACTTATTTAATCCCCATACTGATCCTGTAAGGGTCAAGTTAGTAGTATTTCCAATTTATAGATCAGGAAACTAAGGCTCAAGGAAGTTAGGCTTCCTGTGAAAGGTCACAGGAAAGTCCTCTAGGGTGGAGTAAACGGTTAACGCACTTGGCTGCTAACCAGAAGGTTGGTGGTTTGAGTCCATCCAGAGGTTCCTTACTTCTGAAAAATCAGCCATTGAAAACTCTATGGAGTACAGTTCTACTCTGACACACATGGGGTTGCCGTGAGTCAGAATCAACTTGATGGCAAATGGTTTGTTTGGGTTTTCACCGAAAGTTATACAGCTAGTGAGTTGTAGGTCGTGAATCTGGTTCCATGTCTAATCTCAAAGCCCGTGCCCCCCTTCTTTTTAATGACACCAGACCAGTTTCTTAGAATCAATATTCATGTAAGATTTCACTTTACAAAGTGCCTTTAGAAGATTGTGGAATCTTCCTGACCACACAGTGAAGTGAATATCTCAGATTACAGGTAAGGAAACTGAGGCTCAGAGATGGCAAGGGATATGATCAGTTACACAGCTAGTAAGCGGTAACGCTAAGGCTGGATTACAACCAGGTTGCCAGCCTCTAAATCAATGCTTTTTCCCACCACAATCTATATATGTGAAAACTGTTCACCAACATTCTTGAGTATTAAGGGGAATGCTGGGTAACTACTCTGATGGACAGAGGGAACATGAGGAGCTAAATTGATACCTACTTTCCTATCCCTGGAAACCCTGGTGACATAGTGGTTAAAAGTTCGACTGCTAACCAAAGGTCGGCAGTTCGAATCGACCAGGTGCTTCTTGGAAACCCAGTGGTGCAGTTCTACTCTGTCCTATAGGGTCGCTATGAGTTGGAATCAACTCGACGACAATGTGTTTCCTATCACTATGGAGCCCTGGTGGCGCAGTGGTTAAGCGATTGGCTGTTAACCAAAATGTTGATGGTTCAAATCCACCAGCTGTTCCATGGGAGAAAGATGCGGCAGTCTGCTTCTGTAAAGACTACAGCCTTGCAAACTCTATGGGGCAGTTCTACTCTGCCCTATAGGGTTACTATGAGTCAGAACTGACTCAATGGCAAAGGGTTTGGTTTTTGGGTTTCGTTCCTATCACTAGTTGCTGCTATCCCCTCCCCAAAGAAAAAGGGACACACTATACTTTTCAGAATAGTTTAGCATTCTGTTTTATGTTAACCAAAAACTCATTGCCGCCGAGTTGACTCCAACTCATAGCGACCCCACAGGACAGAGTAGAACTGCCCCATAGGGTTTCCAAGGAGCAGCTGGTGGATTTGAACTGCCAACCTTTTGATTAGCAGCCGAACTCTTAACCACTACGCCACCATGGTTTCCATTTTACGTTAAGAGTACTATTACAACACTACTTCAGCACTTAGCATGTTGTTTTTAGGTGCCGTCGAGTCAGTTTCGACTCATAGCAGCCCCATGTACAACAGAATGAAACACTGCCCAGTCCTGTGCCATCCTCACAATTCTTGTTATGCTTGAGCCCACTGTTGCAGCCACTGTGTCAATCCATCTTGTTGAGTATCTTCCTCTTTTTAGCTAACCCTCTACTTTACCAAGCATGATATCCTTCTCCAGGGAACTGATCCCTCCTGATAACATGTCCAAAGTATGTGAGATGTAATCTCGCTATCCTTACTGCTAAGGAGCGTTCTGGTTGTACTTCTTCCAAGACAGATTGGTTCACTCTTTTGGCAGTCCACGGTATGTTCAATATTCTTCACCAACACCACAATTCAAAGGCACTGATTCTTTTTCGGTCTTCCTTATTCATCATCCAGCTTTCGCATGCATATGAGACTGAAAACACCATGGCTTGGGTCAGGGGCATCTTGGTCTTCAAGATGGCATCTTTCCTTTCAACGCTTTAAAGAGATCTTTTGCAGCAAATTTGCCCAATGCAATGCATCGTTTGATTTCTTGACCGCTGCTTCCACGGGAGCTGATTGTAGATCCAAGTAAAATGAAATCCTTGACAACTTCAATCTTTTCTCCGTTTATCATGATGTTGCCTATCGGTCCAGTTGTGAGAATTTTTGTTTTCTTTATGTTGAGGTGTAATCCATACTGAGGGCTGTGGTCTTTGATCTTCATCAGTAAGTGCTTCAAGTCTTCTTTACCTTCAGCAAGCAAGGTTGTGTCACCTGCATGATGCAGGTTGTTAATGAGTCTTCCTCCAATTCTGATGCCCCATTCTTCTTAACACAGTCTAGCTTCTAGGATTATTTGCTCAGCATACAGATCGAATAGATATGTTGAAAGGATACAACCCTGACTCATACCTTTCCTGACTTTAAACCATGCAACAATCCCCTTGTTCTGTATGAATGCTTGCCTCTTGATCTATGTACAGGTTCCTCATGAGAACAATTGTTTTGGAATTTCCATTCTTTGCAATGTTATCCATAATTTATTATGATCCACACAGTTGAATGCCTTTGCATTGTGAATACAATACGGGTAAACGTCTTTCTGGTATTCTCTGCTTTTAGCCAGGATCCAACTGAGATCTGCCCCATAGGGTTTTCAAGGCTGTAATCTTTATGGGAGCGGATCACCAGATCTTTTCTCCCTCAGCGCAGCTGGTGGGTTCAACTGCCGACCTTTTGGTGAGCAGCCGAGTGCTTAACCACTGAACCACCAGGGCTCCTTATAGCAGAGGTACTCTCTATAAATGCCCGGCATACGTCCTACATGAGAAACAATTGCCCACTTCTCTTTGCTGGTAAACATAGCTGATTCAGCAGTATTTTAGGAAAGGAAGGGGGGCCCATTTATAATACCATCATTAGCCAGGGGCAGCACTGTGTTTTGCTTCCTGCAAATTCAAAATACATGGAGACATGAAGGGAATCATAACAAGAACTAAGATTATAAAATACTACTCAAGTCTCTAGCTCATGGTCTAGATCATAAGGCTTCTTCTTTATTTAATGAATGCCAATGGGCAAGTTCTTTTTTTTTTAATTGGTTTCTAGGGAGTAAAGGAAGGCCATAGTGAGGAAGAAGACACCCAAACAGAAGAAATGGCTAGGAGGGACTATTTGAAGGTAGGGGTGGGGTGGGAGTTGAGAGGGCTCCCAAGTGTAAAGTGCCTCAGGGTCCCACACAGTCTCTCCATTTTGCTGATGGCTGTGCTTGTGTGTTAAAAATAAAATATCTCCTGAGTGGATTAAAGGCATGAATTGAATTCCCGAGGTTCCGATTACCTTTCCCTTTGCCAGTTTTTATCAGCAGCAATCAGTCAGACTGTCAGATCTGATATAAACGTCTTCCCTCTTGTACTCTTTTTAGCTTCAGAGCATGTGAAGTACTGGATTAAAAAAAAAATTTTTTTTTTTCTTTTTTAACAGTGAAGCCCAGGAGGAGAATGCTACAGAAAAATACTAGGAGACCAACAAGAAAGGGCATGCCTGTGTGAGGGGAGAGCGGCCTCCCTCAGCCCCCAAGTCCACTCATTCCCTGTGTCTGTCAGTCACAGATCTACCTGGCTGCACCCTGAGAAGCAGGAAGCTGGACGGCCAGTGTCTGGAGATGCAGCTGTAAAATGAAGCTGCTGGTCTGTCGTGACGAGGCCTCTCCCTGCAGTCAGATGGGATGGACTGGTATGTATTCCCCTGCCTATGAGTACTGCTTCTCTTAGCCGGGTTCCTGGCTAAGGCCAAGGCTCCTGGTTAAGGCTGCTGCCTCACGTGTGCTTCATCTTCTTGAGGGTTAAATGCTCTACCTCATAAGGCAAACGTAAACACAGTACCAGGGCTGTGAACTGCCAGGACCTTTCAGGAGTAGGTCCTGCTCACAAGCATGCCAGCAGAAGGCACCTGGAGGCTGTGCTCTCTCTCTCCTAGGAAGGGAGAAGAGGGAGGGAGGAGAGAGGACTTGGGTTGGAAAGAGGGTTCAACACAGACGTGCTGCTCAGCTGACCTGAACCAATAGGTTCTTCTGAGGCCTAACCTGGCCAGAAGAGGTGGGAGATGCTTCTAGAACAGGATCTCTGTACCCCCAGAGATGAATAAGAACACGAGCATGTGGTAAGCGCCCAGGAAACAGCTGGTGAACTGCGCCCAATTCAGTGAGGATGTCTGGGAAGTGGCATTCACCTGTGAATGGTTTTCAGGTCCTCAGGGGGGCCTATGCCTGACACTGACCAACACAGAAATCAGAACAAAGAAAGATTTTCTTTCCCCATATACAGAGATGATGGTTATCAAAACAGTAAATGAGATCTTGACAATGACAATACTGAGAGAAGAGGATGGCAACAGAAGCCAGCTAGCTCTGTATGAAGCAGGTGTTCCCACTGGTGAGTAAGTACATGGTTATCCTCAATGCCATGCTAAAGGATGGAAGTGTGCCAAAGCTCAGTACTACCTCAAATGCCTAAAACGTGGACAAACTGCACTTTAGGGGGCAATTCTCTAACTTAGGCAAGAATCATCCACTGGATTGTGAACATTAGGAGCAAACAGATAGGTAATTGACTAAATCCAGCTTCGCATAGCTTAACTGATCCCAACTCCCCCAGGCCCTGGAGTACTTGAGAGCAAAGGTCCCTGATTGTCTGTTTATTTTGTTTTATTTTATTTTTTAACAACTCTTTGGTCCCTAGGTCATTGTGAGAACGCTCAATAAATATGAACTTGCTATGTGTGAATTTACGTAGGACATGGATTTCAAACGCCAGCAGATGTTGCTATTCCTTTTCCCTTAGAAAGAATACGTTTATCTAAGAAAACACCATTAGAATTTCACTTGCTCCCAAATCTCCATCCCAAAGACTGGAGTCAGGAAAATGCTGTGCTTCTTTTTAAAAAGAGAAAGAGTGCATTTTAGAAACTATTGATTAAATTTCCATCATCTCTTGGGTTCTGAGCATTTAGACAAGAAAATGTTACCTACAAGACATCATGCATTCACTAAGAAGCTGTGTTAGCAGATTGAGTGATCTATGTCTTGAACACTGAGGGATATCCTTGTGGTAAAAATATGGGGTGATGACAGTTCATGTAGTCAAGCGTTAGGACTGGTTGAAAAGTTATACCGACTAGGGGTTGCTTAATCGATTCTTTTCAGCCTAACGGGATAGCCATAACAGAATGAAGTGATCTGTACAACTGTACTGAGAGCTTTGGAAAAGACATACAAGATTTATTCCTTAAATCTAAGAATACCAGGAAGCCGAGACGATTGCTACCACCACTGACAAACTACAACTGATGACCAAGTCGGCATCCAAAGGAATCCCAACAAGCGAGAAAGCAAAAGTGTAAAATTTAAGAGTAATAAATGTTTTTCACTTAGATTCCAAATTACTGGCTTTGTAAAGTTCGTAAGGAAAAAACAAAAGATCTGGTGATTTTAATTGGCCAAAAATCAGTGTGAATTAAAAATCTGATCAGGTTCTTAAAAAACCAACAGCAACAACCAAAAATCTTAGGCTGGATGAACAGCAGTATGTGCTGCTGCCAGGGCTTTGAACTGGTTCATTCCAGTTGGAACCCCTGCAGAGAATGTGCATTTCCACCCTAGATATTCTGAATCAGCATCTATAGTTTAACAAGATCCCCAGGTGATTCTTATGTATATGTATATTCTAGAAGAATTGCTTGAGGATCTTGTTAAAATGTAGCTGCTGATCCAGTATACCTGGGGAGGAAATGCAAATTCTCATTAGGGGTTCAAACCTTAACCAACTGGTTCAAAGCGCTGGGTGCTACTCATGGGAAGATCAAATCAATAGGAGTTACTTCTTAAAAGTTCATGGCACCTTCCTGCTTAAAATCCTCCAATGGCAATCCACGATGCTTAAAATTCATACTTATCACTATGGCTATGAGGCCTTAAATGAGCTGGCTACAGCCCTCCTCTCTGATGGATCTCGTTACTCTCACCTGCTCTCACTATATTCCCCAAGTGGGCTCTCTTTCTGTTGGCAAGATTCATTCCTCCTGTAGAGACTACACTTAAACTCCTTCCTCAGCCTGGGATGTACTGCCCACAGATCTTCATTCCTGGCTCCTTCCTATCATTCAGGAGCAGCTCACATGCCATCTCTCTGACCACCGCTCCAAAATATGCCACCCTCACCAATACTTTCTATCATATTATCCCATTGTATTGTCTTCATAGCATTTTTGACTATCTAAGACCATCCTTCTTACTGATTTGTTTCCTAGTTTACTTGGTCTTTTCACTACTAGACCGTAAACTCCATTAAGTCGAGGACCCAGCCTGTCTTATTGTTGGTGTATTCCCATTGTCTAGAACAGAGCCCAAAACAGAATAGGGGCTCCAGCAGCATTTGTTGAATAAAAAGTGAAACATATGTGCTTCTCAGATCATCAAAGACTGTGTTGAATTCTAGGTTATCTCATTTTGAGAAGTATACTGGAGGTTTTCCAGGGGAGAGTAGCCATGATGGTGGGAATTCTAGAAACCTCTTCACATGAATTGGAGTTCAATAAACTGTTGTTGTTAGGTGCCGTCGAGTCGGATATGACTCATAGCGACCCCATGTACAACAGAACGGAACGCTGCCTGGTCCTGTCCCATTCTCACAATTGTTGTTATGCTTGAGCCCACTGTTGCCGCCACTGTGTTAATTCATCTTATCAAGGGCCCTCCTCTTTTCACTGACCCTCTACTTTACCAAGCATGATGTCCTTCTCCAGGGACTAGTCCCTCCTGATAACATTTCCAAAGTATGTGAGATGAAGTCTTGCCATCCTCACTTCTAAGGAGCATTCTGGCTGTACTTCTTCCAAGACAGATTTGCTCCTTCTTATGACACTCTGTGGAATATTCTTCATCAACACCATAATTCAAAAGCATCAGTTCTTCTTCCGTCTTCCTTATTCATTTCCCAGCTTTCACATGCATATGAGGCGATTAAAAATACCATGGCTTGGGTCAGCAACACCATAGTCCTCAAAGTGACAACTTTGCTTTTTAACACTTTAAAGAGATCTTTTGCAGTGATTCGCCCAATGCAATACGTCAATTGATTTCTTGACCGCTGCTTCATGGGTGTTGATTGTGGATCCAAGTAGAATCATATTCTTGACAACTTCAATAATTTCTCTGTTCATCATGATACTGCTTTTTGGTCCAGTTGTAAGGAGTTTTTTTTTATGTTGAGGTATAATCCATAATGAAGACTACAGTCTTTGATCATCACCAGTAAGTGCTTCAAGTCCTCTTCGCTTTCAGCAAACGAGGTTGTGTCATCTGCATATTGCAGGTTGTTCACGAGTCTCCCTCCAATCCTGATGCCATGTTCTTCTACATACGGTGCAGTTTCTTGGATTATTTGCTCAGCATACAGACTGAATAAGTATGGTGAAAGGATACAACCCTAATGCACACCTTTCTTGATTTTAAACCACGCAGTATCCCCTTGTTCTGTTCGAATGACTGCCTCTTGGTCTATGTACAGGTTCCGTGTGAGCACAATTAAATATTTTGGAATTTCCATTCTTCACAATGTTATCCATAATTTGTTATGATCCACCCAGTTGAATGCCTTTGCATAATCAATAAAACACAGGTGAACACCTTTCTGGTATTCTCTGCTTTCAGCCAAGATCCATTTGACATCAGCAACATTATCCCTCATTCCAAGTCTTCTGCTGTATCTGGCTTGAATTTCTGGTAGGTGTCTGTCGATGTACAGCTGCAACCATTTTTTAATTATCTTTAGCAAAATTTTACTTGTGTGTGATATTAATGATATTGTTTGATAATTTCCACATTCTGTTGCATCACCTTTCTTTGGAATTGGCAAGAATATGGATCTCTTCCAGTTGGATGGCCAGGTAGCTGTGTTCCAAATTTCTTGACATAGATGAGTGAGCACTTCCAGTACTGCATCCGTTTGTTGAAACATCTCAATTGGTATTCTGTCAATTCCTGGAGTCTTGTTTTTTGCCAACACCTTCAGCACAGCTTGGACTTCTTGCTTCAATACCATCGGTTCTTGATCATATGCTATCTCCTGAAATGAATGAATATCCACCAATTCTTTTTGGTACAGTGACTCTGTGTAATCTTTCCATCTTCTTCTTTTCTTTTTTTTTTTTTATTGTACTTCAGGTGAAGGCTTATAGAACAAATAGTGTCTCATGAAACAGTAGTACACATATGGTTTTATGACTGGTTAACAACCCCATAACATGTCAACCCTCTCCCTTCTCGATCCTTTTCTTTCTTTTTTTTTGGAAAACATACATAGCCAAAGACACACGACTTCAAAAATTTCTACATGCACAGTTCAGTGACATCGACTACGCTCTTCCAATTGTGCTGCTATTCTCACTTTAGATGAAAGCTTACAGAACAAAATAGTTTTTCATTTAACAGTTACTACACATGTTGCCCTGTGACAATGGTCAACACATCAACACTACCCTTACTCAACCCTGGGCTCCCTATCACCAGCTTTCCCGTCCCCCTCTGCCTTCTGGCCCTTGTCCCTGGACTGCTGTGCCTCATTAGTCCCATCTGGTTTTATGGGGCTGTCCACTCCCCAGATGAACGGCGAACCCCGGAAATGACTTCACCACTGAGCTAAAAGGGTGTCCGGGGTCCATACTCTCAGGGTTTCTCCAGTCTCCCCCAGGCCAGTAAATCTTGTCTTTTTTTGTGAGTTAGAATTTTGTTCTACATCCTTCTCCAGCTCCGTCCAGAACCCTCTGCTGTGATCCCGGTCAGAGCAGTCAGCGGTGGTAGCCGGGCTCCATCTTCTTTTGATGCAACCTACGTCATTCAATATTTTGCTCATAGAATCCTTCAATATTGCAACTCAAGGCTTGAATTTTTTCTTCATATCTTTCAGCCTGAGAAATGCTGAGTGTGTTCTTTCCTTTTGGTTTTCTAACTCCAGGTCTTTGCACATGTCATTATAATACCTTCCTTTGTCTTCTTGAGCCACCTTTTGACATCTTCTGTTCAGCTCTTTAACTTCATCATTTCTTCCATTCGCTTTAGCTGCTCTATCTTCAAGAGCAACTTTCAGAGTCTCTTCTGACATCCATTTTGGTCTCTTCTTTCTTTTCTTTTTAATGATCTTTTGCTTTCTTAATGTGTAATGTCCTTGATGTCATCCCACAACTCATCTGGTCTTCTGTCATTAGTGTTCAATGTGTCAAATCTATTCTTGAGAGAGTCTCTAAAGTCAGGTGGGATATACTCAAGGTTGTGTTTGACTCTTGTGGACTTGTTTTAATTTTCTTCAGCTTCGACTTGAACTTGCATGTGAGCAATTGATGGTCTGTTCTGCAGTTGGCCTTTGCCCTTGTTCTGATTGATAATAATGAGCTTTTCTGTCATTTCTTTCCACAGATGTAGTCAATTTGATTTGTGTCTATTCCATCAGGTGAGGTCCATGTGTATAGCTGCCATTTATTTTGTTAAAAAAAGGTATTTGCAATGAATAAGTCGTTGGTCTTGCAAAATTCTATCATGCGATTTCAAGGATTGTTTCTATTACCAAGCCCATATTTTCCAACTACTGATGCTTTTTTGTTTCCAACTTTCACATTCCAATCACCAGTAATTATCAATGTATTTTGACTGCATATTTGATCAATTTCAGACTGCAGAAGTTGGTAAAAGTCTTCGATTTCTTCATCTTCGGCATTAATAGTTGGTACATAAATTTGAATAATAGTCATATTATTTGGTCATTCTTGTAGTGTTATGGATATTATTGTATCATTGACAGCATTATACTTCAGGATAGGTCTTGAAATGTTCTTTTTAGCTATGAATGCAACATCCTTCCTCTTCAATTTGTCATTCCAGGCATAGTAGACAATATAATTGTCTGATTCAAAATGGCCAATACCAGTCCATTTCTGCTCACTAATGCCTAGGATATCGATTTTATCTTTAGAATACCCTAAAGTGCAAAGATCCTAGAATTTCTACATTCTAATCAGTGTTAAAGCTTTAGGTTGTAAACATGCAAGTTATATAGAACTCAGAGAAAAAATTTCAATTTTCTTTAATTTTAGAAAGACAAGTAATCTATATATCACAGGAACTGGCCATGTTTTTTTGGTTTAGAAGAATAGAAGCAGATCAAAGAAAATAAAAGGTTATTGAAAAATAGTTCCTGAACATATTAAGAGTTACTTCCTTAAACACTATGCCCATAAATAACTCACATACCCTTAGTTGTAAGATACTGAAAACATTAATATTTCATGTGCTGAAGTGCTCAGAGATGAACATTCATAACATATTTTCAAAGCTGACCAAAAACAATAAAATCTAATTTTTACAAAAAGAACATTTTATCTGTTGTTTCAGCTGTATGAATTTGGGTGAGAATGTAATAAAATGGAATGATTCATTCAGTCATCATATTCTTGAGTACCTACTACATAAGAGACATTAGTGATACAATGGAGGGCAAAACAAGACACTGTGCCTGCTTTCAGGAAGCAGGGAAGGAGGCAGACAAATAAGCCATTATAATAAAGTATGATAAAAATAGTGATGTGCTGGAGCTGGTTCCTATCAGCTGGAGAAAGTGGACTGGTTTCCAATTAGAATCCTGTGCATATGACCATTTCCAGGAACGGTCTACCAGTCTGGGGACTGTCTGAGGGCCTGTAGTGGTTCAACCCCAGCCCCCAAAGTTCCAAGATACTCTGGTATAACTGTAGGGAATTGGAAGTGAATCTTGGTGCTGCAGCAGTTAACAGCCCAGGCTGCTAATCAAAAGATCAGAAGTTCGAATCCACCAGCTGCTTCCTGAAAACCCTATGCGGCAGTTCTACTCTGTTGACAGGGTCGCTATGAGTCGGAATTGACTCGACGGCAAGGGGTTTGTTTGTTTCCCGCCTAATCCTCTAGTCCTCTAAAAAAGTGCCCTTGCGACTATGTCTGCATGGTATTTCATAGTAAATAACTCTTTTTCATCCCATTTAACTTTCTAAGGGAGGCATGGCAAATTCCAACACTACAATTTTTACAAATAAGGCCACACTGTGATGGTCTAGGTCTTAAACCTCATGTGAAACCCTGGCTCAAAGTCCAGCAACTTTCCCACTATTCTAGGGTTTGGCAAACTGTGGCCTGCCAGCCAAACCCAGCCTGCCATCTGTTTTTGTAAATGAAGTTGTACTGTAACACAGCCACACCCATTCATTTATGTACTGTCCACCGCTACTTTCCTGCTACAAAGGCAGAGTTGAGCAGGTGCAACAGAGACTGCATGGCCTGATGTATTAATTTCCTAGGACTGCTGTAACCAAGTACCACAAACTAGGTACAGCTTGTAAGAAAAGAAATTTATTATCTCACAGTTCTGAAGGCTGGGAGTCTGAGATCAGGGTGTCTACCATGTTGATTCCTTCTCAGGGCTCTGTTCCAGGCCTCTCTCTTGGCTTTTGGTGACAGTCGGCGATTCTTGGCATTCCTTTGCTTGTAGACGCATCACTCCAGTCTCTGCCTCCACCTTAACGTGGTTGACTTCCCTTTGTATCTCTCTCTCTCTGTCTCTTTTCCTCTTTTTATAAGAGCACCATTCATACCGGATCTGGACCCACTTCACACTAACACAAACTGATAACTATTCAAAGACCCTATTTCCAAACAAGGTCACGTTCACAGGTACCAGGAATGAGGACTTCAGCATGTATTCTGGAGGATACAATTTAATTCATAACACTACAAAGCCTAAAATAATTACTATCTGGCCCTTCACAGCTAAAGTCTGCTGACTCTGTGTACTTATGCTATATTGCCTCAGTTGAGAGGTCCTAAATTTCCAGAAGCAAAAGAATAGGCTCTTTCATCCAATATGTGGGGGAGTGCTCTATATCCACTGGGTACTGGAATGGGACTCTCTAGACCCAGAGGCCTTCCCTAGGGATGCAGGCCAGTACACATCAGCCTCAGCTCGGCTGCAGGCGGTAAAAGGTTACAAGGTACTTGACTAACTTCAAACTGGCCTATGGTTTCTATCATTAACATTTTTGAGGTTTACAAGAAACTACAAAAGAACTGAATAGAAAGCCAGACTGAGACTTAAAAGATTAAACGAAAACCTAAGGTAACAAAGCACGCAGCTGACAGGGCTAGAAATGGATTTTATGAAATTCCCACTGTCTCAGTGTGCTTCTTGCATTGTCTTTTCTCAAATTTCCTTTCACTTTATCCCCCATTTCCTTGCTTGCCTGAAGGCCAACTCCAAAGATAGAAAAAAAATGTGACGTTTTACTTCTTTACACTACAAATTAAATATTCCCCAGTGTGGGGGTATGTGTGTAGAGGGAGGGTAAGGAGTGAGCACAGTTATCACAGAACTCATTGCTAAGTCTGTTGGTTCACCAGAGTGAACAAATGCCTGCCTTTTATGTTCTTTTCAATCCTGTAAGACTGACAAGTTCAGGCAGTCAACCAGAGACACTTCATTTCCCCTGAAGGAGAAGAGTGCACGATCAACATTCTAATGCTACTGCAGCAAAGAGTCCGATTATTGTGACTTGAGTTCATGACATGATTCTAAACTAAACCTTTAATCCGCTCGAGTAAGCAAAGCTTCCTTCAACTTACGGCATGCAATGTGAGTTGTAAAGTTTTGTTAAAACCAAGCTCCAGACTGGTATCGAGAAAGATGTGATTCTCTGGGTGAAAGGGAGACGTCATGGCCAGTATATGTGGCAGGAGTCACATGCTGGAGAGGTGACATAAGTAGAGGGCTTCTACTGGGGAGAAAGTCCATCAGGCCACACGGAAGAGTTTCTGACTTTGAGGAAACACATACGAGACTGCGTGGGATGAGTCTAATCCAGAGACAGCTTCAGTCACTTCAAGAGGCAGTCTAGATTCCTAACCTGGATCTCTCTGCTAGTCGGCTCACACTGTGTACTCAGAACATTCTGACTGACTGGAATGTTCCCAGAGGCCATTTGTCATAAGACAGACTAGGCAACAGGTGTTCATGGGCCATGCCACTGTGGCTTTTGCACTGTAAAACAGTATACAGCCTAACCCTACCTCATCAGAGTAGGCCCCGTGCCATCTTTCTAAACAGACAACAGTTTGCTCACTCTATTTCATACAAAGATAAAACACACAAACAATGGAAACCAAAGTTGTTGAGATGTAGGGACCACTTATGCACTGAAACTTCAATTTCAAGATATAAATTTGCATTTTTTGGCTCGAGTTGATAAAGGTTCTTTTAAGTAAGAAAAAAAAATCCATATTCAGTAGATACTGGATTTGATAATGCAAATTGTATTACAATCAACATAGAGAATCTAATGTGATTTCAAGGTACACACAAATATTTTAGGTAATATTTCAGATACAGCCTAAATGACCTTCATTTTAGTCAAGAATAGGCTCCCCAAGGGGATCTCAAATTAGGTAATAAAAATGGAGTTGAATCTGAGGAAAAGGACCTAGCAACGCTGTTCTACCTATAGAAGCATGTCAAGGAGGTAATGGCCAAGAAGAAAAGTGAGCAGTAAGGACTGCATATGTCAAACTGGTAAGAACAGAACGTGTGGCAGTCTTGAAGAATCAGAGAAATTAAATCAGTTCAGTAAAAATGTAGATGAGAGTATGCATAGTTCAAGATGATCCTTGGATTTAATAAGGCAGTAAAGATGGGCAACGGAGCAGTCTTCTTGGCAGGATCATCGTGGAGGTGGTAGTGATTTATATCTATCTGAAGAAGTAGGTATGAAAAATAACCTTGGTGTAGAATAAGAATAGACCTAAAAGGAGAGAAAATCTGCAGCAGAAAAGGCCTTGCCCATTGTGGATATATACTCCCTATCCTGGAAACCCTGGTGGCGTAGTGGTGAAGAGCTACGTCTGCTAAATAAAAGGTCGGCAGTTCAAATCTACCAGGTGCTCCTTGGAAACTCTATGGGGCAGTTCTGATCTGTCCCTATAGGGTCGCTATGAGTCAGAATCGACTCGATGGCAACAGGTACCATGATGCCCAGGTTTTTTAAATTTGTTGACTAGGAAGATGACATTTGATGAGATCCAAAAAAAATCAAAACCATTGCCAAGTAGAACTGCCCCACAGGGTTTCCAAGGCTGTAATCTTCACGGAAGCAGTCTGCCACATCTGTCTCCCATGGAGCAGCTGGTGAGTTGGAACAACCGATCTTTCAGTTGGCAGCTGAGCATTTAACCACTGTGCCACCAGGGCTCCTTTGGCATCATGGTAGACCCTGGCTTTCTGTCCCCAAGGAAATCAGTGGCCATGAGAGTCTACCTCCTAACACCCTTCATACCATTCTTCCCTCTCCTACTGCTTTACTTCAGGCTGTCACCTTCCTTTACAGATATCTTTTATTGTGAAATAGGGCGCACACGCACACACACACACACACGAGTCCCTGGGTGGCATAAATGGTTAAGAGCTCAACTACTAGCCCAAAGGTTGGCGGTTCGAGCTCACCCAGAGGTGCTTCAGAAGACAGGCCTAGCGATCTGCTTCTGAAAGGTCACAATCTTGAAAACCCTATGGAGCAGTTCTAGTCTGCACACATGGGGTCGCCATGAGTCAGAATCTACTCGGATGGCAACTAACAACAACAGTACGTATATAGAGAGAAATTTCTAATATGGATGTACCTTTCAATAAGCAATCATGAAGGCAACGCCCAGTGAAACCACAAGCCTGGTAAAGAAACAAAACTTTCCAGTGTACCAAGTGCCCAACCACCCCCTACCTGAGAAAACCTTTGTAATAATCCTTTCTTTGCTATTCTTTACGATTTCACCACTTAGATATGCATCCCTAAACTATACAGTTTAATTTTGCCTGTTATGAATGGAATCATGCTTTACATATTCTTTTGTGTCTTGCTTCTTTCTCTCAGCATTATGTTTGTTAGATTCATCCACGCTGCTGTGTATAACATGCAGTTCATTCATTTTCACGGCCCTGTAGGATTCCATTACAGGTATATATGACAATGTATCCATTTCCTTCAATGTGCTATGTTATTTCATGGCTCAATACCTTTGTTAATGCCTGCTGCATAATGCTCTACTTGGGACATTCTCTCACTTTTCCAGATTCATCTTAAGTATCATCTCCTTTATGAAATCTTTCTTTAAAGATCTTCAAGGTAGACGTGACCACTTCCTCTCCTGAACTTCCAATGTGTCATATGCATATGTACATCATAGCAGGTATAACACTGATCTGTTACTATGTCTGTCTCTTTCTACTAAACAATTCTGAGTGCAGGACTCAGACCTTCTTCATCTCTGTAGCCCCAATGTCTTACATGGTACTGTGTATTCAGTATATATACATGGTACATGTCGGCTAAGGAAGTGCAAGAATAGTTAGACAACTTTCAAGTGTAACATTTAAAACTTGAAAGAAATAAACATCAACAAAACAGATTAAAAGGACAAACATAGTTCATTGGCCTGAAGCTCATAGATATACTGGCACAAGTCTTCCGTGGCTGATATTCTAAAGCTCAAGAGCACTCTTAAATGATGACCAGCTTTGGTCTTCATTCTTTGTTGACTATCAACTCATCTGCCCATTTCCCTATTACCAGTAGACAAACATGCAAATGCGAAGCAACCCTGCAAAGGAAAACACAGCGAAACTGAATTTATTAAGAGCATACATTTTTCACCGGAGCACAATCTTCAAAGCAATATGCTGCACTGTCATTATCTCATTACAGTAATTTCAACACTTGCTCCTGTTAACTTATTAAAAAACATTTGAAATCATTTTCTTCATTGCAGGCACAACAAACTATCTCATTACCCAAATATGGATCAGTGCCAAATGATATGGCAAGAGATGTGATCAAAGAAACACACATATGCAGGAAAGAGCCAGAGTTCAGAGAGGCACGTGTATGGCAATATACAGCTGTAAACTGCTGCTCACCAAAGAGGAAAGGATTTCTTAACATTCTGGTACCACTATGCCATGACAAGGCTAACACAGCATACCCCTCATCCTATTCTAAGTCCTCTAGAGAGAAAAGATGTCTTGTTATTTGACATAAATTTTTTTCTTTCATAGTATATGCCAGGTAGATTATATATTAACCTCTACCCATTCTACGTATGTGTTGAACGATGTAAAACATTGGAAGAAAACCTTCAAGTTACCCCCAACACTCCCCACCCCCCCCAAAAAAAACCTCCTCTGTCATTTTAAACACATTGTCTAAAGCAGATGTTGGCAAACTATGGCCTGTGAGCTAAATCTAGACCACAGTTATTTTTGTAAATAAAGTTTTATTGGAATACAATCATGCTCATTTATCTATATACTGCCTATGGCTGCTTTTATGCTACAGTGGCAGAACTGTTACAACACAGACCATATGGCCCACATAGCTGAACCTATTTACCACTCGGCCCTTTAAAGAAAGTTTGCTGACCTCTGGTCTAAAGTCTTGCTACTCAAAGTATGGCCGTGGACCAGCAGCATCAGCATCACAGGGAGTTTGTTCAAAACGCAGACTCTTTGGTCTCAACCACACTGACTCAAATCATAATCTACATTTCAAAAACATCCCTCAGGTGGTTAACAAGAATATTAAAGTTTTAAAAGCACTGGTCTAAAGAACACAGTCCTAAAGATCAATAAAACTACAAAAAAAGAGGTGGGCTTATCACTAGACTCACGATAGTTTATCACCAGACAACAGAGAAGAGAGACGGCTTCTCGCAAAGATTTTTATAAAGATGACGAAGAAGATGAAAAAGGAGGTAGTTCTCAAATTATGGAAAGTGTTAATACTGTTTATGAAGGGGAGAGATTCTCATATCAATCCATACCACTATAGAGTATGGGGAATGTGCATACTACTTTAGCCCAGATGGCTCCCCCCCGACCCCCATAAAAGAACTGTTACTACCGAAAGCAGGTGTCATGGATTGAATTGTGTCCCCCCAAAATATCTCTCAACTCAGCTGGGTCATGATTCCCAGTACTGTATGACTGTGTAATCTGATGTGATTTCCTTATGTGTTGTAAACTCTATCACTGTGATGAGGTTATATGTGATCTCCTTATGTGTTGTAAATTCTATCACCGTGATGAGGTTATACTGATGAGATTTACAAGATTAGACAGTCTTAATGCAATCTCTTTTGAGATAGAAAAGAGAGAAGCGAGCAGAGACACATGGGAACCTCATACCACCTAGAAAGCAGTGCTGGGAGCAGAGCACATCCTTTGGACCTGAGGTTCCTGCACTGAGATGCTCCCAGACCAAGGGAAGACTGATGCATCACAAGGACTTTCCTCCAGAGCCGACAGAGAGAGAAAACCTTCTCCTGGAGCTGATGCCCTGAATTTGGACTTGTAGCCTACTGGACTATGACAGAATAAATTTTTCTTGTTCAAAGCCATCCACTTGTGGTATTTCTGTTAGAGCAGCACTACATGACTAAGACAGCAGGTCTAGGTCCCATATCACTCACCCTAGGATAAAAACAAGTAAGAAACAAATTTGCTGACTTCAACCATGTCCATTTGGCTCTCATGTACATTTCCTGTCTAAATACTCCATTTTCCCTTGTGTAACAGGAAAATTGTTTTTTAATAAGGTTATGATTTGCTCCCTGAACATAAATGTATTATATAATCCACTATAAATCTCTATTTTTTCATGTGTCACTTGTGTTCCCTTTGTAACAGGTTATCTGCTGTGATTGTGGATTTATTTTATCGTGAAGGATTGGACAGAGATGAAGACTCTTTCTTCCTAAAGTTACAAAGCCTGGTCTATTGTTTTGTTTATATTTAATATCTTCAAGTTTTCTAAAGTTTTGGAGTTGGCAAGTTTCACATCCAAATTAGACACCTCTCGGCTGCTAACCGAAGGGTCTGCTCCATGGGAGAAAGACCTGGCGATCTGTTCCTGTAAAGATTAAGAAACCGTATGGGGCAGTTTTACTATGTCACATGGGGTTGCTATGAGTCGGAATCAGCTCAACGGCACACAACAACAACAGATAAGAGATAACAATATATAAAGATGCACAGGGCTATATTTTATGATCTTCGCTTCCAATCAACAAAAAGGGAAATTTAGACTTGTAAAAACATGAGAATCAGAATCCTCAAGGGAAAAACAGCACCATGAGACAGCAAAAATATGTCAGGCAATAATGTAGAGGAAGAGTTATTATGGCTCCTTTGATAACAACTTTCAGTTGCTCAGAGATTATTACCTTCTGCCCCCAAATCTTCCCAGCTTTGGGCATGCTGGACTTAGCAGGCAGGGAGGACATGCATGAAAAAGGATCCCTTTGAAAAGAGCTCTCAGACAGGACTGGCTTTGATTTCTGAGATGACAATCTGACTCTGTCACAGAAAATTCCTACTGTTCTCCACCCCACACTCTCCTAGTTGAAGCTGACTAGGAAGGAATGCTATCGTGACTTTGTCTCTTTTCAGAGCATCACCAAATGTTACAGCTGGGAGGAAATTCTGAGGGAGACCAACTCCTGGTTAGAGATGAGAAATTGAGGCCCAGCGCAGTTAACTGCACTGCCCAGTCATGGCACAAGCTGGCAGACGGTCACCAGAATGTACGCTCCTTGAGAACGGAGATTTTTTTTTCATCTCTGCACTTCCTAGTGCTTAGTACAGGAGTCCTGGTGGCGCAGTAGTTAAGCGTTCAGCTGCTAACCAAAAGGTCAGCAGTTCAAACCCACCGGCTGCTCCTTGGAAACCCTATGGGACAATTCTACTGTCCTATAGGGTCGCTATGAGTTGGAATTGACTCAATGGCAACGGGTACTAGTATAGACAGAGTTGGCGTTCAGTAATTATTTGCTCAACTGAATACAGATCTCTGAATTCCAGTACAAAGTTTGTTCCATTGTACCATCCTTTTTCACATTTAACAATGGATTAATCTCTTTTATCTTGCAAAGGAATCAAAAGTCACATTTCAAATTATGTTTTCTGTGCAGGTATAATTAAATCTTTAAAAGGTGGGATGGCAAAGAAATTAGAGGCTGGAGCATAACAGGCATTTTATAGCTGCAGATGACAACAGCGGGCCGTTCCCACCCTGCTCCACCCCCTCCCCCCACAGTATAACCACTATTATATCCCAGGGTGAATAATATAATTATCTAAATGAAACCAGACCAAAAAAAAAAAAAACCATTAAAGGATGAGCTGCTCGAGGCCTTATGCTTGGAGGACGTAGGAGGATGGATCCAGTCTGACAATTTCATACAGTAGCCATCAATTATTTAAATCATTGTGACTTTTCAGACAGCATTCTGGATAGCAAAGGGGGAAAAAAAACTCCAAAATTTTGAAAACCATAAAGTAGGAGAAAGATGCTTGTTATTTGGCTTTGGAGTGAAACGTCCTGTGCCTCATTTAGAGAAAGGAGCAAATGGAAAGGCAAATTCACCCTAACACAGGAGGTGGCTCAAGACACTGCTTTTCTAGAAGTTCAGCAGAATAAAATCAAAAGTGTTGGTGCTGCTAAAATCCCATATAAAGACGTTCTCAATACGCGAAGGGCAAACCTGTTGCTGTCAAGCCAATTCTGACTCACAGCAACCCTATACAGGACAGAGTAGAACCGCAGGGTTTCCAAGGAGCAGCCAGTGGAGTCGAACTGCAGACCTTCTCGTTAGCAGCCGAACTCTTAACCACTGTGCCACTAGAGCTCCTCTTAAAACTCACATGAAGGGTAGCAGGCTTTAAATAATGCCACACGTAGAATGGAAAGAGAATGGCCAAAAGGAGGGGGACTTGGGTTCTACCACTGAATCTGCCATTTGCCATGTCACGTGCTGTCTATAGTGAGATACCTGAATCAATTTCTAAGGCACCTGCCAGCTCTAAAATTCTACTGAAGTCTAGTTTATATGAGAGTACCAACGTTGTTGTTGTTAGCTGCCTTTGAGTTGGTGTCTGACTCATGGTGACCCCACGCACAGCAGAACGAAATGTAGCTTGGTCCTGCACCACCCCCATGGATCGGCTGCAGACTGGAGCACTGTTATCCATAGGGATTTGCAGATGTAGATCGCCAACATTTCCTCCTAGTCCGTCTTAGACTTTCCAGCCTCTGGTGAAACCTGTTCAGCATCATAGCAACATGCAAACCTCCACTGACAGACGGGTGGTGGCTGCGCATGAGGTGCACTGGCCAGAAACCGAGCCAGGTCTCCCGCATGGAAGGTGAGACTTCTCTCACTGAACCACCAATGCCTAAGTACTAACGCTAGCTGAGAAAAACTCATCCTGTAGGCTAACCATACACTATCAGGCTTTTATTAAATACAGTTATGATTTAGAAAGAATACTTGCCCCTGGTATATGAGTTTGGTCTGAACATTCCCTGCCTGCTATATTTCTGACATATAACTAACCCAGCCTGTTATGCCCAGACATGAGAGCAATAAGGGAGTAGAATTAGAATAAGCCTGAAACGTTTGCCATCGCCTGCAGTGGTCGCATGCACTAAGCTAGCTCCGCAGCAGCTGATGTTTTCTGCCCAGGCAGAAGGTCCCAGATGGGCTAGTACTCAGGAGGTAACACCTGGTTCGTAGTTTCATGAGCCAATTGGTTTGGTTTCCCCTTGATACACCTAGTTGAGAAAGAGTAAACACAGTTTTCAAGCCAGTCACTTATGCTTAAGACTACTCCATAAAAAAACAGACATTATAAATATATAACGACTCACATAAATATTGAACTAATGCATTTTAGACAAATGTATGAACTACAGCAAGATTTTTAAAAATGTAGCTACCTGGGGACTAATTAAAAACATTCATGAACTAAACTGTAACAGTATATACTACAAATTATCTCTGCTTTTTGGGGGGTTTTCAGTTAAAGAGAAATCTTTAATTTTCCTCTTATTGATGTTCTATGCGTCAAAAAGCTTCTGAATGCTTTGTGCTTACACATTCTTCTAATGCTAGCATGGGAGAAAGTCACTTCTGTACTTACACTCTGACCCTCTACCTATATCCCTCACCCTACTCATTCCTCTCCAAATGAGAGGGACTTGCTAGTCTAACATATAGGTGTCCTTTGATAACGCCCGTCCCTACCAGTGTAAGCCAGAAGCCACTCTTTAGCACAACTCTCTGCAATTTCCATTTTATTCATACAACAAATGAGTGCTTACTATGTGCCAGAAATTTCTTTTGCCTCTGAAGTAAAACTCTAAAAAGATGGAAGAAAAGGGTGCTGCTGGTTTGACAGGCAAGAAATTAACTGATACTCCAGCCCCCTCTCAGCTTCCATGGGCTACTCCCTCTGGCTAAGTCTGGGAAGCCATGAGCAAACACGGCAAGCAAGGTCATCAGAACACTTCTGCAAGTGCCTGATAGGTGGCCTTGACCTTGGAATGACCAAGAGGACAACAAATTCAGAAATGCTTTGTGGAATAAAAAGGATGAAGTAATTAAGCTTCTGCGGTTGAAACGGGGCAAAGAGAAGTAGTGTGTGTCCAATGAGGAGAGGCCTGGAATGGCTCTCATTTAAGCGCAGTTATCGGAATTTGACTTTGTAGCTATTTGCACGTGAATACTTGGGGCATTCTGGACTCCACAGATATGACCGTCCATCATGGGAATAGTTGTGGTTATGGAGGGGAAAAAAGAAAAAGAAGCCTAGATGGATTTTTTTCCTTCCCCAAAGACTCTATTTCTAATATGTACAATCTAAAAAGAACATAATGACACAGATAACCTGTTAATGAGTTAGCTGCGCATTGCCTTTTCCTCAAAGCAAGACTTTAACTGACAGAGTTCCTGTGCGTCTAAAAAGGTAATGAGAAATGTACAGCTTAATCTTTATACAAATGTGAACACGCTGCAGCCATGTGGCAGCCTCTGTGGACACAGAGGTGACGAGGAGCCTTATTCAGTCATGGCCTTCAAGGGCTCGGGGAGGAAGACTGGGCAGAGGTCCAATCTGTATCCTGAAAAGTCAGCCTGTCTGGTTTGTTTGGTCAATTATAACAATCAATCAAAAGAATGACTTCAAATGCTGAGCTGAGCAAAATGTTGGGGTTCACTAAACCTCAGGCAGCTATGAGGTCATTACCCAAAGCTTCCATCTGGAGAGAAACACTGATGGAGAACTTTCTGCCTTCCCCTCATAGCTGGACTACTGGATCCCTGCCTTAATGGCTCTCTGATCCCAGGCTCTCTACCCTCTAACCCTGTCTGTGAACTGCCAAAGCCCACTCTCCCCTAAACATACATCCATTTGAGCTCATCCCTTCTCTAAAGCCCTTCACAACTCTGTACTTTTTCCCACTTCAGTACATAGAGACAAAAGTTTATTAGTGGCTACCAAGGGCTGGGAAGAGGAGGAAATGAGTTATTTATTACTTAAGGGGTACAGAGTTTCTGTTTAACCAAAGCCAAACCAAACCTGTTGACATCAAGTCGACTCCGACTCACTTGAAAATGGATAGTGGTGACGGTTGAACAACACGGTGAATGTAATTAACGTCACTAAATTGTATACTTAAAGATGGTTAAAATGGCAAATTTTTTGTTATGTTTTACCATAATAAAAAAAAGCAAGCTCTTCTGCTCAAAGTTCGACGCGTCCCTAATACAGTTTCATGCCCTCCAGTAAACCTCATTTCTCACTCTCCATTCATTCCTTCCCTCATTTAGACGAATCTCATTGTCTCGTGGAACACAGCATCATCAGCTTCACCTTCTGCATTTCTGTTTTGGTTGTGTGCACTGTTGGGTCGCCTTCTCCACTTCCACACATCCTACAATGCCCAGCTCAGGACCCAGCTCTTGCCGAAAGTCTCTCTTGAATCCTCTAGTCCTTAGCGGCCTCTCTCAACTCTTATGGTGCAAGTCTTCTGAGCCATCACATTCAGTGCTCAGTTATAACCTGTCCTCTACTCTTCTCTGTGCCATAGGTGTCAACATACCAGTGATCATGAAGATGGTGCAGGACCAGGAAATGTTTTGTTCTATTAGACACAGGGTCACCAGGAGCTGGAGCTGACGTGAAGGCAATTAACAACAACTAAATTGGAAGCTCCTGAGAAGTGGCAGCCATGCTTTACATGTCTTCTGTATCCCCACATCACCTTGTCCAGTGATAACACAAAGCAGGTGTTCAATAAATAAGTATTGGTCATTTAGTTTTACTAGAATTTCCAACAGTGGAAATCACTAGACCACATCATGTCACTCTTGTTATAGCAGATTTAGCAGATTCTGACCAGCCCATCTTGTAGTTTCTGTGTTGAGATTAAGCACACTCAAGTTTTTGAATAAGACAAGATCCTTGAAAAGCATGACAAAAAACAGCTGCTTTATCAGAACAGTTAATCTTAAAGGGCCACTTAATTTGCAAGCTGAGAGACAGTCTTGCTTTTCTCTCTTCGCTTTCTCACTAGAACATTCTCTAAGTCGGAGCTGCAACATCCAGACAGGACAAAAATTACCTAGGATAAGAACCTCAAAAATTCCCCAAGAGCAGCAGTTCTCAGTGTCCTCCAGTAATCTTGCCAGATCAGCAATTCTGCTGCTCCCAGCATGATGACTATCATCTGCTTGGGCTGTGGTGCCAGCCGTTTCCCTCTTCCTAGTATCTTTTGATGGGACGCTCTTCTCCTATAACATTTAAGGGAAAAGAAATCTGAAGATGCCTTTACTAGCAAGTAAAGTCAACTATATTTCAGGCAAAGGCAGCTCTCTAAAGATCTGAGTGACAGAGCGTTAATGTGGTTCAGTCCCCGTCAGCAGATCTGTCATAAGGCATTACCTCCTCTCCTGCTTATCCACCAAGAAGAAATGGGCTCAGGCAAGATCCACACAGACAGCAGCCAATCAATGTCTCCAAAGGCTTAGCCCAAATGAAGGGTGTTTCGTTGAACAGTCTAGGTGACAACAAAGATGGCCATCGCTGGGCTTACCTTTATTCCAGATAGAAAGTAAATTCAGAGTTGAGTTAAAAACCCACGGCTTATCCCTACATGAATGTCATATGAAATAGTCTAATGTTCAGCCATGATTCTTAGCACCAAGCAAAGCTGGTAAACGAGTGTCACCAGCTGTAATTACTTTCTCATTCAGCACTCCCTCATGACCCCTATCCCATGTGGATAAAGCCTTCCAGCTTGTTCTTTTTAAACTGACCTTATAACCCACATACAATAGATGAATTCTTGAAAAGTTGCATCTAAATTGAAATCTATTTCACATACACTATGACAGATGATGGACTGTTGAAGGAAACATTCGGAATTATGACGGACCTCACAAAACAACAATTTTGAGGTCACTAATGATTCTTATAAAATGCATAGGGCTGGTTGCAGAGAATTTTCTGTGACAAAATCAAACCAAAAACAAAGTTTCTTCCTTTCTAGCCTGTCTGGACTTCCTTCAAACACCTAGCTGGCTATATGATATACAAGTTATTCAAATATACATTCTTTTTAACTCTCCTTGCTTTGCAGAATTACCTCTAGTTAACCAGGAACTTCTCTAAGAAAGTCAGCCACACACGATCCTATTTCTTCCTTATCTGGAGATAAGACTTACAAGTTAAACACATTTGTAAAAATTCAGGCTGACTGTATTATGTGCCTTGTTCTGCCTACACATAAAACTCATCTCTCATTGGCTCATGTCATAGCCTTCTTCATCCACGATTATGAGGACAAGTCCTTCGGCAGGATTACATCAATAAAGGCATACCTGTTCTCTGACACTATTTAAAGGAAATGTTTGGATGAGTACTTTCAGAAATTGAATACTCTTTTAACAAAGCAACTATTCCCTTACTTACTGTATTGCTCTGCATGTTCAGATTTCCTAAGATATTAAAAACCTGGGAACACCACCATGGTAAAATACTTACGGAATGATTGGCAATTTATTCCAGGGAAGGCTGAAGAGGAACTAAAACGACCAGGTTTGGTTATGCTGTAAAACAAGTAACAGCAAAATGCTAATTGAAGACTGTGAGTGGTGAGAATGTAGGTGTTCACTGTACAATTTTCCCAGCCTTTTGGAATGTTTAAAATTGCTGCAGAATAAACGCCTGGGAAAAAATATTGCCAGGATCTTACACGGGTTGTCTAATCGTGTATGAAACTGTTGGCAAAGACTAGTGACCACTTTTTGTTTAACAGAAAACATTTTTATTTCTGAAGGTGTTTTCTTAGTACCTTTCCTTTTAATGCTGATGGGATTTTTCTGAAAGGAGTGATCACACGGGTGTGTGGACCAGAAACAATAATTTTTATGAAACAATATCTCACTATGTAGAGTACTTCATAAAGCCATGCTTGATACATGATCCCATTGTACTTCTCACCTTAGTCTTAAGAAGTAGTTTGGGCAAGTATCCTTCTAATTTCATAGATTAGGAAACTAAAGTTCAGGGAAGGTAGGTGGCTTGTCTAAGGTCACAGAGCTGACAAGGAGACCAGACCCAGGTTCTCTATGCTTTTCCCACCATGCCATGATGAACCTCACATGAATTACTTGCAAGAATGGTTATGAAGAATCACAACAAAAATTCTAGAAGACATAAAGTGTTTAAACCAGTGATAGAATTAACAATCCAAAATGGCATAGCTTGGTAAGATGACCTGAAGATACAGACGAATAAGATCCTTAAAGTTCCCATTAATAATCAAAGATTTCATTTGCTCAGTTGTCTTGGAAGCAAACAGGTGAGCGTTGAAAGCTACAGTGACAAGCTAAACAATCAAAGACAACTGCAAAAGTATCTTCTCCTCCATCCTCTTGAAGCAGCCACAAATGGTTTGTCCCTACTTGTCAAGAGGTTGTTGGTGGTTCAGTGGTAGAATTCTTGCCTTCCATGTGGGAGATCTGGGTTTGACTCTTGGTCAATGCACCTCAAGTATAGCCACTACCTGTCTGTCAACGGAGGCTTTCGTGTTGCTGTGATGCTGAACAGGCTTCAACAGAGGTTCTAGACTAAGACTAGGAAGAAAGGCCTGGAAATCTACTTCCAAAAGGTGCATGGGTCATCATGAGTTAGGGGCTGACTTGAGGGCATCTAACAATAACAACTGGTCACAAAGAGGCTAACCACACTGCTAATGAATAAAAGAAGAGTAAAATTAAAAGAAAATCAAAACTACTAGTGGTGGTACACCTATGCTCTGCAAAAGACTTCACCAAAAGAGTAAAAAGAGAACCTACAGATTGGGAAAAAATTTCTGGACAGTACAAGTCAGACAAAGGTCTAATCTCCATAATCTACAAGAAAATCCAACACCTCTACAACAAAAAGACAAATAATCCAATTAAAAAATGG
>NW_004444033.1:8416942-8435226 GCF_000243295.1 Trichechus manatus latirostris | reverse complement strand
AAAAAAAAAAAAAAAAAACCTACTAGTGGTGGTAAGTTAGTGTTTCTTTGGGTCTAGACAAACAGAGAAGAATCAGAAGAAACTCCACAGCATCTTGGTGTGGAGACTGATTTTAGCACAGTGAGACCACTGGCACCACCTCTCAGAGCTTCCAGGGGAAAATCAATTGATCGGCTCTCTTTTCAACTTACTGGGTTTCATGATGACTTCCAGCAGACCTTAGATCGGACTAACCTATTTACGCTAATACAAGCTAAATCCATTCTGTACAGAGGGTGGAACAGCAACAACTGGCCGTGATGCAAACACTGCTCAAATGCAACAGCTTTCATATTAACATAATTGGACATGATGAAAACAATATGCTATTGCTGCTGGCCAACTTCTTTGGGAAACCAGAGAGAAGTTACTGGCAGTACCCTGGCTTAGCTCAGGAGGTATTTAGGCGTGGACATCAGTGTAATTATCTCTAGCAAGTCATTACACTGTAAGCAGCTGTGTCCACCAATTTTCAATAAGGCTTAACTAGAATACCAGTAATCATTGAGCCTACCAAGAAACACTCATTTTGAGCCTTGTTGACACCTAGAGGGGCCCTGGTGGTGCAGTGGTTAAGAGCTCGGCTGCTAACCAAAAAGGTCAGCAGTTTTGAATCCACCAACTGCTCCCTGGAAACCCTATGGGCAGTTCTGCTCTGTCCTATAGGGTCGCTGTGAGTCGGAATTGACTTGACTGCAATGGAAAATACAGCAAACTAAATATACTGCATTCTATATAACTTGCTTCCAGAAAGTTCCCGTGTGATTCTAAGGGGAAGCTGGGTTGAGAACCCCTGCTCCAAGCCCACAGGTAAACGTGTGGTGGTGCAGCTGGCTGAGTAAAAGAGGAGAGTGTGGGACTGCAGGCAGAGTCTAACCAGTTCACTTCTCAGACGATGCTCTGACAGACGGGGGCAGGGAGGAAATGAAAATATGCTTTAAATGTTTCAAAAGACTGCCTAACGTTTTTACTCGCACAGCTTATGTTTTTCCCTCCGATGATACGGGATTTGAGCCTGAGCACTAGAAAAGCTGCCTGTGTCTCAGCTTGCCCTACACGAGCTGGAAAAGCAGGCTCCTCCTGCAGTTGGAAAGAACCTTGCAGATCCAGCCCCGTGCTAGACAGGAGCAGCTTCTCCTGCTGCTGCAAATATTGTTTTCACAGCTTCTGGGCCTATATGCAACAAAGCTCAATGATTTTTTTTTTTTGCACTGACTACTGGTGTTCACCACAATGCATGAGATCCCACTTCCTGGCCTTCGGCTGGGCATGGCGGTGTGTGTAAGGCAAAGTGTGCATCAACATCAGCTGGAGAGCTGGCTAGAACACAGATTCCTGGGCTCCCGCCCTGGAGTGGGATGGGGTTCTAGAATCTGCATTTCTCACAAGCTCCCAAACCATGGACTGCACTTGGCATAGCACTTGTGTAAGGCAATGCTACTCAAACTCTAATGTGCACAGATGTTACCTGGTGGTATCCTTCTAATACCCTGACCAGAGGTCTGATACTCTTGTCCACAGACCACTCACTAAGTAGTAAGGGTACAGAGTATTCCACTGCAAGGTAGAGAGAAAACAACTACTGTGCCTTTGTTCATACAGACAGGTGTCCATTCAGCAATTTGACAGACGAGGGAGAAAAACCTTAGACCTTAATGCAGCCCCTCCCCCTTGACATTTTTAGATGGAGACACTAAAGAACAAATGAGTTAAATGATATCCCCGTAGCAATGATAAACTAGGGAAGTGAAGTGAACTCCTCCTCATGTCTAAGGAATGAACAATCTGTAGTCTCCTGGAGACATATAAAACACAAGAAGGTATCCGTGTCAATCCATTTGTTTCCATAGTGCCATGTCCAGAATGCTAGGAAATGTGACTCAGGAGAAATGACCAACTTCTCTTAAGAGACTTTCTGAATTTGTGTTATGGATTGAATTGTGTCCACCCAAAATGTGTTGTAAATCCTAATCCTAACACCTGTGGTTATAATTCCATTTGGGGATGGGTTTTCTTTGTCATGTTAATGAGACAGTATTAGTGTAGAGTGTGTCTTAAGTCAATCTCTTTTAAGATATAAAAGAGATTAAACAAGCAAGCAAGCAAATAGAGATGGGGGAAGACAGATGCCGAGCTCAAGAGAGACAAGGACCTTCCCCTGGAGCTGACAGAGAGAAAGCCTCCCTCAAGAGCTGGCACCCTGAATCTGGACTTCTAGTCTCCTAAACCGTGAGAAAATAAATTTCTGTTTGTTAAAGACATCCACTTGTGGTATTTCTGTTACAGCAGCACTAGATGACTAAGAATTTGAATGAGCATGCTTTGTCTTACAGTGGGTGCAAACCATTTTGCAGAAAAAATGATTTCCAAAGAAGAATCTCAGACAGTAAGACCACGAAGTATGTTCAATCCTGCCTCATGTTGATAGCATTAGGCAAAAGAACTGCACGTTTCAACTGAAGCTCTGTCAAGAATCTTAAACACAAGACCATGTGTGGGGAGGTGGGCGTGCACGCATGTGTCCTTGTACTAAGGAAGCCATCATTAATTCATTTTCATTCACTCACGCTTACCCATTTCTAGATATTGTGTGTCTCCTCTATGATAGGAGGAACCAGGGATTTAGGAGAGAACCAAATGCAACAAAGTGGTACTAGTAGTAACCAAGGAACCAAATAGGAACCAAGCTGCTCCATGTGCTGGAAAGTGTCTCAGGTGCTAAAGCAAGAGACCTGGCTCTAGGCTTTCACTTCTCTGTGAGGCAGAATAGCGGACTTAGGGGTTAGGGGCCTGCTTCCCAAACTATGGTGACAGCCCAGTTTATTTTCCCCAGTCTGCTGCAGATTGATACAAAATATAGGTAGTCTCCGACTTAGATGGGGTTCCATTCCTATAATTCCATCATGAGTCGGTTCTGATGTAAGTTGAATATCTTTTTTTAAATTTTAGTTTTCATTATTATTGCCTTTTATTACCAGTATCTTTATAAATTTGATCTTTATTAGTCTTTTCGGGTTGGCATGAGAATGATAAGATCGGCAAATTACATGCTGCAACACTGTAGGTAGTACATATTACTAATGATAAGATGTAAAAAAAACAAAAAATAGATGGTCGTCAGTGTGGTTAACCGTAACTCAAACATGTTGTAAGTTGGGGACTACCTGTATGATAAAAAATAAATTACTAGAAAAAGAAAAAATAAACTCACAAAGACATATAAAACAGAAGTCTCAATTTTGTAGTATTAGATTTAACATGGAGTCCCTGGGTGGTGCAAATCGTTAAGTGCTTAGTTAGTAACAGAAAGGTTGGTGGTTCGAGTCCACCCAGAGGTGCCTCAGAATAAAGGTCTGGTGATCTTTTTCCAAAACATCTGCCATTGAAAAATCTATGGAGCACAGTTCTACTCTGGCACACATGGCATTGCTATGAATCAGAATCAACTGTATGGCAACTGATAGATTCAACAGACAAGGTCAAATTGCTTAAAAAAAAAAGTATCTAAATGCTTACTCTCAAATTCTATATGTCTCACATTGTTGCTGTTAGGTGCCATTAAGTTGATTTCGATTCATAGCGATCCCCTGTGACGGAGTAGAACTGCCCCATACGGTTTTCTTGGCTGTAATCTTTAAGGGAGCAGATCGCCAAGTCTTTCTATCGTGGTGTTGCTGGGTGGGTTCAAACCGCACACCTTTCAGTTAAACAGCTGAGCACTTAACAGCCGCACTACCAGGGCTCCTGTGTGTCTCAAAGCCAACTGGTAAACAGGCTGCAGACTAGCATCACCCTCAGACTACAGTTTGAGAGAAGTGGCATAGAGCGTGGGCTCCAGGGTTAGATTGCCAGCCTTTGAATACCAGTTCTGTTGCTTACTAGCTGTGTAGCTGTGGGCAAGTTATTTAATTCCTTCGTTTCTCAGTTTCCTCACCATAATAAGAATATTATAATAAGAACACCACCCTCACAGAGCTCTTGTCAAGATAGGGAAAGCACTTACAAGTCAATATGTGCAAAGCACGGAGAACAGCGTCTGGCCCAAAGTGAATGCTCTTCAAGTGTTAGCTGCTATCATTACTACATTACTACCATCAACTATTATCACGGCCACGTCACTATTACTACTAGCACTACTCTGGCGTATCATTTTGGGTCAACACTTGCACAGCTTCTTCCCCTATAAGACGGTGACTGTAGTCTCTTACCCCCTATCGACCTTCCTTTCTTCCTTATGGGTCTGTGGCTGGAAAGTGAAATCTCCGCCGTGGAAGCACATCGTTGTCCACGGACATGCCCCCCTGTAGCCCCAGTCTCTGTACTGCCAGACGTCACGTCAGAGAGGCGAGGACGAAGTGTCCCGGGGTTCTCTTCAGAGGGCTCCCGGGCACTGTGTCTGCCCCTCGGCGAGCCCAAGTGACAGCACTGCCGAGACAGCTGTCCTCCCCCACGCGGAGACTGAGCTGGGCTGATGCCACATGACACTGAGGGCCACCTCAAGGGAAGGCACAGGACAACGCTCTTCTCCTCTGTGACCACAAAACAGTCCAGCAGAGGGAGTAACTTTAAAGGACATCATTATATTTGTGTAACTGAATACTTAACCCACCTGCATCGTCCCACACACACATGTATTTCTTCAAGTTTCCTTAACATTTGTTTTGGGTTCTGCGCTAAACGTTTTGAGATTTATTTCTAACTTTTTGTTCAGATTAAAACCAAAAAAAACAAATCCATTGCCACTGAGTTGATTCCGACTCATAGTGACCCTATAGGACAAAGCAGAACTGCCCATAGGGTTTCCAAGGAGCTCCTGGTGGATCTGAAATGGCGACCTTTTGGTTAGCAGCTGACTGCTTCACCACTGTACCACCAGGGCTCCTTTGTTCAGATTAGCCACCTACAATTAGTGGGGAATAAAAATATTAAGGAGTCAAAGAAACGTATTTAAGAGACACTGAGAGCTGAACATAAGAAATTATGTTAGGAAACGATTTACCATCATTATTAAGTAAGAGAATTCTCGAGATGGGAAAGGAAAATAGCCATCTTCTCATTTGCATTTTTAGTATTGTAACTCCAAGAATATTAAACAAGTATATTGATAGGGTCTAACCAATTTGCATCCTCATAAAATAAAATTTTTCTAAAGAAAGAGAGGGCAACAAAATAACCAAATAACAAAGCAGGTGTTCTGGCTCTGAAAACAAATTTGGAGGCTAACAGCTTAAATGGCCTTAGTTTCAAGAGGCCACACTCACACATAATTATCAAATCTTGACAAGGTCAAAGAGAGAAGAGGTAAACCTGGAGTTCTTACTAGTCCTCAGAATGGAGTATTTGACTTAAAGGACAAGAGGCTGGTTGATGTACAAGAAGGCTGGTGACAAGGTTGGAGTGATTAGACAGGCACATGGGTAAACTGCCCCGAGATGTCACTTAGCTCTCGTTGTGTGGCCCTGACTTGGCCCATATTGTAGTCAACTAGTTACGAGTTTTAATGTGTCTTTGCTACTCAAGGTGAAAATGATCATGTTTAGTAAGACAGAATCTACGGTTCGCAGATTTACTCTGCAGCACACTGTCTCCATTTTTTTCTTTTAAATTCAGTACACTAAGCACGGTCAAGTTGCTCTGCACGGCATATGGCATGGCACTGTAAGGAAATGAATACTGAGAGGCTTCCTAACGGAGACCAGGCTAACGCTGCAGTCAGACAAAGACAAGTACCACTTTGGGCCACTCTCTACTCCTCCTCTTCTACTCTAACCCTGTAGTCATTTACCGCACTCAAAGCTCACTCTCATTGATTATTACTTAAAATATTCATCGTCTGATATTAATAATCATTATATTCCTAGGCAAATAAAAAATTCTTTACTTAAAAAAGAAAAAAAAACCTAGCAGTGCCAAAAAAAAAGCTCACTTTCAATGTCCCTCCATCTATCCCTCCCTCCATCCATCCAGGCACGCATCCATTCAGTCAGTGAATATTTACTGAGCATCTTCTAGCCAGCAGGTACTATACTATGCTTTTGGAACTGACCTTCTAGTGGGAAAAGATGGAAAATAAACAAGTTAGAAAATTAACTAATAATGATAGTTGTGATAAGTGCTATGAAGGGGGAAAAAAGTTGTTAAAATAGCAATTAACTGGGAGGATCTATTCAGGATCCTGGCGAAAAAGAGAATTTTGCTCTGATGATTCAAATGAAGAGCAGTGAAAGAAAGGAGGACTTAGAGAGAACTGTGAGCAGGGTTGAGGGAGGCAAAAGGGATGCTGAGGCACCTGGAGAACAGCAATAGCAGAAGGCTGTATCAAGGGGCAAGGAGAAGAAATGGTGTTGTCAGAACCCAGTGCAAACTGGAGGTGTGGAGGAGGTGTCACCTGGCAGGACTTCTGCTACGGAGGGATGCACTCATGGCCAGAACCATGATCTGAAGTGGAGGGGAAGGGGGAAGAAATAACTCAACTACTCTCTCCTCTCACCCTCTAATTTCCTGCCAGAGCTTCTGACTGGCAGAACCTGAAGCCACCTAGCATGAGCTTGGGTGGTACAGCCCATAGGGTTCAGGCTCTTAGAGAAGTGAACAAGGCAGATCAATGTAGAGAATGAATGGGGGGCGGGGAGTAGTAGGGAATAACCAGGAAACAGATCTACTTAGGTAGGATAGTCAGGGGAAGCCTCTCTCTGGAGGTGACATTTGAACTGAGAGTTGGAGAAGAGAAGGTTCCAGCCACAAAAAGAGTCCGGGGAAGAGTAATATGGCAGAGGGAACAGGGAGCACACACTTTTGCTGTTCCTCCTACTCTGCATCCCATACTCAGTACAGATCCCTCACCATGGGCAGGTCTAACACAGACCCAGACAATTCAAACAAATACCTTCCTAGATGTGATGCCACATTCAACTTCTATGGCACAACTAACACAGACCCAGACAATCCAAATGAACACCCTCCTAGAGGTGATGCCATATTTAAGTTCTATGACATGTCTAACACGGACCCAGACGATCCAAATGAACACCTTCTGTCATGGATTGAATTATGTCCCCCAAAAAATGTATGTATCAATTTGGCTGGGCCATGATTCCTGGTATTGTGTGATTTTTCTGTATGTTGTAAATCCTGCCTCCATGATGTTAATGAGGGAGGATGGGTGGCAGTTGTATTAGTAAGGCAGGACTCAATCTACAAGATTGGATTGTGTCCTGAGGCAATCTCTTGAGATATAAAAGAGAAAAGACAGCAGAGAGACAGTGGGACTTCATACCACCAAGAAAGCAGTGCCAGGAGCAGAGCGTGTCCTTTTGACCCAGGGTCCCTGCAGAGAAGCTCCTAGTCCAGGGGAATATTGATGAGAAGCCTGACTGAGGGAAAAAGCCTTTCCCTGGAGCTGAGGCCATAAATTTGGCCTTTTAGCCTACTTCACCATGAAGAAATAAATTTCTCTTGTTAAAGGCATCCACTTGTGGTATTTCTGTTATAGGAGCACTAGATGACTAAGACACCTTCCTAGATGGGATGCCATATTCAAGTTCTACGGCATGTCTAACACAGACCCAGACAATCCAAACGAACACCTTCCTAGATGTGATACCATATACGAGTTCTAGGAGAAGCCTAGACCTCTATTTTACTTTCTCAATGTCACAGAAGAGTTTGCTCATAAAAACAGAATACTCGGAGCTTACAGACTCCCCTATGAAAGGTCTAGCAGTTAATTCTAACGTGCAAAGAAGAAAAAAACAAAACATACAAAAAAACAAGGCAAGCATATATAAAAGCAGGTAAGGGCAGGCAACTGAAGCAAGAGTAACTCCCTGCCATTTATATAACTTCTCTTGGAAGCGCTCAAGCATTCCACATCTTGAGACATCGTCATACTGTGCAACTCGTGTAAAACATGGGACATCGTGTTCATCACTCTCAATCACTATATTCAGTTACAACATAACAATAGTTAATGTACACCCATAATTTAAACTCATACTAATTTTCTTTTCGTTTTATATTCGCCTCCAAGTCACCAGGCAAAAATGTATATAAAATAAGTACCTCAAGCCTATTAATCCAAGTATCTACAGAGATGTATGCTAACACATCTATTTCAGTTGCTCAGAAACCATTTCTTTATATAGTTAGAGTCAATTTTTCAATATTAATAAGATCATCATTTGAATTAAGTGATCTGGCTTTTAAAACAAGCCAGTTGGCTGGTTCACTGAAATTCACTGTGAGGCAGCCAATTTATTTACAGTAAATCTGCCCTCAAATGGTTCAGGGGGTTTCCTGTTGGTACCTCAGGTTAGACAGAGTGACTTCTTCCTGTTAGTCCTTCATACTCCAAGACACATTCACCAACAGAAAAATAATCCCATTCAAGGACAAATTATAGGCAAATAATGAGGAGTTTCCTGCGTGTTAATGAGGCCCACCCTCTCCAACATCCAAAGCTAACCATTTTCTTCTTAAAGATCTTAAGGAACTTTCATTATTCCTAAATTTCCCTGGTGCCTGTTTAATTTATTTCCTCTTGTTTTGTCCCTGATGAATCTGGAAACAGATGGGAATTCTTTTTTTTTTTTTTTAATTTATGACTCTTGCCAAATTGATGAAAATTGCTGGTAAAAAATGCAACTTTGAAACATATTATTACCTGAAGGAGGGGCCGCTGCACCCCCAGCACCTTCATGGTGTCTGCATTAGCGAGGATCTTCAAGGGGTCAGATGTTTTAGTGACTCCTTCAATCTCCTTGTTGATCTCAGCCAAGACTTGGTTGAGGAAGATGTTTTTGATGTACACGGTGAGAAACTCTCGAAGAGGACACTGTTTGGCTGGGCCAAGTCCCAGGGCATGCTCAATCTCCTGGATAAATCTGGAAGAAAAGAGAGTAAAAAGGTTACTAAACGTATCAGACAATAGTTATATAAATATGATGCAATATACATGGGCATGGGCATCTCTAGGCTTTGCCTATTTTCATAGGGACATTTCCAGGTCATCGCTCTGTTATTCATCTACATAGGAGGTTTTTTTCTTTTTTCTTTTTTTTAAAGTACAGGTTATTTCACTAATTGAATAGAAGTAGGATGAAACAGAAAACATGACTTCTAAACCGGTGGTGGGGGGTGGGGAAGAGAGATGAAATAGGTTTATTAATCCGTGAGATAGCCGGAAACAAAAATAAAAGAAGCAAAGAAAAAGCATGATAAAGAGAAAACACAAATTACAATGTCAATTAAAAAGCATACCCCAAAATACTACATATTTCTCACTGAAGCCATTCTATATGTAGATAGAAATGTTTAAAAAGGGGGGGGGGGAATGAATGGATACCCTTTAAATTTATGATGATATGTGAGGAGTTGGGAGGTTAAGAAAAGGAATAGAGGTGGGAGTTTGGGGGACAAAGGAGGAGCTCAACCTTATTTGTAATGAGGTATTCCCTTTATTAAAAAAAACACTTAAGGCATATATAACAGAATGCTAATAACAGTCAAATTTGGGAGATAAGTAGGTAGACATTTGTTTTATTATTCTTTGTACTCTCCTATTCAGGCAGCCCTCACTTTGCATGGCTCTCATATGTACAAATTTCAGTTGCCACAGTTGAGTTAAATAACACTACTCCTGCAACAACACGGTTCAAATTTCAGTTATCACGGTATATTAACTGTAAGTAATTGCACAAAGTACAAACTTTGCTGTTAGCTCTCCAGTCTTTAAATCACTACATAAATAACCGATGTTCATCAAGATAACTGGCCAATTATGTCACTTCTTTCAGAATCTGTGGGTGATTGTTCATCATCTACTAGTCGGCTCAAATACAGGCAGCAAAGCGTGTAGCCGTGTTGCCTCCTCATCTCCCAGTGATAAACCCATGTGACTTTTATAAAAGTGGATAATCAAAAGAGAGAATTGGCTAACAAAGATAAAGTACAGGAAAGAAACAAAAAGCGGTAACAATGGAAATGAAACTCAAATTGAACATCAACAGAGCCACAGAGGAGACAGCTGACTGTGGGAATGTGGACACTGCCGCTGTTTGAGATATGTGCTGCCAGAGTGAAGGCAAACTTCTCGACATCAGTGAGGAAAGTGGTTGTGACAAAAGGGAGGAAGACTTACCAGAGGAAGTGAGGTCAGTAAGAAAACCTTCACAATAACGGAACTCTTGGAGATATTTCACAACATTGAGAAAGCAAAGGATAAAATGTTGGCAGCTGATCCAAACTTAGAAAGGAGTATGACAGTTCACCAAGGCATAGAAAAGATGCTTACTGTATATTTAAGTTAATACAAGAAGAAGAAGGCAAGCACTGTTTAAACTACTCTCGATAAGATTTTAACAAAGAAATAAAGCACTTTCATCCTCGATGTTTCTAAAGTTACAGCATGCTAACTACATACTAGCTTTCCTATTTTTTCATTTCCCTGTATCCTTACAACTGACAATAAGAGAGTTTTTAAGGTTTTGACAAAAAAATTGTAAAGGTCATGGAACAATCATGATTTTTCCCACTAATTACTGAGATCACTTTGCACAGTTTAACGTTGCATGCTCATTTTTACAGCCCCATACTACTATGTAGAACAAGGAATGTCTTTACTTTAGATTTTTTCTTATAAAAGGGGAGGAGGGAAGGAAAGTTACCTACACACCAAAAACTGAAATGAAAAATAAAGTCAAAAGGCAAATGACTAACTAAGAAGGCATGTTTGGAACATATATTACAAATGAGGACTAGAAATCAAGAAGAAAACAAAGAACGTGAAAAGACAATTTACAGCAAATATAAATGGTTATGAACATAAGAAAAAATTCTTAACCTCATAAATAGAAGAAAAATACAAAATAAACTATACTAAGATTGTCTTGGGAGCCCTAGTGGCACAGTGGTTAAAGTGCTCAGCTGCTAACCGAAAGGTCAGTGGTTCAAACCCACCAACAACTCCATGGGAGAAAGATGTGGCAGTCTGCGTCCATCAAGATTTACAGCCTTGGAAACCCTATGGGGTGGTTCTATTCCGTCCTATAGGGGCACTATGAATCAGAATCCACTTGATGGCAATGGGTTTTTTTTTGGTTTAAGATAATCTTTTTTACACTCATGTAGTTGGCCAGATTCTAAAAGTTTGAAAAAACATTCTTTCAGCATAGGTGTGGGAAAAGATGCACTCTTGTATACTGGGAGTGAAAAACGGCACAATTCTTATGAGGAGCTAATTGCCACCATCACTCAGAATTACAAATGCATTTCCTTTTGGCTCAGAAATCCTACTTCTGGGAAATTCTTCCTACAGCTATAAATGAATATGGATGAGATGATTCCGTACAACGTACATAGATCATTGCAGCATTGTTTTTATGACAAAAGACTGGAAACACCACAAAATATCCATCAATTAGGGAATAGTTAACTGTTGTACAGCTACACATCGGATTACTGTGTAGCTCTCCTGACTCCCAACTGTGGAAGGATTTGATGCACCGACGTGAAACGATCTATCTCCAAGATATATTGTTAAGTGAACAAAGCAAGGTACAAAACTGTATGTATTTAGTAGTATTTACCACACTAACGTTCGTGTAAGAAATGAATAATCTCATTTGTTTATTTTAGCATAAAGACAACCTGAGAAGAGTCACAAAAAACTAATAAAAGTTACTACTTGTAAATGGTGGGGGCAGGGGGGCTGGAAGAGAAGTGGGAATGAGACTTTTCAGTGATAATTTTTTATAACCATTTGATTTTTAAAAGTTGTGAATGTATTTCCTACTCAAATAAAATTAAATTAGAAAATATAAAAATTACCTACACACATCAGAAATTATACTTCATATATTTCTTTCTAATTAAACCACATTTAAAGTCTGGTGTATAAATATTCCTTAAGGTTAGGTGTTTAACCTAATAAAGAGTTTCCTTTAATTTATAAATAAATGCATTACTGGCTGTCTCCGGGTTATGAACGTCTGACTTACACTTACTTACAATCCATAGTTATGAACCAAGCCCCGTAAAGCCTGTTACATAAAAAATTCAAGGTAAATACAATGGTTTGTAATTAACAAATTGGTGCTGCTTTGCGAGACTCATCAAAACCTTGTTATTATTACTACTGTATTATGTTAAAGATATTTTAGTGTATCTGGGAGTGTTTCTTTAATGTTTTTATACATAGAAAGGTACACTATATACTATATACTAAGATAAACATTTGACCAACTGATGTTAGATACCAATTGTACCCAACTGTTCCGATTTACATACAAATTCCACTTCAAGATAGATTTAGGAACAGAACTCGGTACATTTAAGCTTGCATATCACTGTTAAATACTCCATTAACCTCTTGGGTGTGTGTGTATGTGTGGGGGTGCATCTAAGACTATCACAAAGAATGCAGGCGAGAAAGTGAAAACTGACAAGCTAAGAGAGACAGCAATAAAGCTTCTTAATTCATGCTA
Organism: Trichechus manatus latirostris; assembly: GCF_000243295.1. Taxonomy (NCBI): domain Eukaryota; kingdom Metazoa; phylum Chordata; class Mammalia; order Sirenia; family Trichechidae; genus Trichechus; species Trichechus manatus. The sequence goes on along the minus strand of NW_004444033.1, from coordinate 8,422,705 downwards.
TCAACATGGAAAGGGAAATTAAGTCATGACCCAAAACAAGATATAATAAATTTTTACAAAGAGGCTGAGTGGAAGAAGGTAGGCAAAAAGAGAGAAATAAAAGTGAACAGTTAACCACGGCCACAATTTTTAAATCTTCAAATCCCAGAGCCCACTACAGTGAACCCTTCTGATCTCATCTAATCCACAGAGAAACGCCCCACCCTCCACCCCCAGGTGCATCCTGATTGCCTTGCTCAACCTTTGATAGAAATCTACTGGTATTAATTTGCTAATGAGCAAACACACCAAAGGCCTTTCTGTTTTATTATTTTTTTAACATCATGGAATGAATCCCTGAATCACTTTCTTTCAAAAGGGCTTAGAAAAAGAGTATTCTGAGCAGAACTGTTTCTTACACTTTCAAAATCTTTAGTATTTATCAGAAGGAAATTATTACTGGTAGCCCTGCTCCCAAACAGAGTGGCATAAGTCTCTAAATTATCCACATTTTCTTTCCTTCTGGTCCATCATTTGCCTCTGGTGTCCCTAAAATATGAAATCTCTCTTCATGGCACTGATGGAGTGGCTCCCACCCTTCCAGCTAAGTGATTTCTTTCAAATACAAATCATTTATTCCCTAAAGCACATGCATTAGTCTAAAATGACACATACAGGTTGATGCTGCCATCTCTACTTCAAGGGGACCCATTCAACATGTCCCCTAATCTGCTAACAAAGCTGTGAAGGACTTTACTGTGCAGAAAGTATGGCACACGCTGGAAAGAATGAGGGGGAACCATTGAGCTGTCTGCACAGAAGCTCCTTCTTCACTCCAGTGAAAGATGGGAAGCAGTTACCTCCAATGGACAAACTGGCCTTTCTTGGGCAGGAAGGACACAGAACAGGAATTTTTCTAGCCCTCCAGAAAGTAAGGATTTCATTTTACTTGGATCCACAATCAACACCCATGGAAGCAGCTGTCAAGAAACCAAATGACGTACTGCACTGGGCAAAATCTGCTGCAAAAGACCTCTTTAAAGTGTTCAAAAGCAAAGATGTCACTTTGAGGACTAAGGTGCGCCTGACCCAAGCCATGGTATTTTCAATCGCCTCATACGCATGTGAAAGCCGGACGGTGAATAAGGAAGATAAAAGAAGGACCGATGCCTTTGAATTACGGTGTTGACAAAGAATACTGAATACATCATGCGGTGCCAAAACAACGAACAAATCTGTCTTGGAAGAATACAGCCAGAATGTTGCTCAGAAGCAAGGATGGCAAGACTTCATCTCACGTACTTTGGACATGTAATCAGGAGGGATCATTCCCTGGAGAAGGACATCATGTTTGCTAAAGCAGAGGGTCAGTGAAAAACAGGAAGACCCTCAATGAGATGGACTCACACAGTGGCTGCAACAATGGGCTCAAACATGGCAATGATTGTGAGGATGGTGCAGGACCAGGCAGTGTTTCGTTCTGTTGTACATGGGTTCGCTATGAGTTGGAACTGACTCACTGGCACCCAGCAACAACAACAACAGGACGTAAAGCACTCACCATCCCTGTGCGGGGAGGAATGATTTAGGGCAGGAGACTGGTCAAGAGCAGAGCATTCGGAGTAGGTATTCCAGAGACTGAAACTTGGTTAGCCTCTCTTAACCTTACTTTTGTATTCTGTAAAATTGGCATAATACTACCTACCTCACAGGGTTGCTGTGATAATTCACTGAGGCAATAAATGCCAAGCACTCAGCAGAGACTGACGCACAGTAACTGCCAAATAACCGTTGTTGTTGCTGTGTCATCAAGTCGACCTTCAACTCCTAGTGAGCCCATGTGACAAAAAAGAACTACCCCAAAGGGCTTTCTAGGCTGTAATCTTTACAGAAGCTGATCGCAAGGTCTTTTTTCCCACAGGGCTGCTGGGTAGGTTCAAACTGCCAACCGTTCAGTTAGCAGCCAAGCGCTTAACTGTTGCACTGCCAAAACCCAACCAAACCCATTGTCATCAAGCCAATTCTGACTCACAGAGAGCCTACAGGACAGAGTAGAACGGCCCCATAAAGTTTCCAAGGAGCAGCTGGTGGATTCGAACTGCCAACCTTCTGAGTAATAGCCAAGCTCTTAACCGCTGCACCACCAGGGCTCCACTGCACCACCAAACCAAAAAAGCCCGTTGCCATCAAGTTGATTCCAACTCATAGCAACCCTATAGGACAGAGTAGAACTGTCCCATAGAGCTTCCAAGAACGCCTGGTGGATTCGAACTGCTGACCTTTTGGTTAGCAGCCATAGCTCTTAACCACTACGCCATCAAGGTTTCCAAGTCACACCACAAAGACTCCTTAAATAACATTTAGGGTTATGTAAACCCTAATGAGGTTGGAGATTAGAGCAAAGTGTGACATATTTTATGATTTTTTTCACCTTATTTTACCAAGCAATCAGCCATGATCAGCAATTCAGAGCAATAATTTAATACTCTGAGTATTTCAGCAACAAATGGAGGAATGACTACCGCTAGTAGGCAATGCTCCATGTGAACAGCAGCTAAGTGTATATTGCTTACTGCTGTATCTCAGGGCCTAGAACTACCGTGTGGCTGGCACAGAGTAAGCTCTCAGGAGATACTTGTTGAACAAAGTGCTGAATACAATAATTAACAGGCTATTTGACTTCAACCCTGGAGTCCCTGGGTGATGCAAATGGTTAACGCGTTCGATTGCTAACCAAAAGGTTTTAGGTTTGAGTCCACCTAGAGGCACCTTGGAAGAATGGCCTGGTGATCTACTTCCAAAAACTCAGCCATGATAAACCCAACGGAGTAGAGGTCCACTCTGGCACACATGGGGTCACCATGAGTTGGAGTTGGCTCAATGGCAACTGGTTTTGACTTCAACCCATAGTTCCTGAATGTAGGGCATGACCTATCTGACCAAAAAATCCCTCTCCCAAGAATTTAGACTAGGTGTCCAAACAGAAGATTAAAAAAGGAAAGCAAGCAAGAAAAAGAAATCATCCTATATCTCCATCATTCCAAAGTTAACAGATACCTCTCATTAAAAGAGTAGTCTTAGTCCTTGCCCACATTCCCATATGGTTTTTCACTTTGTGCAATATGGCTGTTCACACTACTTAGTATTCTGCTCTTTCACGGAGGGTTACAGACTCATTCTATCATGCTTGAGAACACATTATTAAACCAAACACCTATTAGAGAACATTAACGCTGCCTCCAGGTTTTAGTATAGATAACCCTATGGTTAAAATCTTCATTTTGCTTCTGCTGAATAATTTCTACAAGTTAAAATATTGGAAGTAGATTTTCAGCACTTATCATGCGTGATTCTATATTTTATTTTCTCAAAATAAATCCCACACAGTATACCATGTGGTTCCTTTCACCTAGTAAGTATTTAAAAAATGATCTGTTGAATGGGAGACAAGAAGGAGAGTCAAGGGTGGAGAGGAGAATCATCAAAAAGCCCCCTTTTCCAATAATGCTCCTAATCAGCTCTATGGAAGCAAGGGAACATTCAATTTTTAATGGTGAAAAAGAATCTCATTAGGAAAGAAAATACTTCACTTCAAAGTTCAGATGGAACACAGATGGGAACCCAGTCAAAAGGGTATTATTTAATCTCATGAAGTGCTTTCACCCTAGGGACTTCCTATCCCTGGAAATGATGAACAGACAAACACAAAGAACAGTATATTCGTGTAAGTGGAAAAGAGACAATGAGAATAATAGAAAAGGATCTACATAATGCTGTGTTCTTAGTCTGTATTCTTAGAGCATCTAATTACAGGATTTGGGGGAACCTTATTCAGATCAGCCTCCTCAACCTAAGGTTGTAAAGTAGGATAAAGCAAAAACCAAATAATGAGAGTAGGCAACCAATTCTCATTGCATTTGAGTGCTTAAAGCATGGCTCTTATTTCATAGATCTTACTATTGCTATTTGTAAATATTTAAACCAGAACTTTTCTTTTTAGATTATCACCAACTGGGGGGCTTCTAAAAACTGTACCTCTGCAGTGCCTATATTTTTTAACTTACTCCTTCTTGTGGCAACTATGTGTCCTTTGGAAGGTACTCATGAGCACATATTTCACCTAGTAATTTCAAAAATTTTATCTTGATTTGATTTCTATCCAGGGAAATTGTAAACTAATTAAAATTTCACTCAAGCTTCCCAGGCTTCAGATTTGCAAAGCCCCTTGCTTAGCTCAGGCTCCTTATCACAAATTCCATTTCATTGTGAGCTCCATTTCTTTCATTTCATCTCAGCCAAGAATTGTGGCTGCTACAGCTGGAGATATCCTTGAACACAGAGGGTCTACACTGTATTTTAGAAGCTGCAATGAAAGTAGTGATGTTCATTCATTTGAATAAAAATAGGTGCTCATAGTAAATAAATATTTCTTACATTCATACCTTAATGAATTTTTTTAGAATTCTATGCCCAACATCACCAGTAATGGGCCAAACTGTCATCACGTGCCTCCTGAGAGGCTGCAGAGAAGTACACAACAACACTGCTTCTCTGCTATTCCTGCCAGAGATGCACAGCTTGAATCCAATCATGAGGAAACACCGTGTTTCCAGAAAACCAAAACACAAAATCCAAGGTACAAATTTCAGAAAATTCGAGCTCAGAATTCTGGCTTTTCGAACACAAGTAATACATTCCTGATTCTGTCATAAACAATGTATCACTCTTTATTGCTAATTAAGTTTTCACATATACATTTATTTATAATCTGATCTTTTCATACCACCTATACCATTTTAATTCTTTTCACTTTGGTATTTCCTATTTTGTTGTAAATTATCACACATGTTTTGGTATTTAGGTTGAATAATGTACACAGAGCATTTATTTGGAAGACTTGGGATTCTTCACCTGAGCCCAAGTATTAGAACCTGTAGACAGGTGTGACTTACCCCTATGGCGTCTGTATTCTGCAGGATCCCCTACTACATCCTTCCCAGTAGTGCATCTTCTAGTCTTGACTCTGCAGGATACACCGTGCTTCCCTCCACTAAGAAGTTCTGAATCTCTTCTACTGCATAATAACTCTAAAGGCATTTCTGTTATCTGAATCATCTTCTTCCCTTCATTTCAGCCCACTTTCTATGTGAAAGGTTGTATGGGTTGCATGAAATTTACAGGCCCGGAGATGCTCTAATTAAGCAGTCAGGCATATTCCAAGATAGGTCCACATGCACCACGTATACCCCACCCTTGTGCCAGTACTCTACCCTCACATTTAATATATGTACACTTAATGATGTTGTATGACTCAGATTACATATTAAAAGTGGAATTAGTAATAACAGCAACATACTGCTTATGGGAGAGTCATGAACGCATTAACTGTGCTCTAAAAACAACAATCCTGAATTTGAATTATCTAAAATTTGCACCTTGGATTTTGTGTTTGGGTTTTATGGAAAGAATACAAACAATCACAGCAACAACCACCCTAGAGCACGAGCGACACACGGGCTACAAGGGGAAAACCGCCACCCTGGAGCACGAGCGACACGTGGGCTACAAGGGGAAAACCACCATCCTAGAGCACGAGCGACACATGGGCGACAAGGGGAAAACCGCCACCCTAGAGCACGACGAGCGACACACGGGCGACAAGGGGAAAGCCGCCACCCTAGAGCACGAGCGACACGTGGACGACAAGGGGAAAACCGCCACCCTAGAGCACGAGCGACACGTGGGCTACAAGGGGAAAACCGCCACCCTAGAGCACGAGCGACA
>NW_004444033.1:8387804-8416837 GCF_000243295.1 Trichechus manatus latirostris | reverse complement strand
ACGAGCGACACGTGGGCGACAAGGGGAAAACCGCCACCCTAGAGCACGAGCGACACACCGGCTACAAGGGGAAAACCACCACCCTAGAGCACGAGCGACACATGAGCTACAAGGAGAAAACAAAATGCTCGCCTCCCCCCAACTCTGGAAAGAACCTTTGGACCTCCAACGACAATGGAACACTGACTGTCAAATGCACAACTTTTCTAGAGAAATCTGGAACCATGTGCAAAAAGGCCAAGCTGCAGTAATCACACAGTCCTGGACTCTGATGACATGTTCTGTCCATCACTCCAAGGGAAATGGTGGACTTCTATGAGAACACAGCATACTCAAGTCCCAACCATGCTTGATTTGTATGCCAGGCGGAGGCGGGGGGGAATCAACTCACAGTCCATAATAAAATGCACTCTCAAACACGAGCCCAGTCTCGTATGTGCTAACTGTAGTTGGGGAAATGGGCCTTTGGAATCAAACCCCGGTGAGGTCATGCAAAGGGCCAGAAACAACTCAGTCTGCAGAAAGAGGCCGCCCAGCAAATGTATTTCTTACTTCCTCGGCTGTGCTCAGACACGACACTTAAGACACAGAGAGAACTGGAAAACAACTTTGGCAAAGAGGGAAAGGAGCCTCAGAGGAACTGACTGGAGACACGTTCAACTTACTTGGATTATCTGACTTAAAAAAGATAATTTAGAAATGATTTACAAGGGACTCGTTGAGAAACAGTAGCAACAGGCATATTTAAGACAATAAATCAGTGGAACATGAAAAGCGAAGAAAAATCCATAAAGGTTAATGCACTCTGGAGCATATTTGCCTCTTAATTCACGGGACTAAGTCGCCGGCACATCAGGAAGCGGCTCCCCCAACAGTCTGTAACTGCTCACGTCCAGTTAACTACTCTGTGCCTTTTGCACGTAAAGATTTTCTCGATAAAAAGTGCAAAATAAGCTCATCATTGCAGAGCCAGGTCATGCTCACGGCCCACACCCCTAGCCGACCATCTGCTGTCCTAAGGAAATAAAAAGGGATTGGGGTGCAGTTATTTATAGTGAATGAGATTCTCGCCCAGGACTAGAGGAGAAAAGAGGTGGAGTTATAAAAGAAAGAGAGGACAGCATATTATCTACAAAGTTTGGACTCTGCATGTTTGTAAACATATTCAACTTTTTAAAATCTTACCACGAGTATACTGCAAGTGATTTGTGACTACACTTAGGTATTCCCTCTAGACTGAAGTAACCCTCTTTAAAGTGACAGATGTTTGAAGTTTTTAAGCATATAATTTGGAAATTGAAGTGACTCAAACTCTAACCCTAAATATCAAGCAGTCTTTTTTATGCATTAACATATGCATCAATATGTACATGAGTGAATGGATAAGGGTTAGTGATAGAAAGCTCAAGAGACAAAATGATAATACTCCTGCTTTTCCAGTAGGGTTGGAATTCTTTTTATCCTTTGAATTTATCTTATTTATAAAAGATAAAGTTGTCAGAAGATTTTCCAAGGAAAACCGCCACTTATTTGAAAATGTCTATCGTATTGCCTAGAAACGTATATATTCTTTTTTTCAGGTGTGCTGTATCAGTTTGGCATTCAACTATGCTAATGTGAGACAGGGAAATCTGGCAAATCTACCTGTTGCTAGGTCAGTAGGAGCTGTACAAGAAATCACTGTATTAAAAATTGCTTACATATATTGAACTTTTAACGTGTCCTAATCCTTATATGCGCTTTACATGTTGTTGTTGTTAGGTGCCGTCGAGTTGGTTCCGACTCACAGCGACCCTATGTACAACAGAACAGAACACTGCCTGGTCCCGCACCATGCCCACAATCGTTGTTATGCTTGAGCCCATTGTTGCAGCCACTGTGTCAATCCATCAAGCGCTTTACGCAGATAATTTCATTTAATTCTCAAAACAACTCGGAGGTCTGTACCATTACTATCTCCATCTTACCTATGCAACAGGAAAGATCAGAGTAACATTATCAGCCAAGAGTTATATCGTGCTTGCTATGTGCCAGCACTGTTTTAAGCAATCAACATACTCTGCTTTACTTATTCCTTACAACTCTATGAAGTACTGTTAGTATTGCCATTTGGATAAAGAAATGAAGGTACAGAGAGGTTAAGTAAGTTTCCCAAGGTCATACAGCCAGTAAGTGAGGGGGCCAAAATTTGAACTGGGGTGGTTTGGCTCCACAGGCCACACTGGACTGCACAATCACTCTGTACTATGGACTTCTCCAACATCACTGCCTCCCAAATGACCTCCCCGGGTAGGATTTCGGAGGCCGGAAAGTAAGGGGAGGACAGTCAATACAGTTAAGTCCATGCTGAAAGTCCTAAAGTGTGTGTTGACTTAGTGGAAGCTTGTGGGATTGAGAAGACCATTACATTGCTAATTATAAATATTTTAATATACCAAAGACCTAATTATTTCTCTTGAAATAGAATAAATCTTATCTCTAGTCCCGCAACTTTCCCCAAGTCCTTGACCTGTATTTCCAACCACCTGTTAGATACTTCCAACTGATGTCCTCCTGATAATTCCAAAGGCGAACTCTGCGTTGCCTCCCTCCCCTTGTCGTATCACTTCTCCTCTTCCGTGTTCTCCGTTTTTGTCTGTCCTCATTCCAACTAACCAGGCTCTAACGTAAAAATTATCTGTGACTTCCTCTTATCTGTAGTCTTTCTACACATCCCAGAAGCTTCCAAGACCTAAGACATTCTCTTCATATTCTCTTTTACATTCATTCACTTGTTCACACCTTTATTTCCTTAGGGAATATTTATGGAGTGTCTACCTTATGCTGTGCACCGTTCTAGATGCTAGGGCATTCACAGTGGAAGAATCCTGCCCCAGGGGCTAGCATTCCCCTAGCACATGATATGAATGATGTCACCTCAATCAGTGCAATGCTGGAGCCCCAGCAGACGTTCCAGCGCCTCCGTTCGTAATATCCAGCACTCTAATCCAGGCTCTTGTTAAATGAGATGATGCAGATGAACGAACAGAACTCAATATATGGTAATTTTTTTCTCAAAAACAATCTCGTCACTGGTTTTCCCATCTTTAATCCTTTCTTTCCCCAGTTTACCTAGCATATAGCTATTTTAATAATCTCACTAAAGCAGAGAATATACAACTGCTTGCAGTCTCATAAACATGCCCTGCTCTCTCACGCCTCCAGGTCTTTGAACACGCTAGTCCATTTACCTAGAACCTTCTCCCCACACCTCTGTTCCCAACCGTCACTTGTCCTTCAGTTGCTAGCTTAAATGTCACTTTTTCCAGGCAGGCTTCTCCCTTATGTCTGATTGAATGCCCTTACGCTCTGCTCCTACAGCACCGTAGGTCCACAGCACTCCTCCTAGTAGGGTGACTGTATTCCCTATTAGTCTGTAAGCATCTTGAGGGGGGAGACTGCAGTTTGCTCACTGTACGTAGTGCCTGGTATCTAGTAGGTACTCAGGAAATAAGTCTAACATTACCTTCACATCTACTCATCAGCAAACTACTCAGAGCTTTCTGTATACTCCCTGCTTTTTTTTTTTTAATTCCATGTCTTTTCTCCTGATGTCCATTTTGTTTATTTCAAGTCCATCCTTACATTTTCTAAATTCTGGCACATAAGCTAGAGTGGAGGCTTGAAAAATCACCATTTTCACTGTACCCTTCCTTCTAGGACCAATTCAAAGCTAACTGACTCATAAAAAGTTCCCTAAGCTCTTTAAAAAACCGTACTTATTTAAACTACTTTAAATATGTTATTATACAGCATTAGTTACTCTATCTATGTGTTTTCTCTCTCCTATTAGTTAAGCTCTCTGGGAGCAGAAACTGTGCTTGGAACATCACTGAATCACTCCTAGAGCACCTAACACTATGTCTAGCTCAGTGGGCACTGCTAATATGTGCTGTAAAAAATGATAATACTTTATGTTGTTATTGCAACTTACTTGGGCTTGTTTTTTTTGAAGGGGCTGCAATGCACAGATTCTTTTAAGGCTATGTTTTAGGGGATAAATATGGCTAGCTAAGCAAGATGAAAAAAATAGAGATAGTGAAAGAAAAAACTATAGATGGTTGTGATGTTGAATGATGCGTGCATTACGTTACAGGTATCAACATGAGGCAATTTTAAGAGATTAGCAAGTCAAAACCGAGTCCTTTACTCCCTCATGTAAAATTTAGTGAATCTGATCTAATCAGAACACTACTGGGGCAGCAATGACAGAAGCCAAAGACTGGAAGTCACCAGGCCGACTAAGTACCAAATATTTGTATTTCATGTGTTAAAAACATGAATCACGTGCCTGGTGAAATGAAATTACAGTATATCTTTGCTGCAAGAGATAGGCCAGCCATTGGTTCTCTTCTCCACTCTTCCCCAATAGGATGCATTTCATTATGTTTTATCAATGAATGCCTTCAGTCTGAATCAGCCTTAATGAGTATGACTATTTGGCAGCTAACCTTGTTTCTGAACTTAGCTCATGATTATTTCTTATCCAACTCTTATGTTTATTATCACTTGATTAACTGCCAATCTGAATGCAAAGTGCTCTAAGTACTTAAAAACTATTGAATGATCTTCCAGTCAATAATTATCATGTGAGTTCTAGACATTTCTTGCCTCCTAAACTTTTCTATTCTTCTTCCTTTATTCACGTAATTATTTCAATTAAGCTGTGACAATCTTCTCATATCACCATTGGTCCTCTCTTCTCCCATATCCATACTTTGCTAGAGGTATTTCTATAATTAAATATCTTGCAACAAAGTTATTTTTCTAGAATTGTTCAAAGTTCTCCTGAAATTTACCTCCTACGGAGCCCTCTACTTGGAAAAGATCATCTGCTTTCTAGAGTCTCATTTTTGGCCGTCTATTGTCATCCCACATGATCTAGTGGTTAGGATTCCTGGTTTCCACCCTGGTGGCCCAGATTTGACTCCCGGTGTGGGAACACCAGCATTATTGGAGCCCTGGTGGTGCAGTGGTTTAGAGCGTGAATGCTAACCAAAAGGTCGGCAGTTTGAATCCACCAGCTATTCCTTGGAAACCCTATGGGGCAGTTCTACTCTGTCCTATAGGGTCACTATGACACTCTACAGCAATGGGTTTGGTTTTTTTTTTGGTTTTATTGTTGTATTACCCTCTCAGGGTTGCATCGTGGCAAAATGGCTTGGAGAAACAACTTAACATCAAAAGTGAGCTAAGCTAAATGTTTTTTAAGCCATCTCAGTTGGCATTCCCCTATTATCATCTTATTTTCCTTCAGAGGCATCCGAGAATCATTTCCTTCCATACAGTTAGTTTCACAAATAGCTCCACTAATTAGATAGGAATTAAAGACTTTATAATTCCTAGCAGTCCATTTTATTCAAGTTTTCATAACTCCATAACACTAAGTCAGAGTTAAAAATTCTGCTCACCAATCTGAGATACAGAAAAGTATAGATTATTACATTTGTATATAGAGTAATACAGAAAAAAAAATTCTCCCATCCAGCTGATTACTTGCAGCTGAATATCTATCAATCGTGTAGGCATTAAATGATGGAATACGCAGCATCTTCAAAGGAAAAACTAGTTCCCACAGAATAATTTCGATGACAGTATTATCAGTTCCTGCAGAACTGATATTTTTCTAGAGTTTGCTGATGACCAATCTCTAAAACACAGAGAAGATAAAACAGCTGTCCAAGAGTTGTGCTGGAAGCAGGTGACTCTACGCTCAGACAGTTATGCTCCGGCTGATTGTTGCTAGTGATTGCAACTGAATATGGAAAAGACAGAAAAAGCCTATGGAAGTAGTTTGTACATTTAAAAAAAAATCCAGTGTAAGCACTAGTTTCATCTGAGAAATACTTCCTGTTTTCGAGGCAATGGAAAAAAAAAAAGGACTATATGCTTCCTTATATCACAGATATGAAGTACATCTTAATGGAAAAAAATTATTTTAGAAAACTACTTAGTATCATGAAATATTCAGGAAAAAAAAAAAAATCCAGCTCATCCTACTGGCAGCCAGTTCTCCCTGACAATTTATTTTCAGTATCGTGGTATACATAAAATTGCCCGTTTTTATGAGGTCGACAATGAAAAATGATGGTCACAGGGATGACAGCCCCAGGCAGGAGAGTCAGCTTTGCCTCCAGCCTTTATGTATTCAGTGTGCACTACTTCCACTCAACCTTGCTGATACCTTTAAGTGTTTCTATGCCATTCCCCACATGCACATCTTGTTTTTACAGCTCCATAATGAGCCCTTCTTGGACAGGAGGTATTCTCTCTTTTTAAAAATGATGCAAGCAGCAACCATTTTACTGTTTGTTTTTGACAAATTCCTGGCAATCATCATTCACGTAAAATCCCAGCAACTATCTAAAACATGACGGCAAACCTCCTCAACATCTAACTGATTAATTCAGCCCACATTCACCGACTGGTACAAGCTGTGCCCTAGAAGCTGGGGAGGCCAAGTCAAAGCAGGCAGGTGGCCACAGGATGAGCCCTCACATCTGCAGGGCTCTTTAGAGCTTACAAAGGACGCTCACATACTTCAGCCTCCTTCTGCTTTGGGGCTGCTTAAGGAAGAGATCATTATTTCTATTGTACATATGAGGAAACTGCAACCCAGACAAGATTAAGTACTTTGCTGAAGGTCACACTGCTATCAAGTTTTCAGGTGCATCTTGAACCTACATCTGGTTCCTAATTAGTCCATCACCATTCTTTCTTCTGGAGCCCTGGTAGTGCAGTGGTTAAGCATTTGGCTGCTAACCAAAAGGTAAGAAGTTCGAATCCACCAGTCACTTCTTGGAAACCCTATGCAGCAGTCATACTCTGTCCTATAGGGTTGCTATGAGTCGGAATCAACTCGACAGCAGTGGGTTTGTTTTGTTTTTTAAATTCTTTCTCCTATACCACATTCTAAAGAAGGCAAAGCCCCTATGCATGTAAATTCAAAAGAAAGTACCAGAGAGGGCCACAGACTCAATGATTCTAGAAAATTTCCCAAGGAGCAGAAAGAAAGGCATAATTTTCACAACTAAGTTTTAGATATTTTGGTAGTTTTGGAACTTTCTGCTGAACTACTACATCCTATTAACGTGCTCAGTTGCTAACTGAAAGGCTGGTGATTCAAGTCCACCCAGAGGTGTCATACTCTAGCCCCGGGAGCTATCAGAGATCCGAAATTTTCTAAGACTTAATCACAATGTTAGGCCAAGCACAAAATCTGCATCTTTGCCTCTCAATTTAATGCTCTATTCTCCAAGGACAAAAGTGAAAGAGTAATTAGACTATATGGGTTTCTCCTTAACCTGGTTGGCCATTTCTCTGAACAGCACAATTACCCTGCTAATGAGATTAAATTTGGTTTAACTAGAGGATTATTTCACAGCAGAGCCCCTGCTGGCTCCAGTTCCCATGGGGTCCATCATTCTGTTGATGCACCCATCTAACATTCATTTGCTTTAATGAAAGCCAGACATAAGAAGTGGGCCTGCACAGCCTTGGAAAACACAAGGGCTTTTGTTTATATTGAAAAAGAGCCTCATTTAGTCAATCTGAACCTACCTAATACTCAGTGAAATATTTATTGATGAGTATCAGCACAGCAAGCCAGATAGTCTTATTTGCATTGATTTAAACCATAAATAATTTAAGGTAGATTTCATTCCTTAAGTCATGGTTTCTGGAAAAATCCTCAATAGTATGCTGAATAAAAAGAGACCATTAGCGAGATAAAGTTTATTAAAAGTTGAAGGTGGTGAACGTTCTGTCCACCCTTGGAGTACATGAATCATTTCCTAATAATATATAATTCATTATCATGTTATATTCACCTCGGTAGAGGTGACAGAATGAAACTCTGTCAACTTTTTGTTTTTTTTTACACCTTCAGTCAAGATTATAGGGTCTATGCCTGTGCTATTCATCAGGTTGGAGTAAAAATGAGTTATGAGAAGATCTGGGCATCCATTTACTTATTCACTCACAAAATATCTAGTGTCAGGCACCACTAGATGTTAAGAATGAGTAATGGACAAAACACAGAATCTGCTCTTAAGGAGCTCAGGCTAAAGCAATGCTGAAACCAAACTACATACTATGACCTATTAGTGGTCATAAGGATCCCTGGTGGCACAGTGGCTAAGAGCTTGGCTACTAACCAAAAGGTCGGCAGTTCCAATCCACCAGCCACTCCTTGGAAACCCTATGGGACAGTTCTACTCTGTCATATAGGGTCGCTATGAGTTGGAATCAACTTGACGGCAACAGGTTTGGGTTTCTGTTTGGGCTTAGCGATCATGAAATAAAATTAAAGAGTCAAAACCAGCAATGAGAGAGAGATGGAGGGTAGGAAAGGGAGGAGGAAGGAGGGGAAAGAGAAAGACATAGACAGAGAACTGAACAGAATAGAAAATATCAGAGGATATTACATGTATTAATGGTAAGCTCTGTTTTATGGAAACAAAACTACGTCTGTGGAAAGATACGATGGAGACACTCAATTATCATCAGTCAGAACAGGGCCAGCAGCCAACTGCAGAACAGACCATCAATTGCTCATATGCAAGTTCCAGTTGAAGCTCAAGTTGAAGAAAATTAAAACTAGTCCATAGAGCCAAAGCACAACCTTGAGTATATCCCACTTAGATTTAGAGACCATCTCGAGAATATATTCGACGCACTGAACACTAATGACCGAAGACCAGGTGAGTTGTGGGATGACATCAAGGACATCACACGTGAAGAAAGCAAGAGGTTATTAAGAAGACAGGAAAGAAAACATCAAAACGGATATCAGAAGAAAAACTCTGACACTTGCTCTTGAATGTAGAGTAGCTAAAGTAAATGGAAGAAATGATGAATTAAACGAGCCGAACAGAAGATTTCAAAGGGTGGCTCGAGAAGACAAAGTAAAGTCTCATAATGAAATGTGCAAAGACCTGGAAGTATAAAACCAAAAGGGAAGAACACGCTTGGCATTTCTAAAGCTGAAAGAACTGAAGAAAAAATTCAACCCTTGAGTTGCAATATTAAAGGATTCTATGGGCAAGAATGTTAAACGGCACAGGAAGCATCAACAGAAGATGGAAGGAATACACAGAGGCACTGTACCAAAAAAGAACTGGCTGACTTTCAATCATTTCAGGAGGTACCAGATGATCAAGAACCAATCATACTGAAGGAAGGTATTGAAGGAAGAAGTCTAAGCTGTACTGAAGGCACTGGCAAAAAACAAGGATCCAGGAATTGACAGAATACCGTTTGAAATGTTTCAACAAACAGATGCAATGCTGGAAGTGCTCGTTCATCTATGCCAAGGAATTTGGGAGACAGCTACCTGGCCTATTGACTGGAAGAGATCCATATTTGTGCCCATTTCAAAGAAAGGTGATCCAACAGAATGTGAAAATTGTCAAACAATATCATTAATATCACACACAAGTAAAATTTTGCTGAAGATAATTCAAAAACGGTTGTAGCAGTACATAGACAGGGAACTGCCGAAATTCAAGCCAGTTTCAGAAGAGGATATGGAACAAGGGATATCACTGCTGATGTCAGATGGATCTTGGCCGAAAGCACAGAATATCAGAAAGATGTTTACCTGTGTTTTATTGACTATGCAAAGGCATTCGACTGTGTTGATCGTAACAAATTATGGATAACATTGTGAAGAATGGGAATTCCAGAAGACTTAACTGTGCTCATGCAGAAACTGTATACAGATCAAGAGGCAGTCATTTGAACAGAACAAGGGGATACTGAGTGGTTTAAAATCAGGAAAGTGTGCGTCAGGGTTGTATCCTTTCACCATACTTATTCAATCTGTATGCTGAGCAAATAATCCGAGAAGCTGGACTGTATGAAGAAGAATGCAACATCAGGATCGGAGGAAGACTCATTAACAACTTGTAGTATGCAGATGATAGAACCTCGCTTCCTGAAAGTGAAGAGGACTTGGAGCACTTACTGATTACAACAGAACATAAACATGGGAGATGCTAGTGAAAAATGTCTAACTCAAAGCCAACAATAAGAAAATAATCCCCCAATACTGCTTTCCATGCCTTTCCTCTCACTCTACCCCTTGGAAATTAGCACAGGAAGAAATAGTAATGTTAAGAAAGCAACAACCAGCAAGAGTCGCTGTCATGTTCTCTAACTGCCCTGGCTCTTGGCCTTTTGCCATGTAACAATTCTTTTTCATTTCAAAAAGATGGGCTTGATCAATTTTGACCACAAGGCTCTGCCATTCTATTCCTCAAGATAATATATGTAAGTCACATCACTGGAAGGGAACAAAAGCATGAGATGATCTGTAAAAATTGTATATCTTGCTCTTTGGCTTGAGAAGTTATGCATGTTTGACATTTGTAGTACTGTCTTAAAAAATAAAGGATGCCTGCCTCTTAGGTCCCCATGCCAAGAAAAAGAGTAATAATTAGATGACAGCACTGTCAGTTACTTGGGTCACTTAACCCTTGAAAGCAATGACCAGGGAATGTCCATAAAATGTTTCCACGGATGAATTTCTTTCTGACCATTGTGCCTAAGAGTGCTTGAATTTTTGAAAGAAAACCTTACCATCAGAGAACTAAAAAAAAAAAAAAAAAATCAGTGTAGAAATATTACTCAATAATATGACTATTAATACTGCCTTAAGAGGAAAATGAAAGAGATGTTATTGAAACTAAACAAAGTAAAACTTTTATTCTTGGGGTTCCGAATCTTTCACTCACAGTATCATAAAGAGAACCAAACTGATTAATTTGGGTCTTGGTAAGGAGAAGAAAGTGTCTCTTCTTTGGTCAATTAATTTCCTAGGGGAAGACTTGTTATAAAAATGCAGAAGAAATCAGAATAGCTAGCAAATGGACCACTGAAGGATATATTTATTTTCAAATGTACAAGCAATGCATAAATCTACCTATCTAATCTAAATATGATTTTAAGAAAGTCCAAAAGGGACAATGATGACATAATAACAATCTTTCAAATTTGTCTTCAGAATTCTCAAGTCACTTCCATATTCATTACCTAATTTAATGCAACCAACAACCTTATTTTATTGGTATTTAACCTACTCCCGTGAATGCATGTTATTCCCTTTAAATCTGTAATGAGCTCAAGTTAGAAGAAAGGATAATGAAATCATCCCCAAACGAGTCCCATCACTATTACTGGCTGCAGATTTGGTCCATACCTGCTTCCCCTAGATTATTATAACTGCCTCTGTCTAGGCTGGTCTTCCTCATTTCCATTTCAATACCCGCCCTACATTTCACTACCAGATTAATCTGCGCCAAAGATCTCACACAGTGAGATTCCCCTTTCCAACAGCCTTCACTGGCTTCTTCTTCCATCGCACGAATCTAAAACTGTCTGTCTGGGTTGCACAGCCCTCCCATAAGGTGACTCCATTACTTTCCAACATCTCTGCAGGATGCTCAGTTGCTTAGATTTCATGAGAATCCAGAATCCTTCCTGCCCTGTACCTGTCATTTCTGTTTTTCCCCTCATCCAGAATACATCCCATTTCCGTGAAGTTGCAGAACACCCACATTTAACTCTGTGAAATCAACGCTACAAGGGCTGAGAGAGAGTAAGCAATGTAAATACAGTAAGGCACTCGGCTTGCCAATCTACTCAACGAGATCACGTCCCAGCGTAAGCAGGACTGGAGATACGAATCTCGGTCCTTCAATCTCACTCAGCTCCTGGCTGCCTTTCATGGTGTCAGCATCTAGCCACTCTGAGAGTGACTGTATAATTCACTATTTCAAAATATGTATGTTTCATGCAATGCGATATCTGTTCCACACAAGGTGTAGACTTTTTTTTTGAGCTTATCTCTAATTTGCTAAGTGGTTTTCATGTGTAATCATGATGATACCTGATTTTCCCCTTAGGTACAGGAGTAGAACCTAAGCACCCATGTAAGACTGGAATGCCACGGTAGAGCCTACCTAAATTCTACCTGTCTTTCCAAAGCTCAGCTTCAGGCCTACTGTTCCCAGGCTACATTAACCTCTCCTCTCAAACTCTGAGAGTCTAAGGAACACGATTTTGTGTTTGTACCTCATCTTTTACTGCCCTCTGTCATGTCTCTGTAATTATTTCTCCCCAACTATATTTTTATTTCTCTGAGCGCAAGGTCTGTGCCTTTTATTTTTTCTGTATTTCCCACGGTTCCTAGCACAGTGTACATGTGATATTAAGAACTCAATGGTATGATCTATTGGGCAACAGGGTATAGGGAAGAGAACACAGAATTTTTGGTCAGACAGGCCTGGGCTAGAATCTCAGCTCTCTCAGATACTTAAGTGACCTCCATGGCCCTCAGGTCCTAATCTACAAAATGGGGAAATACTACCTGCCTTAGAGGGTTCTTGTGAGGTTAGCCATGATGTTTATATTGCACTAATGCCTTAAATTCAACTCATGCATATGCCTGAAATACTGTAGCCCTAGAATGGTAGGTAACAATTCTAAGAATTAATTTGTTCATTTGTAAATGTGCCAACCAAAAAAATTACAGAATATTTATATCATAAAATTTATGTGTCCTTAAGATACTTTTCATGACTCAAGTTTACAAAAATGGAGATCTCTAGAACTTACTTGGAGCTTACTAACATCTTATGTTTATATACTGTTTGCAGATTACACATTACCAGTCTTTCCTAACTTGACAACAGGAAGTATTGGGGACCACTGTCGGGTAAAGGAAGCTGAAAGTACTTGGGACCTTGGTGCTAACATTGACAAGGACACTTATAATGTACCCTGGGCCACTGCCAAGTGTGGGCCCTTCTGCCTGGGCCGCTCAGCCTCCAGACAGTCGGATGACTCACTCTCACTTCAGTCAGGTCTCTGCACATATATCATGTTCTTAAAATGGTCAAAGGACTGACAGCTAAAATAGCTCCCAATCACTCTCGATCTCTGTTCATTGCTTTGTTTTATTTTGTAGAATTATTAGAATATGATACCATATATACTTACTGGCTTATCTGTTTATTTCCCATCTGCCTCACTGGCATGCAAGCACTAAGTGGGCAAGGACTTAGGTTGGTTTCTAGTTGTAAACCTAGAAAAGTGTCTAGCACACTGCAGATACTTAACAGATACTTGTTGAATAAATATAAACTTGTTGGGCTCTTGTTCAGTTCTCTCTGTGGACTCCGAGAATTACAACAAGCAGAGTTATGACTCTCACTGATCCAATCAGTGAACAAATGGAAGTAATGTTTTTACAATTTCCTTTCCATCAGACCCACTCCACCCACTGCTGTTCAAAGAATAATAAAGCTCCAGAGCCCAGTTCTGGTTAGCCCACCTGACAAGTCCCCTGACCTCCACTGGCACCAGACACTAAAACTGGAATCTGTAAAAGAAAAAAAGTGCTTATGTAACACTGCTCTAGACCTTGTCACCTTTAACACCTGTAGAGATTGTTGTTTGATGATGATACCTGAAAAGACAAGAGTACAAGTCTAATGACACTACTTGGGCAGAAGAATTTCAGAATTTTTTTTTTTTTTTAATTATCACCAATCGCACACTCTTGCATGTTCAAATCCTGCAGCTCCCAATCTGGCCCCCTGTAAAAAGTAACATATGTTCACAATAAATCTTTAAAATGGCTCTATTAATAGAGTGGCTGTGGTGACAGTTTTATAAATGGGCCCCATCTTTATGCAAACTGTGTTTTATTAGATTGCATTATAATGATTTGTAATAAGAACACAGAGATGAATTCTGAGAGAACTCCAAATGCTACTAAGCCGGTCAGGGGTTTTAGAGCCCATGAATTCTGTGTGGAGGACTGTGCGTTCAGCAAACAACAGACATCATCAGATTAGTTTTGCTACAGTTGTATGCTTCTCCGCCTGCTTTTTCCAATCAGATAATAACAGTCTAATAACTGGCTTTGTGTCTGTCAATCCAATTACTTCCTATTTGGGATGTGCTGACACTCCATTAAATCAGCAGACAGATGGCAGGGTCTTTCATTATCCTCCAACTGAATAATTAGCTTCCCAGGCATAGAACTGGGGAGGGAGCCCATCTATGAAGTCAGGTGTACTCCAAATAAAACCAAAGACATAGATCGCTAAAAATGATCTTGTTAACCCAATGCTATGTAATGCCATGCCTGTAATATGCAAAGCCATCTAGCTCATCCTTCAGTCAACTGAGGACCCTTCCTGGGCAGCCTTGGTGAGGAGGGCTGGCCCTCTGGCCGTATTTCCACTACAGCCCTTTCCCCCGTATGTCTGATTGCTATCCCACCTCAGTCTGAGATCTAAATGATGTTACGTTGGGAGTGTGAAAACTGTTCTTTCATCTGACCTGATCTCATTAAAAAATTGAAGGAGTGCAACACTGATTCAGATAAGCTGCCTATGGAGAAAGTTCAACAGAATTTAACAGAAAAGTTTTGAGGCCAGAGGATTGGATGCCTATAGTAAATTAAAACACAATTATAGGTATTCGAAGAAGTTATGTTATAATTGTAAATCTTCCTAGGATGCTTACAACTAGGAAAAAAGAATTTAGAAGGAAGTAGCATCATATGTCTTCCATGTAACCCTCTCCACCTACCAAAATGACCAGCATATAACACGTATGCCATAAACTCTCTGTGAATTGACTTAAACATGTTTTAAAAGACAGTTAATAATAATGATGATGACATTTTTAATAGGAAAAACTTATGATATAATTGATGAAATGAATGCCCCAAAACAGAACCAGAGTTTACTTCTCAGAAACTACCTGATTGACAGAGACCCTTTTCCAGCCCTTCCACTTCCCTTGACTAGCTCTGACTCAGCTGTCTCGCTATCATGATTAAATTCAAATTAGAGATTTGGCACTTCATGCTTTAGGTGACTTAGAATGAGGAACAGAAAAGGCAGATGAATCTGGGGACTGCATGACGTCATGGGAAGAAGATGGACTGGGCATGGAGAGACGGGATTCCGACGGCTGCGCTAGTTATAACTGTGCAGCCCTGGCCTCAGCCCCTCACTGGATGGCTCTAAAGGCCCTGTCAGCTCCGCCCTCATACTCTGTGCTGCAGTAGGAGATGATGGCACGATTTGGCTTTTTCCTCAGCTTTCTTCACGGCTAAGAAAAATTCCCTCAGGGCCCTAAAAGTGACCTGGAACATCACTGCTCTGTCCTTATAAATATTCATTCCAAAAGGCCACAAAGACTAATAAACTCTCAGCTGCAGGGAACAGAGAGGGTCAGCAGACTAAAACAGCACTAAGAGCAAGGGGACATTAGTGTGCTGAACCGCTAAAGTAGACAACTTTATAGCCCTTTAATGAAGATTCTATTTTCATGGTTGTGGTTAGAGGGAAAAGCAGACCGATTAGCCATTGTTCTTTCTTTTCTAAGTGTCTTCATTTTGTACTTATTGAGGGTAATGGTTATATCCAACAATAGTTATATATCAACTTGCTTGTGTAATACCTGATTTTTTTTTAAAAAAGGTATTTCAATATACTGTCTCTTCAACTGAACATTTAAGAAAGTGCCCACAATGAGAAGCTGCTTTGAAAAACAGAATAATTAGGCTGGGAGATGCTCAGCTCCATGGGGCCAAAGAGTGCTGCTACTGGAGAAGAGAAGGTGATCAGTGGCAGCCATCTGGGACACATTCAGACATTATCAGCAGCCTGGACAGCTGCCAAAGAAGGAACACTTGGGCTGAAAGAATTGAAACCGGAATGAGTTGAAATGAAGGTAGGGTGTCTCAGGTGCTAAGAGAAGGGATACAATAGCCAAGTAATTAAAGTTTAAAATCAAGAAAAAGGAGATTTTACATACACTGAAAATTAAGAGTTCCAAAGCAGAAGAAGCAGGCTCTGCTTCTGGGCTCACTAAGTAGACCAGGTAGCTTCAATGTCACCAGTGCAGGTGTCAAGGGGCTAGGTTGCTGGTGGCTTTCTGAAGTAACTCACAGACTTGGTCTATGACTCACCTGGACAGCACAGACGAAAATACCACCTGAATTACTGAAGTTACTGGAATGTATATGTCATGGTATCTCTAAAGAGCTATTTTTCCAACTAGGAGCACTGGTGGCTCAATAGTTAAGTGCTCAGCCACTAACCAAAGGTTGGTAGTTTGAACCCACAAGTGGCTCTGCGGGAAAAAAGACCTGGCAATCTGCTCCCATAAAGATTAGAGCCTAGGAAACCCCATGTGGGCAGTTCTATTCTGTCACATGGGGTTGCTATGAGTTGGAATTGACTCGACAGTACCTAACAACAAGAAGGGTCAAAAAACACTAGAAGCCTCATGAAGGATTCTAAGTTGATTACAGAAACTGGAAAGTGGAGGAAAACACTCAGGAGCAAAATAACGGGCTAATATATGAGTAGAAAATGGCTTCCTCGTGCTAAGGTCCTCAGATTTAACTCTTCAGTCAACCGCCCGCTGGCGCACGAGAGTGTATAGAGGAAAAGACCTATGAAACGCACAGGGACATTTTTATTGCTGACAGAGGGTAGTGTGAGGCTGAAAGTCCTCTTGGAGTTGTATATTTGAGAATCACAGCTCAAAAGTTAGGTGAGGCACCTGATAATTTACTTGTCTTAACAGCATTAACAGATTACTACTGCCTTTGTCAAGAGTCCCTTCAAACCACTAGAATTAAACTCATAAATGTAGATGATAAGATGAAATGAAAAGACTCCCTGCATGAGCTGCTTCTTGAAGATTTTGAGGTCCCACTTCTATTAAAAAATCCTCATTTGGCAATTAAACACACTGCGCTTACTTTCCTAGTCATCTGCTCATGTTCAAAGGTAAAGGAGAAAAAGGATGGGGAATAGGAAAGGGAATGCCTCAAAAGAAGCCACACAAAGTGTCTATACTCACGTTCCCTTCTCCCAACATCCTCCTGTGAGTCAATGAGAGAGACGGACACAACAGCCGTAACAGTGACCGAAACACCCATGATCACGAAGATAGTGCAGGACTGGGCAACGTTTCGTTCTTTACATTAAGGTTGCCATGAGTCAGAGCCGACTTGATGGCAACCAGCAACAGCTACCATGTGTGAGGCCCTCGTCACGGGAGCTATGGACACAGCACTGAACTAGGCAGACACAACCTCTACTCGTATGAAGCAGACAGTAAGTGCTACACCTTGAGCCGATGTAACTCTAGCCCAAATATAAGTAAACCTATTTGGAATTTTGCAGCAGTATCAGAGTGCTTCCATACTCATGAATATACCGAAAACAACTTGTGAACTTATCTATTACCAGCTTCACAGACCACCAGACACTAGGAACTCTGAATGAGATCAGCTGTCAAAATCCTTTGAGCTCCACAATATTAAGATTCCACCATTTTAGGGATCCATAGTTCAATACCAGATCCTGATATCCAGCCTTAATAAAAATTACAATCCCCTGATTAAAACATCCCACAATCCCCAATCTACACAAATGTCTTCTTTCACTAAAACCTAATTATGTCTACAACTAAAGTAGATATTTATACTGAATATTCAATTGATGTAATGTACACATCCCTCCATGCTTTGGAGAGATGAGTTTAAATGTCTTTTTTGATTACTAGTTATTTCTAAGTGAGTTTAATGCTTGTGAAAGCCATTTGGACCACACACCTGAGAATGAATGTTCTCTGTTCATTGGACAAGCAGGTTCCACAGAGCCCCCAGCTGCGTGCTGCATGAGCCTCTACCTGCAAATTGCAACCTGGAAAGCCTGGCTTTGTGGAGCGAAGACTGTATCAGCCATGATATCATCCCTTCAGTACCTGGCTAGTTGAAAACCTTAAATAGGAGGACAGCCCAATTCTAGTAATGGGGGATAAATTATATGAACAATTTACCTAATCGTTTATGTCAAATGGAATGCATGTGGTCACCCACAAAATAAAAATTATGTGAAATTGGGCTAGCACGTGATCTTGTGATCAAGGCAAATGGCTTCCACGTATTTCCTACCAATTGTCTCAGTTCTATCATTTCGGTGCAATTTGAAGTGTTACAGTAATCACCCCCACAGTTCCAGAAAATCGAATCATGCTTTTGCATCATCTGAGTCAGCCTGCTCAGTGCCTAGCAACATGTAAGTGCCCCCAAAGGGACACGCAGAGACTCATTAGCAGCTTGAAGCTTCAGGACTATTAAGCAATCTCAGGTGAAGACATCTCTCAGACTTTTCCAGTGAAAATCAATTCATCAAATTGCTCTCCTGTCTACAGTCTACTGCATGCTCTACGGCTCCTAAAAACCCTTGCTCTTCCTCCAGCTGGGGGAACCGCGGTCCACTCAGCGACCTCTGGTGCGTTGACTATGTCGTGGGCTACGAAGTGGGCTGACTCTTGTCTCTGCTGGGGAGGCCGGGTTGTGTTTGTTATCTGCTCATTACTCGCCAGGCTGGAGGCACGCTCTCACTCCCCCAGGACGGCCTGACACTAATGGCGTCAGGGCTGTCACATGAGAATATACATTTCATCTAATTATGTGGTCAGCCGGCTGAAGAGCTCACTATGCAGAAAACATGGCAAGTCCTCGGACACCTTAAACCAGGGGATCAATATGTTGAGTGCATCTCGGAGGGGGAGCGAGAATCTAAGTGGGTGTAATATGGTTATGATAGTTAAAAGTGCACAACTGAAACGTAAAGTCTATCGCCGCTTTGAACAACAACGTATTCCTAGGAACTGAACTGGAAATGTTGTTGTCAGGTGCCATCAAGTCGGTTCCGACTCATAGTGACTCTATAGGACAGAGTAGAGCTGCCCCATAGGGTTTCCAAGGCTGTAAATCTTTAAAGAAGCAGACTGCCACATCTTTCTTCTGTGCAGTGGCTGGTGGGTTCCAACTGTGAATCAACTGAGCCATCAGGGCTCCTTGGTCAAGCTGCTACTACCTGTGAAAACTTGAACAAGTTCTTTGCCCTCTAGGAGCTGTCTCTTTATCCATAAAACAACATCACCTGTATGCTGAGGGATTAAATGACATCACCCATAAAAAGTGCTCAGTATAGTAGCTGACAGCAAATACTCAATAAATGGTACTTATTACTGTTGTTATTCATGAATTCTTCCTCGTTTATGCCTAAAGCACTTTCCATCTTTTTATTCCAATCATTTGGAATTTATTTACAACCTTGAAGTATAATTGTAACTACTTCTGTGTTGATGGCTGATATTGCCTACTGAAGTGTAAGCTGCTTGAATTTAGAAACTGGTTCGGTTTCCTTACATGCTCCTTAATTCTAGCACAATATTTTGAGCACAGGAGATGCCCCAAACTATCTACTATTGGACTTATTATTTTAAGGGCAAGAAAGACTATGGGTCTTTTCCTTTCAGGCTTTCTTCTCTCTTTAACTGGATGCTAAAGAAAAATGTAATATGAAACAAACTATATGTTCTTTGGAGATACATAAATCTAAATTCCTTCTAATAGCCAGGATGATGAAGTCATCACTGTTGAATCTCTGTGCCCCGTTTCTGGGCTAGAAGCGGCTGGTGGTTTTGAACCACTGACCTTTCAGTTAGTAGCCGACTGCTTATCCACTGTGCCACCAGGGCTCCGGATGGCTAACTAGGATTGGGAGTATGATAACTGGTGATTAAATTCACTGAAGTTATTAGGCCCTATGGGAATTGATGTCATGGCCTTGGTTTCACTTATACCGTGCCCCAGTTAACTACAATATACTATCCTGGGGTCGTGTAGCCACTGATATCTGTCTGGAGTGCTTGGAGTACCACAGCTATTAACAGTAAACACCAGCAACCAAGCAGTTAACTGCATTTGGGGGAAAAATGCTTTTTTTTAGAAGTTAGCCTGAATGCAGCTGTGATTCTTGAACAGCTTGTTCTGAACCACATGGCCTTCCAGCCTCCCCATCTTCCCACTATGTTCCATGCTTAACTGGCTTTCAACAGCTTTCCCGAAGCAACCCTCCAGCATACTAAACTTGCGATTCTTTAACACCAACTCACACTTTTTTCTCCTTAATGGGATAATTTAGCCTCCTGACTTTCACAGCAGATGCATTTAAGACTCAGTGATGTCATTTAATTACAGACTCAGTGAAGAAATCTGAAAGCATCATTATAACTAGCCTGTGATGGCAGCTCCCTGATGGCGCCCACCAGTAACGCCACACCCAAGAACAATGGGTTCCCGGGAAAAGAAGAGCGAGAAGAAGACGCAGGTCAAGGCCTGCGCTCCATCCCCTGCATATTAATGCCGACGGTTCTCCATACATCACCCTGTTAAATGGAGAGAAAGCTCAGAGAGTCAAAGAGCAAGGGTCCAAATTAGACGGCAAACAAACGATGAGGTCAATATACCTACAGAATAATTATCAAAGTGAATTTTCTCAATTAGAGTGATCAAATTAAGATATCAAAGGTACATTTTTCTGTTCTGTTAATGGTCTCCTGAAGTCTTAACCACTAGAGTTCAATAACTGCTAAACACCATTACAAGCACTTGCACTTGACCTTCTGCCTAGTAAGAGAGAGATGATGAAGACAAAAACTATGGGCAAAGAGAAGTCTATGTGTTAATCAAATGAGAGTGCTTTTAAGAAAAAATTTAAGTGTCATAATTAGGATTTTTATTGATTTGAATTATTAATATAATAATATATTATTATTATTGAAAATGGAAGAATAGATACAGTGGATGCTTTAAAATTAACGGTTATTATCCCTAAAGAGCATAAGGATGTGGATGTGAAGAATTTATCATGTTCATAAGTTGCCCGAAGAAAGCAAACCAAACCAAAAACAAATATGTGTTTTAGCTACTGCACAGAACTTTCTTTAGATATGCACTGCCATCACCGAAGGGTCTGAGTAATTAAATTCTATAAAGGTGTTTAGAAAATTTTGAAAGTATACCACTTACAGCCCCAAATCTGTACTACCTCCTGTTACTGAGAACATGTATCACTGGTATGTTGTAAGTAAAGGAAGAAAGTACTAAGCTATCTTCATAAGTTGGTGCAAGTCCAAACTTTCTTCCCTTCCAAATCATTTTCAGTTTTAAAAAACTACCTACAGGCAATGACCCATACACTAACTCTCCACAGTTCACTGAATGCACACTTTATTATACTGCTTAAACGCAATGGAGTTCAGGAGTACAGGTATGGATGAGTAATTTGGTAGGGTGAAAGTGATGAACATTTTGGCCCTCTGCCACTAGGATCATATAAAATTCATTGCTCATAAAGGCAGTTATGTCCTAGGGAAACTAGAACTAGGATGACGGCAGGGCCATGGCTTGATGCCATGAGGTCATACATGGCAGTGCTTCATACATCAGCATCAAAGTCCACGTGGGTATCATGACAAGGATCTACTCTTGCAACAACCAACCACGGACAACTCTTATCTCAGAATACTTCCAACCAAGGCTGGTCTTGACAAAGAGCTTGGTAGTCTATGTGGTAAGAAGACTGATGGATGTTATGAAGGCCTAGATACTCTAATTCCCTCCTACTGGAGAAGGACTAAGAAAGTATTCAACAGATGCAAAGACTCAGATCCAGGGTAGAAGATACGAGTTAAAGAAAGTTCTTTAAAAAAAAAAAAAAAAATTATTGAATGCTACTATGTGCCAGACATTATATGAATTAGTTTATATATTTTACTACTAATCTTCGCAAAAGTCTTCACAAAAGTATCCCCATTTTAGAGATGAGGTGCAGTGAAATTAAGTAACTTGTCCAAAGTCACTAAGCAAATAAATGGCACAGCTGGGATTCAAATCCTTGTCTGTCCTAGTGTTTGGGTTTTTCCACTCTGCCACCCTGTTTTCCAATGGCTTGGGAAGGTGACCAGGGCAGAATCAACCAGTGCGTGGCCTTGAGGTCAGAAGACAGGTCTATAGAGGCTTGGCTTGTGTTTCTCCAAACACAATACCAACAGCATCTCTATTATCATCCCCCTCTCCCACCTGTATACTGTAATTGTGGCTATGCACCCAGGGCCTGAGAACATTCCATCTAAAGTGACAGGCATTCCTGGCATTCATTTAACCAGATTTTATCTACAAAAGAGTGTTTCAGGGGACCCATTACAGTGTGATTTGCCCTAGGCTCCACTTCTTCTATGGATGATGCTGTGAAGAAGGCTCCCATGTCAGGATCATTTTTCTGCCCTTATTGGAAACTCATCCTTTGATAGATTTTAGCCTGCCCGATCTGATTCTCATCTGTTCAAGCAGCGTATTGCAAAAGAGATTCCTTGCCTGGTGAGATCAATGTGCAGGGAGCATCAGATAATTTCTAATTGAATTTTGCATCACTTTGATTAATGTTAATGCCCTCAAGGCCCCAAGGATGGGTGCATTTATGTGATTTGAAATAACCCAACAATTTTATAAAACCAAGTAGGGATATTTGCTTAGCTGGCAGCCTAGAGGCCCAGGTATCTAATTTGGGTCCCGAAATGATTGCAAGCCCTCAGAAGCTACATTTATTTTCGGAAACCTAGATGTGTATAAATAAGACATTTAATAATGTAGCATTTTGACAAATAACCAGCAGTGTCTGGATTGATTACTTTCTCTGAACTAAGGAAGTGAACATGTTTCTCAACAAAACCTTGAAAGATGCTAAGAAGCTCAACTCACCACAACCCCACCAGACGTGAGGCTTGGCGATCTCTTGATACTACCCAACTTGGTTGAATTCATCACCCAAAATAAATTAGGTAGAAAAACTCAAAACAGGCTAGCAGTACAAAGGAATGATATATATTAAAAAAAAAAAAAAAAAAATTAGAAGCCATAAAGTAATGACTAAAATTAGAAGAGGATGATTCTGGCAAAACAAAAGCTTTCTGTGTTGTCACTCATTAAGCAGCATGTCTGGAAGGAACCATTACTTGTGAAACTAAAGATAAGTTAGATAACTTGCCGAAAGGCGTTAAGAGCTGTGAGTGAGCCAGCAACTGGGAGTTGAGACTCTGAACCCCCTACCTCTCCACTGACAGGACGAGTTGAGCTGAGTTCCATACGGGAGACTCACAGAGGTGAAGAGGCCCAAAGCCAGGAAAATTCTCTGGAGACTTATCTAGTTCTCCCACAAGCTTCAGGTCTAGGGGTGGCTAGGCTTGGAGGACTGTAGCTGGAATAACCCCAGACATTGACAGAATCAATGGATTTCAGAATGAGAAAGAATCTCTGTGTTCACTGCTATTTCAGTTCTTCCACTTTACAGATTGGAGCCCTGGTAGCATAGTGGTTAAGAGTTTCAGCTGCTAACCAAAAGGCCGGTGGTTCAAATCCACCAGGCGCTCCCCGGAAACCCTATGGGGCAGTTCTACCCTGTCCTACAGGGTCACTATGATTTGGAATGGACTTGATGGCAATGGGTTTGGTCTGGTTTGGGGTACAGATAAAAAAAGAAACCCAGAAACATCAAATGACATGCTCAAGATCATATAACTAGTACATGGCAGAGACAGATCCCAAACTCAGGTCTCCCAACTCCTGGCCCATGGTTAGCTTAACGTCATCACAATGCGGGCAAACCATCTTTAGATCTTAGGATCTACAGAGAGTCATTTATTTCTATGGTGAAGCCAGGAAACCCAAGAGGTCTGATCTGACCCTGAGTTCAGTGGCCACCCTCGTGTACTAGCAAATCAACCAGACAACCTAGAACAGCCTTCAAAAGTATTCACCTTCCAACAGTTCTCCTCATAGAAAGTTTTGAATTCTATACTTAGAGGAATTTTTGCTTCTTACTACTTTGTATTTTCCTTACAGAGGACACAGTAGTTTAAGAGTTGGCGTTTTCTTTCAGAACCAAAGGGTTGCAGCAAACACAAGTAGGATGGAATGGGTGTTCTCGTCCACTCCTACAGCACTGCTTACTCATCAGTGCTTCCAAACTCATAAAAGGCCATCTGCCCAGTTTTGTGACATTGTATGTGGAGTGACCATGAGCAGGGCATATTATCATAGGTGCAATCTTTGGAGGATCAGCTAATCAGTTAGCTGAATATTTCAGGAGGCAAAAATGAACAATTCACAGTTTTAAAAATAACAGCATGGAGGCAGAGGCCCTGTGTAAATCTCCCTTCAAGAGAATCGGCTGTAAAAAAAAAAAAAAAAAAAAAAAGAATCGGCTGTGACTGTTCACAACAGCAAAAAGATATAATCAACAGACGAATGGATAAACTATGGTACCTACACACAATGGAGTATTTATGCAACGATAAAGAACAATGATGAACCTGTGAAGCATCTCTTAACATGGATGAAACTGGAGGACATTATGCTGAGTGAACTATGTCAATCACAAAAGGACAAATACTGTATGAGACCTCTACTGTAAAAACTCATGTAAACGTTTACACACAAAAAGAAACAATCTTTGTTGATTATGAGGGATGGGAGGGGTTGGGTGGGGGAACTGAATAGACAATAGAAAAGTGGTCACTTTGGTGAAGGGTAAGACGGTACACAATACTGGGGAAGCCAGCACAACTTGTACAAGGAAAGGTCATGGAAGCTTCATAGACACATCCAAACTCCCTGAGGGACTGATTTGCTGGGAAGAGGGTTGTGGGGACCATGGTCTCAGGGAACATCTAGCTCAACGGGCATAACACAGTTTATAAAGACAATGTTCTACATTCTACCTTGGTGAGTAGCGTCTGGGGTCTTAAAAGCCTGTGAGCAGCCATCTAAGATATTCCCCTGGTCTCACCCCTTCGGGATCAAGGGAGAATGAAGAGAACAGGATACAAGGAAAAGATTAGTCCAAAGGACTAATGGACCGCAGCTACCATGGCCTCCAACAGACTGAGTCCAGTACAGCTAGATGGTGCCTGGTTACCACCACTGAGTGCTCTGGCTGGGATCACAACTGAGGGTCCTGGATGGAACTGGAGAAGGATGTAGAACAAAATTCTAACACACACAAAAAAGACCAGATTTACTGGCCTGACAGACTGGAGAAACCCCGAGATTATGGCCCCCGGACACCCTTTTAGTTCAGTGGTGAAGTCACTCCTGAGGTTCACCATTCAGCCGGGGATTGGACAGCCCCATAAAAGAAAACAGGACTAATGAGGCACAGCAGTCCAGGGACAAGGACTAGAAGGCAGGAGGGGACAGCAAAGCTGGTGACAGGGAACCCAAGGTTGAGAAGCGACAGTGTTAACATGTCGTGGGGTTGTTAACCATTGTCATAAGGCAATATGTGTACTAACTGTTCAATGAGAAACTATTTGTTCTGTAAACCTTCATCTAAGGTACCAAAAAAAAAAAAAGAATTATCTACGTGAGATCAAACTGACAACAGCAACTCAAAAGGTTGATGGGAAGGCTAGGGGACAGTGAGTTGAAGATAATGGTGATGGAATAACCTGGAAAAGGATAGTGAGAATAGCAGCACAACTGGAAGAATGTAATCCATGTCACTGAACTGTACATGTAGAAACTTTGGAAATGGTGTAACTTTGGCTATGTATATTTTCACCAAAAAAAGGTCCTCCAAGGTCGAGAAGGGAGTGTTCACATGTCGTGGGGTTGTTAACCAATGTCATAAAACAGTATGTGTACTGGCTGTTTAATGAGAAACTATTTTTTCTGTAAACCTTCACCTAAAGTACAACTGAAAAGAAAAAAAAGAGAATTGGCTGTGGAAAGCAGAACTGACTGGCAGCCTATAGGCTCCCCCTTTGGATGTCTCAGAGTCCATGCCAGGCCACAGCCCTGATTGCTCCCAGCCAATGACTGAGTGTGGCAGGCATCCTCAAACTGAGCCACTGGGGGATTCCTTATGACATCACTATGCCCCCAAATGGAAAAAGACAGTGCTCCGAGGAATTATTTGTACAAACAATAATTTTGGTAGACTCCTGGTAATCTGGTGGATTTGTTAAATCCAAATAAGAGGTTGTCTCTATTAATTAAAACAAACAAACAAACAAACAAAAAAACCCATTGCCATTGAGTCGATTCCAACTCATAGTGACCCCATAAAGAATTTTAAAAAAATGTACAGGAAGAAGCCTGTTTAATAACTCTCTCTTAATACTAGTTTTTGAGCTCCCAAATTCAACACATTTCTGAGGTTGCTAATATCATTAATGCTTCCCTTTTCCAGATTAGATTAAAACAAACAAAGCAAGCAATATATCATCTTACTGGTTTGGTAAGACTGTCCAATAAACACTAACAGCATGGCTTTTTTAGATTCTTAATAAGCAATTACATAAAGAAGAAATTATTTCAAATATAAAGAAAATGAAAGGTTTTTGGAAAGCATATTAACTACTAGTGCTAAGGCATTTAGGGTATTGCTTAATGACAAAATAAAAACACAGCTAATGAAAAAAACATTGCTAGTGACCATTGTTGTTGTGTGCCATCGAGTCGATTCCGACTCATAGCAACCCTGTAGGACAGGGTAGAACTGCCCCATAGGGTTTCCAAGGAGTGGCTGGAGATTTGAACTGCCGACCTTTTGGTTAGCAGCACTGCGCCACCAGGGCTCCTAGTGACCATTCGTTCTATGATAATAATCACTTGTCAAGCAAAACCCATCCCTCTAGCACCCAACCTGCTCTTCCGCCTACCTGAACACACTGCCCTGCTCCCCGGAAATCAGCAGGGTAAGTCCTGTGGTGTTTCTAGATATCAGGAAACCACTAACTGAAATTTCCCAAATGATCCAAAGGCCCAGAGGAGTCCTGAAAAGTTCCAAGGAACAGTTTCTAAGAAATTTAAATTGTTTCTTCCCTTTTTTTACCTTTTGCTTTTTATAGCACCATAAATCCATACTTCTCACCCAGCACTGCTGCAAAAATAAGTTAGTGGTATTGAGAAAGCCATTTAAAAAAAAACAGAACTCATTTTTATAGATGAGGGTATTAAATGCATAGTATTTAAACCTCTCGCTTCTACAACGAAGATGGCAATTAGATATAAATTTTACAGTATCTAAAAGCAAACCCTGTGGCCTGCCAAAATAAAATTACCTTTCTAATGTAACTTTGCAATGGAAATTTAAACTCCAAAGGTAATTCTGCATCCAAGACACTCACTGGTATATGAATTATACTCACAGAGACGAATCAATAGCATGGGTTTGACTGCTTCATCTCCCTCCATTATATCGCATCTTCTAAGGCGGCAGGAGAGATCATAAGGATGTTTGAGGGTTGCTTATTTGAAGATACAGAGGAGCCCAAATCCTATTACACCTATCAAGGAATGGAACTTGACCATGAAATTTTAATTAACACTGTAACAATTTACTTAAAAGTCTCTGACACAGCCCACGTGTGGCTAAACCAGAAAGGAACCACTGTTACCACTTTAGTAGGATTAAATTGAAAGAAAGAACCGACATGAGAGGCCACATTACAGACTAATAAGGGCTTAGATAAAACAATTATTGCTTGGGTATTGTTTCTAGTATGTGGTAGAATGAAGGGGAAAACAGCTCTGAAACTGAGGTAAGATGGAAAGTTTTCAAATGCGTAATGGTGGGGAGACAGTAAGCGGCCCTTCTGACTCTACCCATATCCTAGGAATAGTGGAGAGGTCTTAAATGAGGTATCTGCGGACAAATCTTGTTTAAAGTTAATAAGGGAGTTAGGAGAGACTCGGTTTACAGTTTTTTCTCTCTCTCACAATAACCCCCTAAGATCAGAATCGAGAGATGGGAGTTGGATTGATGGCAACTTGAGTTAAAACTCTTCGTACCTTTCCGTTGTCTTAATTATGACACCAAAAAACCAAACCCGTTGCTATGGAGTCGATTTCGACTCATAGTGACCCTACAGGATGGAGTAGAACTGCCCAATAGGTTTTCCAAGGAACAGCTGGTGGATTTGAACTGCCGACCTTTTGGTCAGCAGCTGACCTCTTAACCACTATGCCACCAGGACTCCAATTATGGCACAGTACTGCTCAAAATGCAAATATCTTTGGGAGAATGCCTGCAATTCTCATCAATCAAGTGTACTTTTATAAGCCTTTAGTGACACTCTTCTGTTTTGAAAACAGACTGTGAAGTAGAGATGAATATTCCTGGATATGTAAATATCAAAGAGCAGAGAGGTGTCAGAGAGGTGTAGTTCCAGGGAACACAGTACAACCCAAGTAAGCTATGGTACCAAGACAAACTTCATAACAACTTATGATGATAAAAGGTACTGTGTAAGTACTAGCAGAGGCAGTGGTGGTTCTGCAGTAGAATTCTCACCTTTCATGCAGAAGACCCGGGTTCAATTCCCAGCCACGATACCTCATACACAGCCACCACTCATTGGTCAGTGGAGGCTTGCATGTTGCTATGAACCTGAACAAGTTTCAACGGAGCTTCCAGGTTAAGATGAACTAGGAAGAAAGTCCTGGCAATCTAGTACCAAAAATCATCCAATGAAAACTCCATGGATTACAAGGGTCCAATCCACAACTGATTATGGAGGTGGCACAGGACCAGACATTTCCTTCCGTTGTGCATGGGGTCATCATGAGTCGGGGGCAGACTTGACAGCAGCTAACAACCACAATACATATGTACTAGCTATATGCCGGAGACTGTTCTCAAAACTTTGTATGTATTAACAAGTTTAATCCTTCCTGACAACAACCTCATAAGATTGTTGTTGGTAGGTGCCACTGAGTCAGTTCCGACTCATAGTGACCCTATGTACAACAGAACAAAACACTGCCAGGTCCTGCGTCATCCTCACAATTGTTGTTATGCTTAAGCCCACTGTTGCAGTCACTGTGTCAATCCATCTCATTGAAGGTCTTCCTCTTTTTCTCTAACCCTCTACTTTACCAAGCATGATGTCCTCCTCCAGGGACTGATCCCTTCCGACAACATGTCCAAAGTATGTGAGACGTAGTCTCGCCATCCTTGCTTCTAAGGAGCATTCTGGTTGTACTTCTTCCAAGACAGATTTGTTCGTTCTTCTGGCAGTCCATGGTATATTCA
>NW_004444033.1:8327564-8387704 GCF_000243295.1 Trichechus manatus latirostris | reverse complement strand
AGGAGCATTCTGGTTGTACTTCTTCCAAGACAGATTTGTTCGTTCTTCTGGCAGTCCATGGTATATTCAATATTCTTTGCCAACACCACAATTCAAAGGCATCAATTCCTCTTCAGTCTTCCTCATTCATCGTCCAGCTTTCACATGCATAGAAAGCGATTGAAAACACCAGGGCGTGGGTCAGGCGCACCTTAGTCTTCAAGGTGACATCTTTGCTTTTCAACACCTTAAAGAGGTCTTTTGAAGCAGATTTGCCCAATGCAATGTGTCTTTTGATTTCTTGACTGCTGCTTCCATGGGTGTTGATTGTGGATCCAAGTCAAATGAAATCCTTGACAACTTCAATCTTTTCTCCATTTATCATGATGTTGCTTATTGGTCTAGTTGTGAGGATTTTTGTTTCCTTTATATTGAGGTGTAATCCATACTGAAGCCTGTGTCTTTGATCTTAATCAGTAAGCGCTTCAAGTCATCTTCACTTTACAAGCAAGTTTGTGTCATCCGCATAACGCAGTTTGAGTCTTCCTCCAATCCTGAGGCCGCATTCTTTTTCATATAGTCCAGCTTCTCAGATTATTTGCTCAGCATACAGACTGAATAGATATGGTGAAAGGATACAACCCTGATGCACACCTTTCCTGACTTTAAAACATGCAGTATTCCCTTTTTCTGTTTGAAAGACTGCCTCTTGGTCTATGTACAGATTCCTCGTGAGCACGATTAAGTGTTCTGGAATTCCCACTCTTTGCAATGTTATCCATAATTTGTTACGATCCACACAGTTGAATGCCTTTGAATAGTCAATAAAACACAGGTAAATCTCTTTCTGGTACTCTCTGCTTTTAGCCAGGATCCATCTGAAATCAGCACTGATATCCTTGGTTCCATGTCCTCTTCCGAATTTGGCTTGAATTTCTGGCTATTCCCTGTCCATATACTGCTGCAGCCGCTTTTGAATGATCTTCAGCAAAATTTTACTTGTGTGTGATATTAATGATATTGTTTGATAACTTCCACATTCGGTGGGAGCACCTTTCTTGGGAATAGGCATAACTTTAGATCTCTTCTAGTCGGTTGGCATAGACAAGTGAGTATTTCCAGTGCTGCATCCGTTTGTTGAAACATCTCAATTGATATTCCGTCAGTTTCTGGAACTTTGTTTTTCACCAACACCTTCAGTGCAGCCTCAACTTTGTCCTTCAGTACCGTTGGTTCCTGATCATATGCTACCTCCTAAAATGGTTGAATGTCGACCAACTCTTTTTGGTATAATGACTCTGTATATTGCTTCCATCTTCTTTTGATGCTTCCTGAGTCGTTTAATATTTTCCCCATAGAATCCTTCAATATTGCAACTCAAGGCTTGAATTTTTTTCTTCAGTTCTCTCAGCTGAAGAAATGCAAAGCATGTTCTTCCCTTTTGGTTTTCCATCTCCAGGTCTTTGCTCGTGTCATTATAATACTTTACATTGTCTTCAACCAGCCGCCCTTTGAAATCTTCTGTTCAGTTCTTTTACTTCATCATTTCTTCCTTTCGCTTTAGCTACTCGACGTTCAAGAGCAACTTTCAGAATCTCTTCTGACATCCATGTTGGTCTTTCCTTTCTTTCCTGTCTTTTTAATGACCTCTTGCTTTCTTCATGTATGATGTCCTTGATGTCCTTCCACAGCTCATCTGGTTTTTGGTCATTAGTGTTCAACGCGTTAAATCTATTCTTGAGATGGTCTGTAAATTCAGGTGGGATATACTCAAAGTTGTACTTTGGCTCTCGTCGATTTGTTCTAATTTTCTTCAGTTTCAACTTTAACTTGCATATGAGCAATTGATGGTCTGTTCTGCAGTGGGCCCCTGGCCTTGTTCTGACTGATGATACAGAGCTTTTCCATTGTCTCTTTCCAAAGATGTAGTCAATTTGATTCCTATGTATCCCATCTGGTGAGGTCCATGTATATAGTCGCTGTTTATGTTGGTGAAAAAAGGTATTTGCAATGCAGATGTCGTTGGTCTTGCAAAATTCTATCTTGTGATCTCCAGCATCGTTTCTATCACCAAGGCCGTATTTTCCAACTACCAATCCTTCTTCTCTGTTTACAACTTTCGCATTGCAATCTCCAGTAATTATCAATGCATCCTGATTGCATGATCGATCAATTTCAGACTGCAGAAGTTGGTAACAATCTTCAATTTCTTCATCTTGGCTTTAGTGGTTTGTGGGTAAATTTTGAATAATAGTCGTATTAACTGGTCTTCCTTATAGGCGTATGGATATCTCCTATCACTTACAGCACTGTACTTCAGGATAGATCTTGAAATGTTCTTTTTGAGGATGAACGCAATGCCATTCCTCTTCAAGCTGTCGTTCCCAGCATAGTAGACTATATGACTGTCTGATTCAAAACGTTCAATTACAGTCCATTTCAGCTCACTAATGCCTAGGATATCAATGTTTATGCATTCCATTTCATTTTTGATGATTTCCAATTTTCCTGGATTCATACTTTGCACATTCCATGTTCTGATTATTAATTGATGTTTGCAGCTGTTTCTTCTCATTTTGAGTTGTGCCACATCAGCAAATGAAGGTCCTGAAGGCTTGACTCCATCCACATCATTAAGGTCAACTCTACTTTGAGGAGGCAGCTCTTCCCCAGTGGTCTTCTGAGTGCCTTCCAACCTGAGGGGCTCATCTTCCGGCACTATATCAAACAATGCTCAGTTGCTATTCATAAGCTTTTCACTGGCTAAATCTTTTCAGAAGTAGACTGCTGGGTCCTTCTTCCTAGTCTATCTTAGTCTGGAAGGGTATATTATTATCCCCATATAACAGATAAGCTGTTATATACGGTTAATGAACAAATAAACATTATAAACATATAAACTGAAGTGCACAGAGGTTTAGTGACTTACTCCAGGTCACACAGTAAGTGACTGTGTCAAGACTGAACCTAGACACTCTGGTTTAGAAGTCTGTATTTAGAACTGCTCTGCCATGATCTCTCGTCTATACTATTTATTTGCTTCCTATTAGAAATCCAAATCAGGCCATCTTAAAACCAAAACCAAACCAGTCGCCGTCGAGTCAATTCCCACTCATAGCAATCTTAAAGGACAGAGTAGAACTGCCCCATAGGGTTTCCAAGGCTGTCATCTTTACAGAAGCTGAATGCCACATCTGACTCCCATGGAGCAGCTGGTGGGTTTGAACCATCGACCTCTGGCCAAACAGCCAAGTGCTTAACCACTGTGTCACCAGGGTTCCCAGGACACCCTAATCGCACCAATAATCATAATACTTGCCTTGTTCTTTAGAATGAAATTCACTAAGAATCTGAAAGCACTTTTCAGCTCTAGAGTAGCAACTTCTCATATGACCCTCTGTAGGAAGTATTTTTACTGCATATTGTGGTTCAAAAAGGACCCTCAGATTGTCTGCATCAGAACCAGACACAGAATTCAGTAATAAGGCCTCCAGATAATTTCTTCTGAAAATGTATCTAATGAAAGCAAATTTCATTGATTGACCCAAAAAAAAAAAATCTATTTTTGCCCCAATGGAACAAGCAGAAGCTTAGAAAATAGAACAAAGTATACATGGTTTTTAATTTTAGTAGAAATCTGATAGATATTATGCTCAGAGAATTTTCCTTGATAGAGCACAAGAATTGTTAAAGATCCAATTATTGAACTCATCCTCTTAGCAGACTAAATATGAAAAGTCAATAATAAAGGATAATTGTGAAATAATGTCTGAAAATATAAATTAAGTAATTTTCTTGGCCTCGGGTATTTCTATATTTAGAACAAAATTAAAGCTCTTGCTCTTCTTTACTTTCAAGTTCGTTATTTTACAGATGGTTAAAGGGACCTTCTTGTTATGGGACAGTTTTGTTTCATATTTTTAAGTATGGTGGTGAACTATAGAAAGTATTGGTAGATACAAAGCAATTAGGAGGCCTCAGTAAGACAAGGAACAAACTCATTGCCCATAACCTGCAATAAAAAAAACACAGAAAAGCATGCTTTGTTAAGAATGCCCATTTGAAGACCCCAAGCAATAGGTTTCTGAACTTAATCTAAATTATTTAGCATATAAATAGGCTTACTCTGGGCCAAATGGTAGCTCTTAAACATTTGACAACTCTTAAAAAATAATATGTTGATGATTTAAGAGCACACAAATCAAACACGAATTGAATTTCTCATCAATTACACGTGATCTTAAAAATTGGAGAGAAGAGTAAATGAATCATGTCTACATTCAGAATGGAACCCAACTCACCATTCACATGACCTAGCCCTTCACGCACAAAGGGGTCAATTAGCTTTCTTTGGCAGCCCCTTTTTCCACATAAAGGAACTGGGTTTGGGGCAACAGTGCCAAATGTCTGGAACAAGAGACGAGACGTTCAATCAACCCCTACGAGATGACTGAATGAATTAATGGAGAACTGAAACTAAGGCACACATCATGTCCTTGCAGTGAGCAGCATTGAAAGGAGGAGGGATAAGAGTAGCTAGCCTTGAAGGGAATGCTGCACTGCTGCTTTTTTGGGCAGCAATATGAAGACAACAGCATTTGTATTCCTAGCACCAAAGGTGGAATTAGTAAATAGACTCTGGACAGTCGATCAAGAGACAGTGAAAAAAAGGAACCTAAAACTGAAATTTACTTAAGCGGCTAACGAAACCTTTAAAATCATACACTTGGAACCTGAAGTGCCCTCTTCCTTTAGTTTTCTACCCCAACTAGAATTAGATCACTACCTTATTTTGCCTAATCTCTGTATAAGAGTGCTTTTTGGCTAAAGAATGCCCAGGAATGTCCAAAGAACCTTAAGTCCACTAAGACTATAAGCAAAAAGAAGATAGATGTACTTCCTTAAGAGAATTAATGATGTGGTTTTCTTCTAGCACTGAATCCAATTCTTTATCTCCTAAAAATCCTTTTCTGAAGCTTTAAGAAAGTAAAATTTCAATTTTTCCTCTGTAGACAGTAGAACATCCGAAATGGTCTGTGGCCATGACTTATCTGCACTGAGGGTTCCATGTCAGTTCTACTATCTGCTACATATTTATGCACTGAGGACACTCAACAGAAGAGTGAATAAACAAGCCAGTGGGATTATGAATGCATCACAGGGGAAAAGATCTCATATATTTTCCTAGGTATTTTGATGCCTTAACTGTGTCACAGTCTCGCCTCTACTATACTAAATCCAAGGAAAAACTATAGGGAGCATATATCCCAGATAACATGAGTGTATCCTGCTGGATGCACCTGCTACGTGTTTGGCAGATAAAATTAATTTATCTTCTTGTCTAACTTCATTAAGGATGACAAACTAAATGAGAAGAGTATAAGGACAGTGCTACACTGTGTACCCAAACTAAGAAAGCCATGTGTTTGCAGAGCACCCCGTGGGACTGTCAAGTTGACTACTTTATTGGATGGCCCAACAGGCTTGAAATCATTTCCCCATGATGAGCAGGCTAAGAATGATCAATGTACACTCCTCTCATTTTTACAAAATAATGCACTGCAGCTTTGCATCTCACCCGCATTGATTTCTGCTCCTTTCCCCAGTGGAGAGGCATGTTACAGATTGAAGAGATCCATTTACGTGTTTGTCTGAGTAAAATTAATATAACCTGTTGCTCATTAGTTTAGAGCTCTGGAATGTGATCTATTTTCAGAAGGGTTTTTTTTTTTGTGACTTTAGGAACATGGACACACCATCTCAGATTGAAGTTTTTCTAGATTTGATTTAATATTTTAGACTCTTTCATATAACTAATTTTAGGTGTCTGTTTTCTTGTGTATAAATATTTTCCTTAACAAAATGTTGCGATATATTTTAAATAAAATGTTCTACACTAAAATATTCCTGAAAATAATTGCATTACAAATTAAAACAATAGAACAGGTAAAAAAAAAAAAAAAAAAAGAAAGGAAGGAAGAAGAAGAAAACAAACCAACCATGGCATGTGGCACAACATCACAATATGGCAAAGAGTTCAGGGGTAAAATGCAATCCCTCACCTCTGCCGAGATAAACTAAAAAAAAAAAAAAATCATGTAAAATATTATCTACTCTTGGGAAAATTGTTAAAATTATGACTCCACAGAGAGTTAAGGCCACTGAAAACCTCTAGACCCCTGTCCCAGGGTGTCATAGATTGAATTGTATTCCCCAAAAATATCGTCAGCTTGGCTAGGCCATGATTCCCAGTATTGTGTGATTGTCCACCATTTTGTCATCTGATGTGATTTTCCTGTGTATTGTAAATCCTATCTCTATGATGTTAATGAGATGAGATTAGTGGCAGTTACGTTAATGAGGTAGGACTCAATCTACAAGATGAGACTGTGTCTTAAGCCAATCTGTTTTTAGATATAAAAGAGAGAAGTGAGCAGAGAAAAGAGGACGTCCTACCACCAAGAAAGCAGCACTGGGAGCAGAATGTGTCCCTTGGACCTGAGGCTCCTGTGCAAAGGAGCTCCTTGACCAAGGGGAGATTGATTACAAGGACGTTCCTCCAGAGCCGACAGAGACAAAAAGCCATCTCCTGGAGCTGGCACCCTGAATTTGGACTTCTAGACTGTGAGAGAATAAATTTCTCTTTGTTAAACCAGCCACTTGTGGTATTTCTGTTATAGCAGCACTAGATAACTAAGACACAGGGGTAAAGGCAGTGCTCTGTCCTCCTGCCACATATCTGGGTCACTGCTAGAGGTGACAGACTTAGGTCAGGTTAACCATGTTTTCATCATTATTTACTCAACTAAAAAGGGATGGGAAGGCAAGCTGAGTGGAGGATTAGAGGCTTTAGGGGAAAATAATCATAAACTTTGAACCGACATTGTGAATTATCCATAAGCCTCAGTGATTCATGAAATTGGTCCAGGGACAAGCTTCATACAGCCTATTTAATTCAACTAAAAACATCCAATTCACTAAACCCAATGGAAATATAAACTCAGAACTAATGTCCATAAGTTAAGGATCATATACTACAATATGCACAAACAGAATAAGAAAGTAGGCTTGAGCAAAGTAGATTTTTTAATTGCTGTTTTCTAAGAAGTCAAGTTACCTTATTCTTACACAAATAACGCACGTGTTATATGTTTTTTGCCAACTTTTGCCAACTGTGCCCCCCCCCCAATACTTCTGGAGGGGGGAGTGCAGTTGGCAAAAAACTGTAAAATACTGTAAAATACACGTTATTTCCATAAAAATGTTGTCAAGTGTTCTCTGCTTAACATTCATGGTCAACATACCACTGTTTGAACAGAAATCACTTGAGTTGAACAGTGACAGCATAAAAATAAGAGTAATGACCTCAACTGGAGCTAACATTTATTGAATGCTTACTATGTGCTGGACTCTAAGCTAACTTTATATATATTATCTCATTACCTTTGATTGCTTTCTTTTTTCAACATCTTTATCCAATACTACTCTACTTCCTACTGGGGCATCTGTAAACCTTTATGAACATCAAGAGCCCACAGCTGGTAAGAAGGCTGCATTCATTTAAAAAGCAAGTGAACCATTATAGTAACACATATGGAATTGGCTATGCATATGCTTTCTGCTTACACCTGAGAAAACTTCAAGACATCAGCCTGATCTTCAGGGATGGTAACAGCCTACAATCTCATAGCCTTCCCAACTCTGCCCTGGCTGGTTAACTCATTGGGTGAAGAATCAGATAATGAGGTCAGGACTGTTGCTTACTCTGCTGATACTAGTTTATTTTGCAGTGAGAATAATCATTCAGTACTACATGCCATACCTTTAATTCCAATTATGTGTCTTGAAAACATGTCTCTCTCATCATGGAAGAACTAGATATAAGAGAGAGTGGCTTAATGCAAACCCAGTCCTATTACTGGATGGTGGGAGTGGATAGATTAAAACTACCACTACCACACAACAAAACAAATCTCGAATGTGTTTTGTACTGGTAGAGTGGTCTCACCAGCGTACACACTGGCTACTTGGCCATAGGCTCCATTTAGGCCACAGGGGTTGTGGAGGGAGTGGTGGTGGTGGTGGTAGGGGGGTAGCTTTGTGTACACAAGACTACACAGAGGCAAGGAAAGAGAACACCGGTATCTCTAAGGATTTATTTTATCAGCTGACTGCTGACATTTCAACCCCCAAAATGTAAAAGTTAATTAGAACCCATTACAAAAAAATACCCAGAGATTATAGCAGATGTAGAAGGTAGCATATTTTAGGGCAGGGTCTGCCTTGGCAAGCATCATCTGCCAGGCAGTGGTTCTAAAACCCGGCTGCTCTCCAGAATCATCCAGGGAGCTCAAAAAGCAAAGGTAAATAAAACAAATGCCAGGAAATATCCAGAGTATCCAGCTCTGCTCCAAATCTACTGTATCAGGTTTTGTTTTTTTTTCAAGAGGAGTTGACAGGAGGGTAGATAAGTGGGGAGGGGAACAGGAATCTGTGCTTTTGAAGAGCTCCGCAAGTAATTCTTAGCTGTCGTATTTGGAAACCATTGCCCTAGAGACATCAGTTATGATGACTGGAGTTGAAAAGCTCGAATTTCATATGACTTGAATGCTTACTCTGTGCCGGGCTCTGCCTAAGCTAACTTTATATATACTGTCTCTAAAATAGGAATCTAAAATTAGTGGGTAACCTGTAGAAAGTACGGTTTTTCAACTAGAAGGGAAACAAGAGCCGCCTTCTGTACCTTGGAGGACGTTATGAGATCTAGGTATGCCCTGCAGAAAGATGACACAGTGACAGAAGCCATCAGAAGGTAGCACACGGCTGCTCGGAGTCCCACAGAAGAGCATGGAATAGCTTCCCCATTTACCATCGAAGCAACCCTATAAGGTAGGTATTATTACTCTGCCCATTTGACAGATGAGGAAACTCAAGCCCAGAAAGGTTCTGTGAGTGGCCCAAAGTCACCCAGATAAGAAGGCAACAGAGTAATAGCCTAGAAGTCAGGAGAATGATGTGCAGCTCAGGCTTGCTGAGAAATAACTGATTTTGGTAAATTACTTTAGCACTCTGGGCTTCAAATGTCATTGCTTATAAAGTAAAAGGACTGGATAATTTCTAAGGTCCCTCATAATATTAAG
Organism: Trichechus manatus latirostris; assembly: GCF_000243295.1. Lineage (NCBI taxonomy): Eukaryota > Metazoa > Chordata > Mammalia > Sirenia > Trichechidae > Trichechus > Trichechus manatus. Next base: position 8,378,585 of record NW_004444033.1, on the reverse strand, counting down.
AATGATTCTTTTTAAGTTGTTACTAACAGAGTTTCTTAGTTAAGGTTTAGCTTCTTCTATATCATACTTTATTGCTGTGTTATAATGATGTTCAGCATAAAGGGGCATTAAAAATCTAGGCAAGGTACTACGGCATGAGTTATCTAGAGTTCAGGTTTTTATACACATGAGAATAAATAATTTTTTAAATCTTGTTTTAATAATCTATTTTATTTTTGTTGTTGGGAACATACACAGTACAAAAGACACCAATTCAACAGTTTCTACATGTACAATTCAGCAACATTACATTCTTCAAGTTGTGCATCCATTCTCACCCCCCTTTTCTGATTGTTTCTCCCCCATTAACATATACTCACTGACCTCTAAGTTTTCTATCTAATCTTTTGAGTTACTGTTGTCAGTTTGATCCTCTCTAACCAAAAACACCCAAACTCGTTGCCATCGAGTCTATTCCAACTCATAGCGACCCTAAAGGACAGAGTAGAACTGCCCCATAGAGTTTCCAAGGAGTGCCTGGTGGATCTGAACTGCCGACCTTTTCGTTAGCAGCCGAACTCGTAACTACTACGCCACCAGGGTTCCCATTCTAGAGAGATCTTAAAGACCACAATGCTCAAGGCAGACATTCTTTACTAGCTAAGCTTATCTACTGTTTCATTTTAACAATAGTTAGGGGATATTTTTGCTTTAAGGTTTAAAGATTATCTCAGGGCAATAGTTTTGGGGAAGAAATAATTTTAATTAATGCATTGCCAGTTCTGTTTGAATCCGATGATGTGAAAGAGTCTCTGTGCTCTCACACGTACACTGCAATGAGAAGTGGCATCTTCCATGAGACCAGGTGTTAGACACTGCTGTGTGAGATGTTCCTAACTACTACCGGGGCTGCAGTAACATCTCTGTCTGCAAAACGCATGCCTGGCACAGCCTGGGATGCAGAGCACATACTAAATAGAGAACTCAAATGTGCAGAACGGCTGTATAATTGTTGAACTCGTGCCTCATATATTCATAGTTAATTTTGGCAACCCATTTCAGTTACGGGAAGGGGGAAGACAGGGAGGGGGTGACTTCTCCTGTCCTTCAGCTTCCCAGAAATGTATTAGAAATGACAGCCTATGATTGCTGCAGACAGTATATAATTAACTGTCATTATAAAACACATGTCAGAGCCTGGGGCTCATGAGGGATCGGATGTCTAATTTCTCTCCAGAATAATAAGCGTCTCCTTTGAAACAAGCTGGCGAATGGGTTTTGTTGTCTTATTAATCAACTGATCTCAATCTGACCCCCCTATTTCCCACCCATACCTCATCCTTTCCTGATGCATCCCCCTCCCCTAACTATGCTGGAACTCATATTTTTGACAGGTGATGGATTTAAAACAACTTCTTGTCATCTTCTGCCTAGGCAATCTCAATAAAGAGCTGCTGCAGAAATACGATATGGAAATGCAAGCTGTTTGTAAAAACTATTAACTCAATAATAAAACAATTATTCCTAAACACCCATGAAAATTACTTACAAGCCTTATTTTCTCTCATTTTGCCACACTACAGATTGAGATTCTAGTTTCACTCCTATTAATTAGAACAAAGAATTTAATCTTTTTTTCCTTCTATTATGCAAAAACAAGCACGGTTATTAGCGAGCTATCTAGTTTTCAATTAATTTTATTTAGAAATCAGTTGCAGAGAGGAACTCATGACTGGTGTCCTCTAACTAGGGGGTTAAGATGAAATGGGGCCGAATCAACATAGAAAGTAAGTAATTTTCCTCAGTTCATTTTTCCATTCATAAGCTTATTCATCAGCTTCCCCAAACAGATCCATGGCATTCTGCAACTAAGCAAGGAATATGAGCAAATGAGGTGGAATGAAATAAGAAAAGAGACTGTCGGTTGATAAAAGTTGTATAAGATTCTGTATATAATACATCCAGGGTCACTCCCAGCTACCTCACTCTAACATGGGTTCAGTGTACATCCACAACCACGTATGAGTTCCTGGGAGTGGAGGCCAAATACTAATACCTGCTTCATCTATGTCACTGATAATAACCAAAGCAGTGCTTTTCAAAGTGTGCGTCTTCAGTATGGATTACACCTCACCATAAAGAAAATAAAAATCCTTAGAACTGGACTAATAAGCAACATCATGACAAACGGAGAAAAGACTGAAGTTGTCAAGAATTTCATTTTACTTGAATCCACGATCAACGCCCACGGAAGTAGCAGTCAAAAAAATCAGAAGACACATTGCACTGGGCAAATCTGCTGCAAAAGACCTCTTTAAAGTGTTAAACAGCAAAGATGTCACTTTGAGGACTAAGGTGTACCTGACCCAAGCCATAATATTTTCAATCACCTCATATGCATGCGAAAGCTGGACAATGAATAAGGAAGACAGAAGAACTGATGCCTTTGAATTGTGGTGCTGGAGAAGAATATTGAATATACCATGGACTGCCAAAAGAACAAACACATCTGTCTTGGAAGAAGTACAGCCAGAATGCTCCTTAGAAGGGAGGATGGTGAGACTTCATCTCACCTACTTCAGACATGTTATCAGGAGGGACCAGTCCCTGGAGAAGGACATTTTGCTTGGTAAAGGAGAGGGTCAGGGAAAAAGAGGAAGACTGTTGATGAGATGGACTGACACAGTGGCTGCAACAATGGGCTCAAACATAACAATGATTGTGAGGATGGCCCAGGACTGGACAGTGTTTCCTTCTGTTGGATATAGGGTCACTATGAGTAGGAACTTTTTTTTTTTTAATTGTTGTAATTAAATGAGGTTTACATTTCAAGTTAGTCTCCCATACAGAATTTTTTTTTTTTTTAACATACATTGTTATGAGACCCCAACCGCTCACCCCATTCTGCGACAGCACACTCCTCCCCTCTGCCCGATTCCCCATTAACATTCAACCAGCTCCTAACTCTGCCTTCCCCTCTCACCTCTGGGCAGAAGCCGCCCCTTTGGTCTCTTATATCTACTTGTCTAAGAGGCACATTCTTCACAAGCATCACTTTATGTCCCACAGTCCAGTCCAATCCCTGTTTGAAGAGTTGGCCTTGGAAATTGTTTTAGTTCTGGGGTGATGGAGAGACCAGGGGCCATGCTTTCCGGGGCGCCTCCAGTCTCAGTCAGACCATTAAGTCTGGTCTTCTTACTAGAATTTGAGTTCTGCATCCCATTGTTCTACTGCTCCATCAGGGACCCTCTGTTGTGTTCCCTGTCAGGACGTTCATTGGTGGCAGCCAGGCATCATCTAGTTCTTCTGGTCTCAGGCTGATGAAGTCTCTGGTTTATGTGACCCATTCTGTCTCTTGGGCCAATACTTTCCTTGTGTCTTTGGTGTTCTTCGTTCTCCTTTACTCCAAGTGGTTGGGACCAACTGATGCATCTTAGACGGCCGCTTGCAAGCTTTTAAGACCCCAGACGCCACTCACCAAAGGAGGATGCAGAACATTTTCTTAATAAGCTTTGTTATGCCAATAGTAGGAACTGACTTGACAGCACCTAACAACAACAACCAGCGTACAGTGGAATGGAACGGAATGGTACAGATTTGAAGTACATCGTATGTAGTAAAGGTTTTAAATACTGTTTTATAAAACTTCTTTTGGTTTTGTTTCATTTATAGATACATATATATTTATATATACACATATATTAATACATGTGCATATATATTTATATATGCAAGTACGTATATATGTGTAGTCTGTTGGTTATGGTAACAAATTTTTTAAAATCCTTGGACTAAAGTAATGTAATCTGTCAATGAATATTCATTAAATAGGTGATCCCAAGGCAAATTTAACCGGCATAATGCTTGTCAGCTACTTAATTTAACTTCAGAATCTCATCAGACATCATCTCCTCCTATCCCATCTTTCCGCCACAACGAATAATCAGATACTATGGGAATGATCCTAGACCCAAAGGTCTAAAGCTGAACCTTGTGACTTTGGTAATGGACATTCCAATTTCTGTTGAAGAATTATGCTAATATCTAGGATGCTGGTAAATGTTGAAAAAGTTCTATTATTGAAATGCAAAATAAGCCACAATACTGTACCTAGGTGATTATAGCAGATAGTTATGTCTATTTTAAAAATGCTATGATGTTGACTTCATACTTCATACATTCCATGTTCCAATTATTAGTGGATGTTTGCTGTTGTTTCTTCTCATTTTGAGTTGTGCCACATCAGCAAATGAAGGTCCTGAAAGCTTGACTCCATCCATGTCATTAAGAAAAAACAGCTGCAAATATCCACCAATGATCTGAACATGGAATGTATGAAGTATGAATCTAGGCAAATTGGAAATCGTCAAAAATGAAATGGAATGCATAAACATTGATATCCTAGGCATTAGTGAGCTAGAATGGACTGGTATTGGCCATTTTGAATCAGACAATCATCTGGTCTGCTATGCTGGAAATGACAACTTGAAGAGGAATGGTGTTGCATTTATCATCAAAAAGAACATTTCAAGATCCATCCTGAAGTACAATGCTGTAAGTGATGGGACAATATCCATACACCTACAAGGAAGATCGGTTAATACGGCTACTATTCAAATTTACGCACCAACCACTAAGGCCAAAGATGAAGAAACTGAAGATTTTTACCAACTTCTGTGGTCTGAAATTGACTGAACATGCAATCAGGATGCATTGATAATTACTGGTGATTGGAATATGAAAGCTGGAAATGAAGAAGGATCGGTAGTTGGAAAACACGGCCTTTGTGATAGAAACAATGCTGGATGATAGAATTTTGCAAGACCAATGACTCCTTCATTGCAAATGCCTTTTTTTCACCAACATAAATGATGACTATACACTTGGACATCGCCAGATGGAACACACAGGAATCAAATCGACTACATCTGTGGAAAGAGATGATGGAAAAGCTCGATATCATCAGTCAGAACAAGGCTGGGGCCAACTGCAGAACAGACCATCAATTGCTCATATGCAAGTTCAAGTTCAAGTTGAAACTGAAGAAAATTCGAACAAGTCCATGAGAGCCAAAGTATGACCTTGAATATATTCCACCTGAATTTAGAGACCATCTCAAGAATAGATTTGACACGTCAAACACTAATGACTGAAGACCAGACGAGTTGTGGAATGATATCAAGGACATCATATACGAAGAAAGTAAGAGATCATTAAAAAGACAGGAAAGAAAGAAAAGGCCAAAGTGGATTTCAGAAGAGACTCTGAAACTTGCTCTTGAACACTGAGTAGCTAAAGCAAAATGAAATGATGAAGTAAAAGAGCTGAGCAGAAGATTTCAAGGGTGGCTGGAGAAGACAGAGTATTACAATGATATGTGCAAAGACCTGGAGATAGAAAACCAAAATGGAAGAACATACTTGGCATTTCTCCAGCTGAAAGAACTGAAGAAAAAATTTAACCCTCGAGTTACAATACTGAAGGATTCTATGGGGAAAATATTAAACGACTCAGGAAGCATCAAAAGAAGATGGAAGGAATACACAGTCACTATACCAAAAAGAACTGGTCGACATTCAACCATTTCAGGAGGTAGCATATGATCAGGAACCAATGGTACTGAAGGAAGAAGTCCAAGCTGAACTGAAGGCATTGGTGAAAAACAAGGCTCTAGGAATCGACAGAATACCAACTGAGATGTTTAAACAAACGGATGCAGCACTGGACTTGCTCACTTGTCTATGACAAGAAATTTGGAAGACAGCTACCTGGCCAATTGACTGGAAGAGATCCATATTTATGCCTATTCCCAAGAAAGGTGATCCAATCGAATGTGGAAATTATCGAACAATATCATTAATATCACACGTAAGTAAAATTCTGCTGGAGATCATTCAAAAGCAGCTGTAGTAGTACATCAACAGAGAACTGACAGAAATTCACGCTGGATTCAGAAGAGGACATGGAACCAGGGTTATCATTGCTGATGTCAGATGGATCTTGGCTGAAAGCAGAGAATACCAGAAGGATGTTTACCAGTGTTTTACTGACTATGCAAAGGCATTTGACTGTGTGGATCATAACAAATTATGGATAACGTTGCGAAGAATGGGAATTCCAGAACACTCAGTTGTGCTCATGAGGAATCTGTTCATATATCAAGAGGCAGTTGTTCGAACAGAACAAAGGGATACTGCGTGGTTTAAAGTCAGGAAAGATGTGAGTCAGGATTGTATCCTTTCACCATTCCTATTCAGTCTGTATGCTGAGCAAATAATCCGAGAAGCTGGACTATATGAGGAAGAATGTGACGTCAGGATTGGAGGAAGAATCATTTACAACCTGCATTATGCAGATGACACAATCTTGCTTGAAGCACTTACTGATGAAGATCAAAGACCACAGCCTTCAGTATGGATTACACCTCAACGTAAAGAAACCAAAAATCCTCACAACTAGACCAATAAGCAAAATCATGACAAATGAAGGAAAGACTGAAGCTGTAAAGGGTTTCATTTTGCTTGGATCCACAATCAACACCCATGGAAGCAGTAGTCAAGAAATCAAAAGATGAATTGCATTGGGCAAATCTGCTGCAAACGACCTCTTTAAACAGTTGAAAAGCAAAGACATCACCGTCAAGACTAAGGTGGGCCTGACCCAAGCCATGGTGTTTTCAATTGCCTTATATGCATGCAAAATCTAGACGACGAATAAGGAAGACCCAGAAAGGATTGACGCCTTTGAATTGTAGTGTTGGCGAAGAATATTGAATATACCATGGGCTGCCAAAAGAACAAACAAATAAATCTGCCTTGGAAAAAGTACAGCCAGAATGCTGCTTAGAAGGGAGGATGGTGAGACTTCATCTCACCTACTTTGGACCTGTTATTAGGAAGGACTAGTCCCCCAAGAAGGACATCTTGCTTGGTAAAGCAGAGGGTCAGCAAAAAAGAGTAAGACCCTCGACAAGATAGACTGACACAGTGGCTGCAGCAATGGGCTCAAGCATAGCAAGAATTGAGGACAGCGCAGGACTGGGCAGCATTTTGTTCTGTTGTACATAGGGTGGCTATGAGTCGGAATCGAGTCGACGGCACCTAACAACATGATACTGACTACTGAGTCAGAAAGCAGTCACATCATTGTGACATATCCCATGGCCAACACAATCCAGTAGTAATTTACATCTGCCTGTGAGAGTACTCCTATGTAATTACTGTAGTGAAAATCAAAATCTGGGTTTTTCTACATTACATCTACTATAACACCTTGTTCAGAGTGTTATGTGGTTCAGGCCACAGAGGAGTAAAACTGGCCCAGAGGTTAAAGCAGGCTATTGGACTTTATGAACTAACTGGGTTGCTACATACAGGGTCAGTTCCAGACCTCCATCCATCTATCCAACCAGTATTTATGGAGTGATAACTGTGTGTCTGGCATAGTGCCAGGGGCTGGAGATATGTAGTTGAAGATATGTTTCTTGTTCTGAAGCAGTTTACTATCTAACAAGAGGATATCAACCTGTAAACAAATGAGTGCTTTAATATTGGAGGTTCTGTCACACAAATATGCACAGAGTCCTGTGGAAACAAAAGGAAGGAGCAATTGTTCTCAGGACAGGCTAATCAGAGGAGAGCTGATACTTAAGGTGGACAAGGGTTGGATGAGAAGAGGGCATAAATCATGCAGGCATGAGTGAGGCATAGAGGGAAAGCAGAGCAAAGCAAAATGTGACACTACTGAGGCGGGGCCAGAGCTTACAGCTCTTACTATAGAATATAGACTATTCCGGCAGGTAGGGAACTGTCATGGATTGAATTGTGTCCCCCTGAAATATATGCCAACTTGGCTAGGTCATGATTCCCAGTATTACATGATTGTCTACCATTTTGTAATCTGATGTGATTTCCCTGTGTGTTGTATATTCTATCACTATGATACAATAAAATAGATTAGTGGCAGTTATATTGGTGAGGTCTACAAGAATTAGTGTCTTAAGCCAATCTCTTTTGAGATATAAAAGACAGAAGCAAGCAGAGAGACATGGGGACCTCATACCACCAAGAAAAAAGCACTGGGAGCAGAGCGCGTCCTATGGACCTGAGATTCCTGCGTTGAGATGCACCCAGTCCAAAGGAAGACTGATGACAAGGACCTTCCTCCAGAGCAGACAGAGAGAAAGCCTTCCCTTGTAGGCGGTGCCCTGAATTCAGACTTGTAGCCTACTGGACTGTGAGAGAATAAACTTCTCTTTGTTAAAAGCCATCCTCTTGTGCTCTTTCTGTTATAGCAGCACTGGATGCCTAAGATAGGAACCGTGGACTGATGGAGGCTAGGGAACAAGGTAATCGGCTACGTGCTTTAGAACGATTGCTCTGAAGTGACAGACTAGAGTCAAGAAGTTCATTTAGACGTTGCTGACCATGAACCCCCACCTCTCAACTCAGGGCCTATCTCCTCAAAATTAGGCACTCTACCTCCCTCGGCACTTAATTATGTAATACCCTCATGTTGCTTCCTGTCTAGACTTTATAACGAAACCACTCTACCTAAGACAACACTTAAAAAATACATATTATGCCCTAAATTTTCCCCTCACTTACTTTTGTCCTAGGGAAAACTGAATCTGATTATAGTCTATTTCAAACATTCACTGTATTTCTACATAGTCAAAGGGCTTAAGATATTAATAAATAAGACATTCACTTTAAAGATGGAAGAAAATTTCAGTTTGGTACATGGGAGATATTTCTCATCCTTCTGACATCCAGCCTAAATGTCATCTGCCCCAAGCAGTCTATCCTAATCTCTTGGCTAGAAGTATTTCTAGGCTAGAAGTATTTCTAGCCAGCTCTAAACTGTCACAGTACTGTATTTGAACTTAATGCACCTGTTACACTCTACCTTCCATCCTGCATCTCTCCTACCAGGCTATCAGCTCCTGAAGGAGGCAATGACAGAACACAGGCTTTTGTGGGAATCTCAGTTCAGCTTTTGGCAGCTGTGTGAGCTTGGGTAATAGCGTAACTTCTCCGAGCCTCAAGTTCCTCGTCTATAGAAGAGACATAATTACCAACTACCTCACAGGTTCGTTGGGAAGATTAATTTGGGTGTCTAGTACAGTGCTTGATGTGTTGTTTGGGCTCAGAAAGTATTGCTTCCTTCTCCCCATGCCTTGGCAGGGGGGCTGGAATCATTATCACTTAAGAGTATCCAGGAAGAAGCAATACACATAAAAGATGGGTGACAAGTATTTGATGACAGAATGGTTAAATGAGTGAACGATAAACAAATGAAAACAATACATTAACTCAATAAATCTCTAGTGGCAGAGTTCAACTGCAGTAATACACTCATGGGAGAAAGACTTTTGGATACGGACATGTCCCTGGAACCCCTCATATCAAATCATGAACATGACAATCTCAGGAGTTTCTGGAAGGATAACCCTATTGTTGGGGCTATGGTGTGTGAAAAGTCAATCATTCTCTGTGATTTGTGGATTTCTTGGGAGTGGTGAAACACTTGGCTGATTAGATGGGAAGTCACTGTAAAATATTACAGCAGACTGTTGACTGGAGGTGATTTATGAGTTCCAGTCATACGCCCTACCACTGTGGTTTGGGAGGATGAGAACAGCAACTTCTGGACCTCTGGCTGGGACGTGCTTCTTTTGAGCCAGTCAGTCCCACAGCAGCCATATGTAAAAGATGCTAATCTTTCAGGATTTTCAAAAGTAATTAATCAAGTTAAGACATCTTATTTACAAGATGCTACAGAAGGTGCATTTGGGCTATCATCTTTGGTAACATAGATATGTTACAAGAGAATTTTGCATTAGAATAAAACAAAGAACATTTAAAAAAAAAATTGTCTCCCATAAGTAGTTTATCTATACTGACATACTATTCTATAAAAGGCAAAGTAGAAGTTCCTGGTGTAAAGACGACCACCAATATCACTGTGAGAGACATGATGCTGTTGGCCCACTTGTTCTTTTTCAGTTTGGAAACTTACTCTTCAAGATTCAGTTCTCACTCCCATCCCTAAATTTCTACCCCCACCTAAAAATACCAAAGTTGCAACTGTGCCATTATACCACTAAGTGGTGGAAGTTTCCTGGGTCATGGCTGATATAATCCTTAAACAGATAATATAATTATACAAATGGAACTTCTTTAAAAGAAATTAAAATCTAAGTTCTATTTGGTACTTCACTTATTTACAGATTATTCTTAGCTTTAACTCTAGTCCTGGATTAGAATCCACCTAGCTAACTCATCAGTTCCTCAAATCAAACCCCTCTGAAAGCTTGTCAGTGGCAACAAAACTTATTTCATCCCAGCTTAAAATCAAAATCCACTCAGCGTGCCTTGGAAAAACATTCTGCGGCTGTTCTTCACTTTGTGATGTTGAAGACAATGTCCAAGAGGTCTTAGCTGCTGGGACTCTCTCCTGTTTACACAGGAAGAGAGTAGAACTCTACAGACTATAGCTATGCTGAGAAGAGTTTGTACTGCCTCTAACATGTTGCCCCAATCAGGCACTGCCTTTCCACATTATTTTAAGAGAACTTCTCTCTTCCCCACTCACCACTCTTCAGAGCAGTCTACACTGGCAGTCGGTACTTCCTCACCTGGCAGTCCCTCCTCATCCACCTGAGTCTGGCTCTCACAGGCCCTACTTGCCTGAAGTTCCAGGTGATCTCTTGTTGGTGCTCATCGACCTGATGTCTCCACAGCAGGAGACACCATCTCTTGAATCTCTTGAAACCCCTCCTCACTGTGCTGGGAAGGAGACATGGTGCTACTCCCCCACTAGCTGCTACACTGCTCTTCTCCTTCTCCACTAACTGTTCCTCTTTCTAGCTTCCTCTCTTGCATCTAAAACTAAGTATCGGCCACCTGCTCTTTTTTTTTTTCTTCTTTTAACTCTATAGGCCCTCCCTCAATAATATCATTTATTGTGGTAGCTTCAATCATCATACATACCCACGGCTGTGTACTTAATTTCTAACTAGTGCTTCAGACTCAGTGTAAACTGCCTACAGCACAAGCATGATGTGCAGGGAACTCATATCCAAAACATACGCAGCCACTAGCTCCTCTCTCGACCCAAAGGCTTGCTCTTCCTCCTGTGTTCCATGTCTTGGTTACTGACATGACCATTTACCCAGATGTCCAATATAGAAAACTTGGAAGTCAGTTGTGAGGCCTTTTCTTCATCTCTGAAATCCACCTCTTCCTCTCAGCTGTTATGGCTACTACCTTGGTTTAAGTCCTCTTCCTTTCTCAGCTTGTTGACTATGATAGCTTCCACACTGAGCCAGAGGGGATTCTCTACTGCAGAGATCTGGAAAGCTGACTCCTCTGCCGAAGGACTTCTAAGGCCTCCCCAGGGCCTCCCCACAGAGGAACACGGCAAACATCTGGTGGCATGCAAGGCCCTCCATGACCTGATGTTCAGTTGCCTTTCCAGACCTGTCTCCTAGATTCCTTAATGATTCCACGTCTTTGGCTGTGACATTAGCTCTGCCTGGATTGGCTTCTTCCTTTCCCATTTGGTAAATTCCATTTTCACGGCCAATTTGCTCTGTGAATCCGTAACTCACCTGTCTCATCTGTCTCACCTCCTTTCTCTGGGCCTCCACACTTTCACTGCAGTGTGCATTTCAGAGGATGGGCCCGCCGTCCCTTTTGCCCAACCTAGTACTTCAAAACTCGGAAGGTTTCGGGTTTTAGAAGATGGCATAGTTTCTACTCTGACACACATGGGGTTGCCACGAGTCAGAATCGACTCAGCAGCAACTTTTTTTTTTTAGTTACTGCATACCATGGAATAACTCCAACAGAGTTTGGGGTACCCGTACCTATTGCCGTTGAGTCGATTCTGACTCTTAGCAACCCTATAGATCGGGATAGCATCTCATAATCACACGTATGAAGAGTCACACTAAGTGGTACAAATAAAGACCATATTTCATATCATATCAGTCCCAGTCTAGTGTTGGTGCCAGATGAGTCTCACAAAACAACTTTCATTTCTCAGAGCTTTTTGGAATTTGCAGTTGTGGATAAGGAGTTACTAACTAGTCTCTTATAAGTTTTCCCAACTAGGTACGACATCAAGGTCAAGAGATAGCTTTTTCTTTTTTTTTTTTTTAAAACCCCAATGCATGGTATCCAATGTCTGGTGTAGTGTCTAACCCATTATTAGCAAAAACACACTTGTTAAGTAAATATCTTATTAAATCTGCACTGGCTACAGCTTGCTTTTGATGTTTACAAGCAAGACTATCAATAAGATACTAAGCACTATTACAAGAGATCGAATTATGGTTTACATTAAAGACTGTCACAGAGAACAGCCATTTTAGAAGACCACAGACGTATTAAAGAGATGCAGATAGCCTAGTGTTTGAGAGAATGGGCTCGAGCGTCAGAGAGACCTGGGTGTGTATTCTAGCTCTGTTGGCTGTGGGTAATGGGCAATTTGCTTGAATTCTTGAAGCCTCAGTTTCCTCATCGATAAACTGGAGATCACTCTAGTATCTACTCATACAACTATTATGAAGAATAGACAAGGATAATACTACCAGCCGCCATCGAGTCAACTCCCATTCATGACGACCTCATGTGTATCAGAGTAGAACTATGCGCCATAGGGTTTTCATTAGCTGATTTTTTGGAAGTAGACTGCCAGGTCTTTCTTTTGAGGTGTCTCTGGGTGGACTCAAACCTCCAACCTATCAGTTAGCAGCTGAGCATGTTAACCATTTGCACCACCCAGGGCCTTCTAGGCAAGGATGTTGTTGTTGTTGTAAGGTAGATGCCAGATTTGTTTGTTCTTCTGGCAGTTGATGGTAAGTTCAATATTCTTCACAAATGCTAAATGCTTAGTTAAATAATACTATGATCATGAAATAATTACAAGAATATCTATAAAGTTTTTACTGAAACAGCTGCATGAGGGATCAAGGTGCATTTCACCCAGTTTTTCCAAGCAGGGATCTCCTCTTCCCGACATATGATTTGGTCCCTCATCTCGGCACAGGTGGATATATGTAAAACACAGCAGGTGAGGTGGGTGCAACAAAGACGCCCGCTGTAACTATGTGGAAATTGGCTCCGCTCTGGAAAAAAGGGTAGCGGGTAGAATTGGAGTGTGAGGCTCCCTGTGGTGACTGCTAATGGTCCTTCAAACCTGGAAGCTAATTCTGAACAAAAATCAACTCCTTTGGATAGTAAACATTCATGATAAAGGGAAAAGTTTAAAACTGTTTCAGATTTGCCTTGTTATTAGGAAACAGGATTAATGGATTGCATTTGGAGATTTTTTTTCTGTTCCCCTCATTAGAAAATAACTAAAAATTTCTCTCAAGTCTTTTTTTTTTTTCTTAAGTAAATGTTAAGTATCCCCCTTAGTTGCTAATAAAAAGAAGAAGAAATCATGTCCTTCTATGTGCTACATGGCTCAAGGCACAATGTGCGCAGACAGACCTCAAAATTGGAATAAAAACCAGACACAAGCCCAGGACAGAAAGAAAGATCTGATGGATCAAAAACATGTCTGTCCAAAGTCTTTGAGAAAATGGTACGTTAATTGGGACTGAAACTTTCCATTTTCATAGCCTAACCACTGGGCATGGTGGCTGGCAAATTTAGCTGCTATCAAATATCAAAATTTGGCTTTCTTCGGCAGTTAAAGAAAAGCTTTCAATGTTCAAAAAAACATATTTTTAAACAACTCTGCACCAGGCTTCAGCGAGCCTCTTTACATGCTTCCTCACGTTTAATCCTCACAGTGTTGTGTGGTAAACACTAAATTCAGATGTGGAGAGTGATGTTCCGAGAGGCTGAATAACTGGCCTACGGTCGCACAGCCTTGCATGTGGCCGACCCAGGCTCTGGTGTAGCAGATGTCAAAGCCCATGTGCTTTCCATTCTCACTGAAGCACACAAAATGTCCTTCCCCAGGCTGACCTCCTAATTCATTCTGAAAGACTCAACTGAGTGTCATAGCCTCTAATATGACATCCTCTTTTCTGTGTGCCCATAATCTGCTGTTTACATTTCTTCCATAGCACCTACCACAATACTCTGAAATTATCTATTTACTCATCGGACTCATTCACTAGACCATGAGCTCTCTGAGAGGCTGGGCCAGGCCTTTTTCCCCTCTTGTACCCAGTACCTGGTATCTAGCAGTCGATCAAAAAGTATTTGAAGCAAATATATGCCCTAAATTCAGCATCACAGTTTAGGGAATTCATTCTACTGTAATCATGTAGCAAACAGATACTATTTTCCTGCACGCCAAGTACAAATTTCTGATGATAAATGGGAATCCCTACTTTCTCAAAAACACTGCAGCATTTCCATTTTGCCAATTAAAGTTCATCATCTAACCTTGGCGATAGCTTGAATGTGAAAGGGAGTTTTGACTACATTTAGTTTCCTAGAGGAGAGGTAAACTGGATACAGTCAGCTGCTGCTGCAGATCCAGAAGACTTATCCATAGGATTTTATATATACTAGGGACTCTGACCTAAACAGTTGCTTATCACCTGTTTTCAATTGACACTGGGGGAAAAAAAAAAAAAAATGGTCCAAGACAGCAACAATATTCTTATGAATAGCACATTTTCTTGATTAAAAAAACATCAATAGTGGCCCATACTGATCATGGAAACCACATTATTAAATCATCTGGAAAATGACTCCGTATTTTTCATTCTATCTCATTTCCAACTTCTTAGTTTTGCCCTTCCCACTTAAAAGCATCATTGCAAAATGCAACGTGCTTGCTGTTTCCCACGTAGGGTTTCTAAGTCCTCTTCCTTAGGTCTTAATAATTCCACATGGGTTTTCTCTTATAAGAAGATTCCTTTCCACTCATGACAATCACGTCTCAACTCTTCAAATCATCACCTGAGGAAACCTTTCTAGATCAGTCTATGGATAAACTCTACTCGATGCCCCCAGTCACTTCTCTATTCTATTGATGCCACGCATATGATTTTGCAACTACTGATACCTTTCACTGAATCTAGAATTACACAATTTTAGTGACGTGTCTTAGTCATCTAGTGCTGCTGTAACAGAAATACCACAAGTGGATGGCTTTAACAAAGAGAAATTTATTTCCTCACAGTAAAGTAGGCTAAAAGTCCAAATTCAGGACATCAGCTCCAGGGGAAGGCTTTGTCTGTCAGCCTTCTCATCAATCTTCCCCAGGACTAGGAGCTTCTCGGTGCAGGAACCCCAGGTCCAAAGGACGCACTCTGCTCCCAGCACTGCGTTCTTGGTGGTATGAGGTCCCCACTCTCTGCTTGCTTCCCTTTCATCTCTTGTAAGATAAAAGTTGGTGCAGGCCACACTTCAGGGAAACTCCCTTTACACTGGATCAGGGATGTGACCGTTGCAAGGGTGTTAAACAATCCCACCCTAATCCTCTGACATAAAATTACAATCACAAAATGGAGGACAACCACACAATACTGGGAATCATGGCCTAACCAATCTCTGGGGGACACAATTCAATCCCTGACAGGAAGAGTCTACTAGACTATAAGACTCTTTGAGGGGAGGGCTGTCTTACAGCGCCTTCATCTTTAGAACCGGCACCAAGTCTGGCAATAGTGGGCACTCATTAATGTTAGTGAATGACACTGAATTCAAGATGATGGGTCAGTAGTTTTTTAATTATGCACCTCAGAATTATACGATTTTTCAGGATATGACCTGGAAGAGCACAGAAGGACCTTGCACTTTGGAGAGAAGTTACACCTTTATCTGTTTTCTTAAGTTTTCTATGATTTCATGTAAGATTGCATTGAAAAAAAGATTTCCCATGGCTAAAGAAATGTGAAAAGCATTGATATTAGTAGATCTTCTCTCATTTGTTAGCATGCTCCTTCTCTTCTAAAAGACTAGAAGAATATGTCACGGGGAACTCAGTGTGTGTGCCCAATAAGTGTAAAAAAAAAAAAAAACATGTACTCATGTATACATAAAATAAAGGCCACTGTTTAATTGGAACTTGGAACCTACTATAAATTAGATGCTTTGAATATGTTATGTACTTTGGTCTTCCCTCTAGCCTATATAGCAGGCATCAATGATAGCCCCATTTTATACATAAGGACCCCGAGGCTCAGAGAAGTTAGCAACTTACTTCAAGTCTAATCGGTGGAGGAGGCATGATTTCAACCCACGTCCATCTGCAGCCAAACTCATGCTTTTAAGACAGAAAAGAAAGTTTTTTATTGTGAAGTAGGGAGCGTAAACAGAGAATAAACTGCAAAATTTTTAAATTGGAATTTTTTAAAACTAACTGAAGAAAAATAGGTAAGAGTCAAGTCCTCTGAATGGAAGCAACTGTACAAGCAAATAAAAGGGGGCAAGTATGTAAATAAGAGTTCTTAGCTCATCACTAAGATCAGAGAGGGAAATTTCTAAAAAAAGATCTAGTGTTTGGCACAGACTGGGTGAAAAGGGAAACCTATAGAGGTGGAAGAATTTTGAACCAGAGAGGATGAAGAGAATGAAATGGAAAAGACCCAGCTCTTTTGGGAATCTGATTTTAACTCTAATGAAAGTTTTTCTTTTTCTTTTCTTCCCCAACCCTGAGAAAGCCTATAAGTATACTAAGGGTCTGGGTGAGTGATCATAACTGAATGACCTGGGCAATCTGACCTTAAACAAATACTTTAGAGAATTTTAGAAATATAATTAGAAATCAGAAATGTAACTAGCAAATAAGAACTCTTATCTGTTGTTTCCCTTCAATACACTTTAGAAGGTGGGTTGCACTTGTTGGGATTTCGAGAATCACTGTCAAGGACTAATTCTCTCCCCTTCTCCTACAGGGTAGGGGATAAGGAGGTTCAGAAGGGCAGGAAAGGACGGCAGATGAGTCATGGGTAGCATCAGTTGGTGGTTTTGCAATGTTGACCCTTTTAATTCCCAGTTGCAATTTGATATTGAAACAACTCCATTAAATTTTAGCCAGTCCAAATTTCATTGAGGTAGATAAATATTTTTCACTACCATTCTAATGAAATGTCATTACAATTTTTTAGGAAGCATATTAAATTGGAATTTAATTTAAATAGAAAGCAAGTTGCTTTCCTTTAAAGAATTACACTGTTGCCTGTGTTAAGCAAATATTAATTAACACAAGTACATACAGTTATAATTAGCAGGGAATTTAATTAAACAAATATGCCAACATAACCAGACGCATGACAAAGTAATTGTAATATGCCTTGCCAATGTGTTCCTTCCCACTTCATAGTTCTTACATAGTAATTATAAAGCTATCTTTTTTATAAGCAGAGAAGTTCTAAATAGGAGCCTCCTAAAAGCCACATTTGAGGAAAAGAGAGCAAACAAAAGAAACCTTACTGAAGGGGGAGCACCGGAGAATTCAGTCAATTATTTCTTCAGAACTCCAAGTACAAGTTCAGTTGAGTTTGATTCTTTAACATCATCTGAACTTTGCCAGATATCATCCTCACTTCAGTTTTACGGGGCTGTACCCCTAAGCTGAAAGGAGCCCTGGTGGCACAGGGGTTAAGTGTTCAGCTGTGACCAAAAGATCAGCTCTTCAAACCCATCAGCCTCTCTGAGGCAGAAAGCTGTGAGATTCTGCTTCCATAAAGATTATAGCCTTGGAAACCCTATGGGGCAGTTCTACTCTGTTCTGTAGGGTTGCTATGAGTCAAAACTGACTCCACGGCAATGGATTTATCCCTAAGCTGAGCAGTGCCAAAACCACATTAAAAAAAAAAAAAAATTCTGCTTTTACAAAGTAGTACTCTGTTGTTTAGAGCCGTGGTGACGCAGCAGTTAAGAGCTCGGCTGCTAACCAAAAGATTGGCAGTTCGAATCCACCAGCCGCTCCTTGGAAACCCTATGGGGTAGTTCTACTCTGTCCTATAGGGTCACTATGAGTTGCAATTGACTTGATGGCAACAGGTTTGGTTTGGTTTTTGGTTACTTTGTCCTTCACAAAAAAGCAAGTCACCTAGAAATCATATGCCACCCATACACTTGAAACTAACTTTGTCATTACTTCAAATATCACCTAAAGGGAAAATTAAATGGCAAATATGTATGCATAAGGATATAAAACTTCTTTCCTAATTATCTCTCACAGGAAATCTACTCTTTTGGGACTAACCCACTGCCGTCCAGTCTATTCTGACTCATATCAGCCTATAGTTCAGAGCAGAACTGTTCCATAGGGTTTCCAAGGAGTGGCGGTGGATTCGAACTACCAGCCTTTTGGTTAGCAGCCAAACTCTTAACCACTGCACTACCAGGGTTCCCTTTTGGGACCAGGAAGTATTTTTCTCTTGACCTGAAAGTCTGAAACCAAACAATTTCCAATGGCAATGCCGCTTCAGTAAAAGATTGTTCTCTGGGCCAAGTCCTGCAAGCCCATGGCATGCTGGGGTGTTCCTAACAGGAACAAATGGATCATCCCCACCATAGAGACCCCAGAATGAAATACTCATGGCTGCCTCTTACAGGAGAGCTTCATGTATGTTTTGACTGGATGGATGAACTTCTTGGAGCGCATCTTCTCTTCTCAGAGGGATTATTATTTTTAAATTGTGAATTTTCAGGGCAGCTTTTGAGAAATTTCGCCAATTCTAATGCGAACACTGCCTTGACATCTATCTGACATTTGAAAACTACCTAGAAATGTGGGAAGTGGGAAGAGAAGCTGAAGGGAAAGTGGGGAAGGAAAATAAAGCAAATTAGTATTTATTCACAATCAACCGTGTGCCTGGCACCTTGCTGATGAATTTACCTGTAATTTCTCATTTAATTTTCACAACTAACCTTAAGGGAGGCAGTATTGTCACCATTTAACATTAGAGACAGGGCAAAGGTCACAAGGTTAAGAAACTACTGAGCCACAGAGATTTTTCTGTGTTTCCCTGAGGTTTATTTCTATTTTTTATGGCTACAGAAATCAAAACGAGTACTTTTGAGAGGTTTCTTAGTTGTTAAATCCTGGGGCTGTGAGGGCCACTAAAAGCCAAAATGTCCAGTAGAAATCTGTCAAAGTGCTTTCGCACAACTCTATTTTCTCTATAGTTCTCTTCCCAAGTTTCCTTATTCGATGAAAGGATTATAATCTCCTCTTGAAAGTGTCTGGTGTTACCATTTTTTCTGCTAGGTACTCAGATAACTTCTCTTTTGAAAAGCATTAAAATGCAGGCAATCCTGCATAAGAGTAACTATAGCCAGTAACATTTATTAAGCATTATTCTAACACTTGTGTATTAACTCATTTAATCCTGCCAACGACCCCATGAAGTTGGAACAATTCTTACCCTCATTGTACAGATGAGCAAACTGGGACATCCAGAGGTTAAGTGATCTGCTTAGGTCACATGGCTCGTAAATTCAGGAAGCCAGGATTCCAATTCATGATATCAAAACTGTGCTCTTCACCACTCAGTTCATCCAAGAAACCAACATAACTGAGCATTTATTCTGTGCCAGAAAGGAAAGGCCCAGTCCTGAGTCCTCGCAGCAGACATGTTACCACGCTAAACAAACTGTGCTCCCAACTTTCATTTGTCAGAAAGCCAGATGACTTACAAAGAGATTAAAACAAAAACAAATCCACTGCCATCAAGTCTATTCCAACTCATAGGGACCCTACAGGACAGAGTAGAACTGTCCCATAGAGTTTCCAAGGATTGCCTGGTGGACTCAAACTGCCAACCTTTTGGTTAGCAGCCATAGCACTTAACCACTACGCTACCAGGGTTTCCTGCAAAGGGATAAGCATTTATATTTGGTACTTAGTCCTGTTTTAACCAAAACTCACCACCACTCCTAACAGTTTCTGCCACCTGGTTCGGTGGCTTCGCTAGACTACCCAGGTTGTGGTGGGCGTTGCAGCGGTGGCTACCTGTGGACTCCAGTAACTTGTTTTCTCACAGAGGACATCTCCCCAAAGGGGATTCTCTCCATCAGAAATTCTCAAAGTGTGGTGCCTGGACCAACAGCATCCACACCACCTGGGAACTTGCTAGAAATGCAGATGTCCGTGTTTCTATATGGACTTGCTGACCTGTAGCTGGGGAGATATTCTGACTTTTTAAATTGGTGTCCAACAAACACTTACTTTAAATGTCCTCTCTCATTATAAAAGAATACATGATGACTGCAGAACACAAGGACAAGTGTAAAGAATAACCACCGTCAGTGTCTTGGGTATCTTCTTCATGTCTTTTCTCTTTCTACATTTATAAACAGCTTTTTACATACTTAAGATCATACTGTATATACTATTCTGATACTACTTTACTCACTTCTTATATTTTAGACACTTTTCGGTGTCACTAAAAACATTTGATAAATATCACTTTCATCACTACACAACACTACATTCTGTGGCTAGAGCATGGTTAACGTCCCATCCCCCTACTGCTAGAAATGTTTCCAATTTTCTGCCGTTAAAACAAACTTCGAAGAACATATTTGTGTAGAAATATTTATTCAGATATTAGTGTACTACCTTGTTATAAATATCTAGAAGTAAAAAACATTGAGTCCAAATCTCTCCATACTTACTGTTTGTATTAATCAGTACTCCCAACACCAGAGCACAAGGCTACGGCTGGCTTAACATCTGACGAACGTAAGAAGTTATGTTAATTTGTAGTTTTGGGTTTCTAGTAATGTCTAACTTCTTCTATGTTCATCAGCCATTTATGACACTTTTGCACACATCAGATCTCATTTGTTGATTTTATTATTTAGGTTAAGTCATATGAAATTGCCCTTTTGTAGGTATGATATAGTTGAAAATCAGTAATTTTGTATGATTCAAACTTAATAGTTTAACTTTCAGGATTCTGAACTTGCTTCACTACCCCTATGTACCACTTCTACAGTGACAGAAAATTCAGTTTATTTAGGAAATAGGACATATACATGAAAAGAAGAAAAAAATACCTGTCACTGGTCTCAACACCATCCTGAGTTCCACTGGTGCTCTGCCTCCTCCTATAACTCAGGACCCAATGGGATTTTAAAATGGATAAGATACAGAAAGGGCTATACATTGAAATGACCAGCTTGAGAGAGCTGAGCTCCTGGAGGCAAGAAAGAGCATCCATGGATCTCTTCATGAGCCTTTTTCTCCCTCCTTCTTGGAAACCTGTAGTGAAGTCTCACACGAGGAGGAAAGTCAGTGTTTGCTTACTAATCTGTATCGCTATAAGTTGAACAGAGAGGTGGCTAGGACTGAATTCATTTCTCAGCTATTACGTCAATCAACAAAGTTGATGGCACATTGAAAAGTAAATAAAATACTTACTAGGCAGTCAAGTGGGATGGGAAGAGCAGTGAACTTCTCTTTATCTTTCAGACACCCAGGAGTCTAGCCCTAGCTCTGTCATCTAAACTAGCTGTGGGACCTTCAGTGAGTCAAGAGCCAATCAATGCGTCAGTTCACTCTTTTATATAAAGAGATAGATGAGAAGAGCTCTAAAGTTTCTTTCCAGTTCAATTGCCAATGAAGGCATTGGCAATTGGATAATGCTATAGGCAACCTCTTTTGCTTGAACTCTGGCAATAGTACATTTTATCAAGGGGGACTCAGCAAATCTTTCAAAATAGGCTCCTAAGGACCCTTAAACTCTCACATATGCTAGAAAATATGAGTCTTTTTATGAGTTCCATGAGCCTGTTTCAAATGCTTCAGAAGAAACAGTGTTATCCAAGCTAATTAAATCATTTCTTCTGTGTGCCTCTATGCAATTGTTGGGATTTTTCCAAAAATGGTCCTCAGGGTATCTTCTGCTTACACTGTTTTGTTAAAAAATCCAGAAGTAAACATCAAAAGAAAATGCTCATCTTCTTTTAATACTTCTTAATCAGGAAAGGTTGAAACCCCAGTAGAGTTATTGTTAATACTAAATTCTTAATTTATCGGTATTTTTGCTCTCGCACTTATCACCGATAGGCTGAACGTGTGGTAATTTTGGTGGTGAGGCTGCTGTCTTGTTTTTGCCATCAAGTTGCAAGGCTGGGTACTGCAGGTCACATAATGATGAAAGAAACTCCAAGAGATGATACATATCTGCTTCTTCTGTTATAATTTTGTTGTGTCAAATATTGCTTGATATAAGGAGACCACTTCCTAGGACCTGGAAATATTTGTTACCCAAAACTTTCTGTTGTTAGATAAAAGACCCCTTTTTAATTTTCCTGACAAGACATTAAACATGCTGTGCTACGTTCAATTTTTTTCCTTTTTTAAGGAAAGAAGGTTTTGTAGTGCAGTGGAAGCTATCAGGGAATGAAAATCAGGAGGCTGGGGCTCTGCCTTTGTGACCAGTGTCTTTCCTGGATGAGGCCTAGAGTGGGTCAAGGTCAGACCATACAGGCGGACGGGAAGTGGTCACCAGAGGAGGAGAGAAAGGGAGAGAGCACTTAAGGTGCCAGCCACTCAGGTGTGGTGCAGTATCAGGGTAGAGAAGGATGAGAAGGAGACCTGTCCTAGAAGACATAGGATCCTGAGATTTGAAGGGGACAGGTGTCCGGTGGTGTTATGGCCCACTTCTCCTCCCCTTTACTCTAGGACTAACATTCTATTAAGGGAAAACACTAAGATGGTGTATATCCTTCCATATCCCATCCTGTCACCAAGACAATATTTTGAAAAAGTTTCTATGTTTATTAAGAGTATTATACACTATATTCGAATGTAGCTACCAAACAAAAACACTACACCAAAATGCTATACTCTTCATTAAAAAGACTAAATGACTGAATTGCTGGGCGGAGGGCTGTGGGGACCATGGTCTCGGGGAACATCTAGCTCAATTGGCATGACACAGCTTATAAAGACAATGCTCTACATTCTACCTTGGTGAGTAGTGTCTGGGGTCTTAAAAGCCTGTGAGCGGCCATCTAAGATACTCCACTGGTCTCATCCCTTCGGGAGCAAGGGGAGCAAGGGAGAATGAAGAGAACAGTATACAAGGAAAAGATTAATCCAAAGGACTAATTGTCCACAGCTACCAAGGCCTCCACCGGACTGAGTCCAGTACAGCTAGATGGTGCCCGGCTACCACCACTGACTGCTCTGACCAGGGTCACAACAGAGGGTTCTGGACAGAGCTGGAGAAGGATATAGAGCATAATTCTAACTCACAAAAAAAAAAAAAGACCAGATTTACTGGTCCAAAGGAGACTGGAGAAACTTCAAGAGTATGGCCTCCAGACACTCTTTTAGCTCAGTGGTGAAGTTACCTCCGAGGTTCACTGTTCAGCCTGGGAGTGTACAGCCCCGTAAAACCAAATGAGACTAACGAGGTACAGGAGTCCAGTGACAAGGGCCAGAAGGCAGAAGGGCGACAAGGAAGCTGGTGATAGGGAACACAAGGTTGAGTAAGGATATTGTTGATGTGTTGTGAGATTGTTAACCATTGTCATAGGGCAACATTTGTAGTAACTGTTAAATGAGAAACTATTTTGTTCTGTAAACCTTCATCTTAAGTGAGAATAACAGCATAATTGGAAGAGCATAGTCAATGTCACTGAACTGTGCATGTAGAAATTTTTGAAATGGTGTATCTTTGGCTATGTGTATTTTCACCAAAAAAAAAAAGGTTGAGAAGTTAGAGGGTTGATATGTTGTGGGGTTGTTAACCAACGTCACAGAACAACATGTGTACTACTGTTTCACAAGAAACTATTTGTTCTGTAAGCCTTTACCTGAAGTGCAATTTTAAAAATAAATAAATAAATACAGACTAAATGAAAAATGGACAGGTCCTTCCAAATGCATCTGTTATACAAATTTGCTTTGACTCGAAATAGTTTACTATGTTCATATATATTAGTAACGCAGTTTTACCATGAGCTCTTGGAAGAGGGTAGCTGCATTACACAGAACTAAGCATCACAATAGTATGTAGAAAGGAGAATTTACTTCCTCGCGGTTGTACCTTAAGGGATTTTGACTTTTTCTGACGTTTTCACCACTGGTCAGACTGGCGCTGACTTGCTGAGGCAATGATTGATTCTACCCTGAATGCTGCTCCTGCTCATTTCCTGCATCCCTGTGTCTTCTGTTTTCATGCTAGAGGCTACTTCTAGACCAAACTGGAAAGCAGATGAAGTCCACCTTCACCGCACTTCCACTTTACTTTCCTTCCACTTACCCCTTCCTGAGGCTCTGAGCACCCCAACACCCTATTCCTCTCCTGCAGTCTCCGTCAGAACTCCCAACTCCTCAGGGCCCTTCTCTCAGCTTGCTGTTGTGGAGCACAGGGATCAGCAGCGAAGTGATACTAAGCTCAAGTACCTGCTGTCAGCTTTACAAGCACTGTTACACAGTGGTGGCAAAGAGGGGTAGGTGGCTCTGGGGTCACGCGACCAAGGTTTGAACTCTGGTTCTGCCAGTTACTTGTGTGAGCATGAAAAAGTTATGTAATCCTAGGAAGGCTCCATTTCTTCATCTGTAAAATGAGGAAGCTCATTTCACTGCTGTGAAGATTAAAGGAGCTAATAAAAGTCCTTAGAACAGTGCCTGTCACGTAGATAGGCCCCAGGGCTTAGGAGGAGCTGTTCCAGACTGCTTTGGTGTCACTGGACAAACAAATATTTAGCTAGACTCCTGATCCATGAATAGCTTGTCTTCATCCAGGTCTGCAGGATTCCAGGAATGTTAATATAAAAGGTTTTTCCACAAATAATGAAAAGACATCTTATGATGGGATTATTGTTTTTTTAACACAGTTTTATCAAAGTTGAGATTTCATGGCATAAAAGCCTCTCTTAGAAGAATCCACCAAGCAGTTTCGACTTCAAGACTCCTCAGGGAAAGAGCTGTCTGACAGTATTCTCTCCCTTCTCATCCTGGGCATTTCCAAAGCTGAAGCTTCCTCATGACCCCACTTTAAATATCGGGATCACAAAGCAAACATAGTCTGCATCTTAAAAAAATTAGACACTTCACAGTTTTTGTTTTTTGTTTTTTTACCATTTTCTTTAACGCAGCAGAAAAATCCTGAGCCATTTAAACGTATCATAAAACTGCAACTTATGTTCAATGGCCTACATTCAACTTCCCATCATTTCCTCACTGTAATCGCATTTTAAAGCAGGATCCACTATCTTCACATGTAAGAAGCGGGCCCTGGAAGAGTGGCCGCATGTGTATTAAGGCAAATGTTAGCATTCGTTTATCCTCTTACACACAGAAAACGAAATCGCGAACAACCAATTTAACAGACGTTCTAACAACAATGTACAGTGAAGCTAGGGAACGTATTTAGTCCTTCAAAACGTACTGTGAAAAAGCAGCCAGCCAATCATGGGCTTGCCCATTTTAAGCTCTCATTCTAGAAGCCTGATGCTAACATTTGCATGTATTGCTCTAAAAGTCACCATTTTGTACTATAATTACGATGACTCTCTTAAACTAAATAGGTCACATCCAAATATTCTAAACTCATGTTAGTCAGTATTGTTATGTAAATTTACAATGTGTTTTATAAATGCTTTTCAGAATTTCTTCCCATTTTCTGTTTTTTTTTTGGTTGCCCAATATTAGAGAAAAATGAACCATGTTTCAGACACGAAATACTTTCTGAATTGTGTCATTTCTAGAAATTTTTCTTTCCTGTGCTGACAGCAAAAGATTCTTGCTCTCCAGATGGTGTTGCATAAAGTATTTGATGTATTTGTGCATATGCGGCATTTTTATTTTTAAATGGAGGGTCCAAAGCTTTAACACATTATTAACGGGGTGTATGACACAGAAAAGGTAAAGAACTATCCATTTTTTAGAGTTTTCTAACATATGTTTAGTAGAGTAATAGAGTCACAGACTGGTTGGAGCTTAAATGGACTTTAGAGATACTTTTAGACTTAATCAAGCTCAACAACCTCATTCTACACTTGAGATAATGGAAGTTCAGAGAAGTTAAGTGAATTCTTTAAAAACGTTTGTTGTTAAGTGACATTATCAAAATAAAAAGGAAGTAGCACTCTAGGCTTCCTTAGCTGCTTAAACATTCCTACCTACCATCCGAAAATGCAACACAGGTACTCAGGAGAAAACAAGCAAAAAATGTCATCAAGAGGGTAATTATGGATGATTTATTTTCTGTAACGGGGTTATACGGTTTTTACGATGAACTCAATAATTATGAAAATTATATGGAAATATGAAAAAACATGATGTATAAGAGAAATAGCAGAACATAAAACAGTACATGTAGTATTATAAGGATGCACATGCATGAGGAAAAAGATTGGAGGGTATGGAACGGAAACAAGTTACGTTGGGATGGAAAGATGATTGCTTTTTCTTTATCCAAATATTCCATTGGCATCACACTGTTTTCCCAATGATTTAACTGGGATGGGATCTACCATGTAGACTCTGGTAAGACCTGCTAAATCCTGAAGTCTGAAGAGGAACCACAGAGAAGGGAGTTAATCCAGACTAAAAGTCCACACTGAGTCAAAAACACAAGCATCTGGAGAAATAGTATAAGCAGCTCAGGACATGTGAAGACACAGTTGGGGGGATGAGAGAGAACCCTGTTTTATGCCTGTTTGTACAAAGCCCAGCACATATTAGGTGCTCAGCAAATGGGATTTCGTGTTGCTGTTTTTATTCTATAGCTCCTTTCAAAGATTCTGAACGAATGGCCTAGTGATGGCTTCATATGGTTTTTCGATGCTATGTCTATAACTTTACATAGCATTAAGTAGATCTTACGGAAATAAAACTAGTCAATGGAAGATTTGTTAGCACGTATTTTCTGGTGGCCTTTGTTTAGTCTGATTCTCAACATCTGCATTAAAATTAAATACATTAAGTTGATAAAGGGAGGTACAGGGGAGAAACGCAGGGTCTACCTTTATGCCAAGATTTTCTTTTCCAGTAGGAAAAAGATCATTATCGAAAAACATTTACTAATCCACAACTATAACACCGTCTTTATAAACCCAAAACCAAAACCAAACCCACTGCCGTCAAGTCGATTCCGATCCACAGCGACCATAAAGAACAGAGTGGAACTGCCCCATAGGGTTTCCAAGGCTGTAAATCTTTACGGAAGCAAACTGCCATATGTTTCTCAGGCAGAGCGGCTGGTGGGTTCAAACCACCGATCTTTTTGATTAGCAGCCAAGCACTTTAACCACTGTGCCACCAGAGCGCCTGTGTTTGTAGATCTATGGAAAAATATGGACTATCCCTCCTTTTTAAGAGCAAGAAAATTTATGGGGAGAAAAAGAAAGCATCAATTCAGTTTCTTTGAACAGATTTGGATCTGAATCTTAGAAACAGTACTTAGTAGCCATTCTAAATTCTAGGAAGGAAATAAAATTATCATTAATTAAATATTTGATGCTTAACATACTGTTAGCATTAAATTTAAAGTAACATCAAGTTGGATTTGAAAATGGTCCATATGTATACTTCACAGTTCATCAGGGCGCCTCATATAATCAACCAATACTATGCACTTAGAGCGGCTGATCATTTTATCACTGTAAACAATTGTAACGGTTTGTAGCAGTGGCATCTTCACTTTAGTACCCCTTCCTCTTCCCATTCCTTAAATGCTGACGTTCCTTAAGGTTATCACCCAGTTCTCTTCTGACTTAACAAACTCCCCCTAGATGTATATAACTCATTTCTTATTTGTTATTGAAATGTAATCTAAGCTCAACCCTGATGGTCCGTTAACACATTCCTTAAATTAAAAACCTTTTTTGCTAGGGATGCAAAGGTGAATAAGTTCAATTCCTGCCTCATAGAGTCCACAGTAAGGTAGCAGATTCAGAAAAGTAAACAGTTACAATGAGAACTACAGAATCCGTCTTGGGAGGGAACAATTATTTCAGCTTCCTGGTGCTCATATTCCAAGTTGGTGAAAGTCTCCTATACTTATAAATTAAAGCTGAAAAGACACAGAAAACACAAAGAACGTTCTAAAGAGAGTCAGTTCTTTGATCTTTGAGAGGTCAATATGGTGGAGAAAAACATCAAAGAGTATTCTGCTGAACAAGGATAACAGGAATGGTGACAGAGAAGCAGGATGACCACATCACAGAAAAAGGAAGGCAAACCGACTGGCTTCACCGAAGCATACCTGATACGTGGGCCACATGGGGGCACTTATTTAAGAGAATGCCTCACAGAGCCAGTAGAAAGTTTAAAGGTTGAGAAGAATTGGAAAACCAAGTCTGGTGAAAATCCTGCAAGATTTGCTAAGGCTGCAGTTGTGATTGAAACAGAGAACAACAAAGAGCTAACAAACACCCCAACCAAGATGCTGGTTGTATGGAATTACTTGCTCAGTTTCATCACCCACCAAACTTTGGCTTTCCTGCTTTAATTCAGTTCAGGAAAACCAATTATATTTGAATGAAAAGGAAACCAAGTAGTTTCTCAGAAGATGCAATGCCCTCTTACATGCTGACAAATCAAATCTGGGTATAGGCAAAGCAGCAATGAAATTTCAAACTATTTTGGGCTATGTGTTTTCTCAGGACTTTCCCTTGCTAACCCTCCCAACCCCAGATATGTGACTAATTGAAACTCTAGATTTCAAGCAGAAGTCCTGAGCCATAATTTGGTACATCTGCTTATAAATGTGACGACTAGCATCTCAAATGATTTAATTGTAACATTTGGGAATGGTGAACACCAGTACAATTACAAATACCTATCAGAGAAATGCTAATACATGTTACTTTGTTGAGAAAGGAGAAAGACAGGATCCAACTTCACGTAAGCAATTAAAGGTGCATTTGTGACCAGGAAATGGCCTTTGATGGCTTTGTCTGTGATGAAACAAGAAACTTGGAGGATTCAGTTAACCAGTTCTGGGGAAAAAAAGTACTTTCTGGGTGATGGTCCTCCTTCATGATAATACCCAAGTGTAGGTATGAAATACAAACACCTACTATCCAAACGGTCTGACTCCTGCATTTTAGGAACCTTTGCGTGCTCCCAATATGGGTCTTCTGAAGTTTACTCATGAAAAAGTTCAAAACAAGCCCATTATCCCCTCACACATTAGCTCTTCATCTCTTAGTCCCACACTATCTTGAACCATAGCTCCAGCAATGGATTCTCTACAACATGATGGGATGGTAGACATCACTGCTTTGCATACATATTCACTCCAGAGGAAACCCATGGGCTACCATTACTGTTCTGAGTCTCCACCCAGGGAAGACCATATAAAACCAAAATTGCCTAAGATCTCCTAAAACCTGAAATTCAATAGGCACATAGGAAAAACTGTTTTAGGACAATTATTCTTAAACACATCGCATGAAAATATTCTTGAAATACAAAACACATTTTCAATTACCATTAGTAACAATAGCTTACTATTAAGGTCATAGACAACCTGGAATGTTCAGAGGAGGGGGAAAATAACCAAATGCAGCAGAGAAACAGAGAGAAGCCCACGTAATTTGAATTACCAGATAATTCTAATATCCAATACCCCCTTGCCTGCTGATGACTAGAAAACACTAAAGCACACAATACTGGGCAACACAGCTTTTTGTTATTTCAGATAAATTTCCAACAATCTCATTTTGGTCTCAGCAGCTTATCTGCTTAGTATTCATGGCACAAAAAATCACTGGTAAAGAAAAAGCCAACAAATGTTTAGGAAGGTTAACAAAGGAGGGCAAAAATATGGCTACGCTTCTTTATCTTCTACTGAATCTCAAGGTACAGTAAAAGAAAAGGAATTAGGCTTAGAAAAAGAATTGACCATTGCCTTGATGTCAAAATACTAGCTCACACTGGATCCTGCTCAGTGCTTGAATTAGGGACTTAAAGATACAATACTATGCCTCTGAAGTCTGACCAGCAGAGTATTACTTACATGTAGACAATGGATATATGATATCCACATTATACTATGCATACCCCTACAAGGAAGACTGTTAATACGACTATTACTCAAATTTATGCACCAAACACTAATGCCAAAGATGAAGAAACTGAAGTTTTTTGTTTTTTTTTTTTAACCAACTTCTGCAGTCTAAAATTGATCAAACATGAGATCAAGATGCGTTGATAATTACTAGTGACTAGAATGCTAAAGTTAGAAACAAAGAAGAAGGATTAATAGTTGGAAAATATGGTCCTGGTGATAGAAGTGACACAGGAGATAGCATGAGAGAATTTTGCAAGACCAATGACCTATTCACTGCAAATACCTTTTTTCAATAACATAAATGGTGTCCATACTCGTGGACCTCACCAAATGGAATGCACAGGAATCAAATCAACTACATCTGTGTAAAGAAAGGATAGAGACGCTCAATATCATCAGTCAGAAAAAGGTCAGGGACTGACTGCAGAATAGATCATCAATTGCTCAAATACAAGTTCAAGCTGAGCTGAAGAAAATTAGAACAAGTCCACAAGAGCCAAAGTACGACCTTGAGTACATCCACCTGAATTCAGAGACCATCTCAAGACTAAACTTGATGCATTGAACACTAATGACCAAAGACCAGACCAGTTGTGTGATGACATCAAGGCCATCATACATGAAGAAAGCAAAAGGTCAATAAAAAGGCAGAAAAGAAACAAAAGACCAAAATGGATGTCAGAAGAGACTCTGAAACTTGCTCTCGAACATTCAGTAACTAAAGCAAATGGAAGAAATGATGAAGTAAAAGAGCTGAAAAGAATATTTCAAAGGGTGGCTTAAGAAGACAAAGTAAAGAATTATAATGAAATGTGCAAAGACCTGGAGATAGAAAACCAAAAGAGAAGAACACACTTGGCATTTCTCAAGCTGAAAGAACTGAAGAAAAAAACTCAAGGCTCGAGCTGCAATATTGAAGGATTTACGGGAAAAATATTAAGTGGCACAGGAAGCATCAAAAGAAGATGGAATGAATACACAGTCACTGTACCAAAAAGAGTTGGTAGACATTCTGCCATTTCAGGAGGTAGCATATGAATCAGGAACCAATGGTACTGATGGAAGAGGTCCAAGCTGCACTGACGGCAGTGGCAAAAAACAAGGCTTCAGGAATTGACGGAATACCAACTAAGATGTTTCAACAAACAGATGGAGCACTGGAGGTGCTCACTTATCTATGCCAAGAAATTTGGAAGACAGCTACCTGGCCAACCGACTGGAAGAGATCCATATTGGTACTCATTCCAAAGAAAGGTGATCCAACAGAATGTGAAAATTATGGAACAATAGTATTAATATCACACACAAATAAAATTCTGCTGAAGATCATTCAAAAATGGCTGCAGTAGTACAACCACAGGGAACTGCCAGAAACTCAAGCCGGATTCAGAAAAGGACCCGGAACAAGGGATATCATTGCTGATGTCAGATGATCCTGACTGAAAGCAGAGAATACCAGGAAGATGTTTACCTGCGTTTTATTGACTATGCAAAGGCATTTGACTGTGTGGATCATAACAAATTATGGATAACACTGCAAAGAATGGGAATTCCAGAACACATAGTTGTACTCATGAGGAATCTGTACATAAACCAACAGGCAGTGTGTTTGAACAGAACAAGGGGATACTGCATGGTTTAAAATTAGGACAGATGTGCATCAGGGTTGTATCCTTTCACCGTACTTATTAAATCTATATGCTGAGCAAATAAGCCAAGGTGCACTATATGAAGAAGAGTGCAGCATCAGGATTGGAGAGAAACTCACTAACAACCTGCAATACACAGATGACACAATCTTGTTTACTGAAAGTGAGAGGACTGGAAGTAAGAGGATGAAGATCAAAGACCACAGCCTTCACATGGATTACACTAAACATAAAGAAAACAAAAATGCACACAACTGGACCAACAAGCAACACTATAATAAAATAAAATATTGAAGTTGTCAATGACTTCATCTTACTTGGATCTGTGGATCAATGCCCATGGAAGCAGCAGTCAAGAAATCAAATGACACCTTGCATTGCGCAAATCTGCTGCAAAAGACCTCTTTAAAGTGTTCAAAAGTAAAGACGTCGCCTTGAGGACTAAGATGCGCCTAATCCAAGCCATGATATTTTCAACTGCCTCATAGGCATGCAAAAGTTGGACAATGAATACAGAAGACCGAAGAAGAAACTGATGCCTTTGAATTATGGTGTTAGTGAAGAATACTGAACATACCATGGACTGCCATAGAAAGGAACAAATCTGTCTTGGAAGAAGTACAGTCAGAATGCTTCTTAGAAGCTAGGATGGCGAGACTTTGTCTCACGTACTTTGGACATGTTATCAGGAGAATACTTTGGATTAGATAATGAACCTAACAACAACAACATGGTGTAGACTGGACAAGACTCAAAATAATTAAGTCACATTTCTAATCTATTATATTTGCTTAGAAGTCCTGGTGGTATACTGTTTAAGCACTCAGCCGCTAACTGAAAGGTTGGTGGTTCAAACCCACCAGCCACAGCGCAGGAGAAAAATGTGGCAGTCTGCTTCTGTAAAGATTACAGCCTTGGAAATCCTATGGGGCAGTTCTACTTGATCCTATAGGGTCACTGTAAGTTGGAATCTACTCGACAGTAGTGGGTTTGGTTTTGGTTTTTTATATTTATGTAAAGTCGTTGTTGTTAGGTGTCATCGAGTCAGTTCCGACTCATAGCAACTATGTATAACAGAATGAAACACTGCCTGGTCCTCTGCCATCTTCACCAATGTTGCTGTTGGAGCTCATTGTTGCCACCACTGTGTCAATCCATCTAGTTGAGGGCCTTTCTCTTTTCACTGACCCTCTACTTTACCAAGCACAATGTCCCTCTCCAGGGACTGGTCCCTCCTAATAACATGCCCAAAGTTAGCAGTTTGAAATTCTTCAGTCTGATTATGCACAAATCGTTTTAACACAGGCAACCATCCAGTAGGTCTCAGACACACGGACAAAACTGTAAAGGAAGCCATCTGGAGAATATTGCTCCTTTGGATCACCTCTTTGGGCTCTACTGATGAGTCTATCAGCTAGGACAGGGATTTGAAAGAAGAGTAGGGTACCAAATCCCCTGGATTTAATTTCCAAGTATTAAAGTTTTCCCGAATTACTGTCACAGTGAGTCATCTTTACTGATGTGAGAATGGACGTGTTTCTCTCATGTGTCTGAGAACAGATACTTGACCTAACGCCACCTGTCCTGGCTCCTGAGCCTATGCTCTCATATCACCCTTCAGCTGTCCAGCAAAATCACTAAAGCTAAGTACCCTTGGGCAGAACCACAGAGGCCTGAGGCTGCTGTCTTTAGAACAGTCCATTTGCAAGGTCGGCCCTTGGCTATTGTCTTAGAACTTGGTGTGTTCCCTAACTGATAAGGGGGGTTTACTGTGTACAGACAATGTGGTTTATGCCGAACACCTACTTTCCTTCTGGGAGTCTGGGGTTTTGGTGTCCTATACAAAGGGTGCCTACGGGACCAGGTGACCAGTTCTCTCACACAGGTTGTTGCATTTTTGTTGCTGGGGGAAGACTGCCCTTTGTGTGACCCCTCATGGGAGACAGTGAGCATAAGAAACCTGCACTTTTTATGATGGATTCTTCTATATCTCACTTGCATCTTTTTCCCTTCCGATCCAGCTGTGTATCCTTACTACATCCCTGTAATAAATCTTAGTCATGAGTACAACTACCTGCTGAGTCCCATGCATCATTCTGGTGAATCTCCAAACATGGGGATGATCTTGGGGATCCAAATACAGCCCTGAAATGCCTTCCCAATATGGGCCTTCGTGTGGCTCCCCACATCATGGGGGCTTATTCATTAGTAGACTTTATTTTCTCTCATGGAGCTTGTCCTAGCTGTTTGTGTCTTCCTAGATTACTGATAAAGTGCATTAATG
Organism: Trichechus manatus latirostris; assembly: GCF_000243295.1. Classification (NCBI taxonomy): domain Eukaryota; kingdom Metazoa; phylum Chordata; class Mammalia; order Sirenia; family Trichechidae; genus Trichechus; species Trichechus manatus. Next base: position 8,344,702 of record NW_004444033.1, on the reverse strand, counting down.
AATGAGGAAGAGTCATTGTAGATTTCTAGAATCAGAGGTCTTTCTTCAAAACTATATCATTTTTAAGAAGTAGACTTCTGGAGAAAATATCCTTAGGCATATTACTTAATCCAAAGTATCAACTCTGGTGGTGGAAATTTAAGGCCAGGTAAAAAGATGCCAGTTCAATAACTGATCAGTGAAAGAAGTATTTGAGGGCAATACAGACTTTGTGGTGCCTAAGGACACAGTCCACAGCAGTACCTAGATCTGCAAACAGGGCTGGCCTGGGCCAAGGGTAAGGGAAGGTTTAAGGCACATGCCCATACAGAGGAAAAGAAACTCTACTGCTCTCTCCTAGTCTCTTTGACTTGATAAATTCCTCTTTTTCAGGGTGAGAACAGGGAGCAAAAAGTTAACCAGACATTCTAAACCTGAAAGACCAAATTTTCAATCAGGATGTAGATGTTGCAATTATGTGGTGGTAACTGCTGGGCAAGAAAATAATTAATATTCTCCCTGCTGAATAATACAGATTTTAAACACTGCTTCAGAATAGAAACAGTTATGTTGAGGGGAACAAAGAGGGGAGGAGAGGTTAATAAGTCAGGTTGCATGCGCCATCTGATCCTATGAAGGGCAAAACAGGGCAAATCGCCTTTCGTTTTTGATGATGATAATTCAACATACAAGGGTCAAAAGGATACGTCATCATCATTTTACCAACATTCATTTTAACTGTATGTGAATTTCAAAACCAATTCACAAATTATTTCATTAGACCTGCACAAATTTCTATGAATATTTCTGGTTTGATTTTTAAATAATCTTCCTGGAGTTCTTATTAAGCGCGAAACATGCCAAACACATCTCCTGTAAGAAAAATAACAACAACTATGCCAAATACCACCATCACCACTGCCACAGTAGCAATGCAGCAGTTACCATTTACTCATCCTACTGAGTACTCAAAAAACCCCAAACCCATTGCCATCGAGTTGATTCTGACTCATGGCGACCCCATGTGTTTCAGAGTACACAGTACACATGCTGACTGCATTATTTTTAGTGGTAATTGTTTCTTAGTGTGTTCACTGCCATGAATTCCAATATTATATAAGAAATAAAAAACAAGAGGTCTTAATATATACCAATAACAAGGCTTCAGAAAACTGTGAATCATTAGCAACGTGGAATTAACTTAAGAACTCAAAGCAGAGATGTCTCAGGGATTCACTAAAAAAAAGAATAAACCAAACCTGTTGCCGTTGAGTTGATTCCGACTCATTGTCGACCCTACAGGACAGAGTAGAACTGCCCCATAGGGCTTCCAAGGAGCGCCTGGTGGATTCGAACTGCCAACCCTTTGATTAGCAGCCGAACTCTTAACCACTATGCCACCAGGGTTTCCTGGAAGATTCACTACACACAGTTAATTTATGTCACTTCTACCACAGATTTAGAAATGCAGATGCTTCTTATAGTGCTGTTTGAAGCAGTGTATCTTCCATCTTCATATACTTGAATCCCAACATTCCTCACGTTTCGTTGTGCTGGGGTAACGCCCTTTCGCTGAACTTCTCACTCTCTTCAACCTATTTTCTCTTCTCTTTCTCTCTGTATCCTTTGGTTTTGCTTTCTCCAAAGTGCTTCAGTAAGACCCTCTTTAGAAAAGAGAAGATTCTGTGCTGGCTCTTGAGAAGTGTGGTAGAACTTACAGCTGTCAGTCTTGCAGGTGAATGAGGAATCGTGGGAAAGATGAGCCACATCTCTGCTTTGAAATTTTTTAGCAACAGATGAAAAGGTTCTTGTATTCTGTTTGAATTTTCTCTGTATGACACCTGTGTGTATCGTTACAATCGTGTTCCATTGACGTTTTCTCTTAAAAAATGGGCACTGAATTATAGAGCTACCAGCGACCCTTATGAACCTCAACACCAAGGCCAAGTTTTACTGAAAAGCAACATCGCTGGAACAGAAGCAAGTATCTCCCCTCACTGGCACATCTGCACGTAGCTCAGCCTTTGGCAGAGATGCACCATGGCTCGGTGAGTCAAAAAATCATAGTAGGTAGGGACTCTGCCATTGGGAAAATTAACTCCAAGTTAACCACTGAAGGAATCTGTGAGTTAATTAGCCAGGCTACAATTTTTTAAATTAAAAACTGGAATAAGATTTCTTCTTCTACAATAAGCCTTTAAGGTAATACCTAACTAGTAAAATAACGGAACCTCTCTGGGTTATTTGGAACTGGCAATTATCCTAACTGAAAAAAAAAAAAAAAAAGACCTTTAGCAGGTTTAACACACAGTGTTCGAAAATTAATCTACCTTGAATTTTTTGGGTTGATTAAAAGCTAAAGGGGAAAAACATCAAAAAATCAAAGTAAACGAAGGTTGTGAGTTGGAAAGGCCGCTCCTAAAAAATATGACTAAGCATGTAATGGGAAAACCCTTTTCCTACCCTTTGATACCTTATCAGGGAATGTTGAGCAATGGTATGTTGTTAGAGACTGAGCTAATGCTTCTGAAATCACTTTTTTCTTCTACTTTAATAGGTTGGGATTTTCTATTAACATAATTTTGGAAAACACAGAAAAGTAAGAAGTAAATGTATTAACAAGTCTTTATTGAAAAACTATGCTGTGCCAACACTTGTGACTAGAGGCAGATACACAACGGTGAAAAGACTGACAAGAGTCCTTCCTCATAAAACGTCCCATCTAGAGGGAGAGATGGCCAAAAACCAAGTAAAAAGACAAAGAAAATAATTTTTATTGTGTATTGTGAAAAGTACGTTGAAATAATACTAATAAAAAAAGATAAAGAGTAACCTAGGAGGGAATGGTTCTAAAACAAACCACAATTCCTGTTTTGTTCTATTTTATTCCAGTCCTTTTGTAAATGTTTAAGTGCTTGTTTTATATAGTCACTTTATGTCTTATTTTTTCACTTAAAGTTCCCTCATGAACATTTTCTAAATCATTGTGCATGCCTTATAGGCATAATTTTAATAATAGTTGGTATTATTGAGTGGGCTAACATTTACTGAGCATAGTGTATGAGGCACTTTCTATATGTTAGCTCATTTAATCTTCATAACAACCTTTAAGACAGGTACTCCCATCATCCTCATTTTATGGATTCAAACTTAGACAGTAAGTTTAAGTAACTTACTGAAGATTGTATCATTAATATAAGGCATAGCTGACACTCAAACCAGGCACTCAGACTTGAGTCCAAGCTCTTATCACATGACTAAACTGTACTGCCTTAATGGTCATGTTAACACCCCATAGCTCTGTTATTTAGTATTCGGTACGCAAACAAAGTAGTACTCTGTCCTTTGGAGCCCTGGTGACAGCAGCTGTTAAGAGCTCAGCTGCTAACCACAAGGTCGGCAGTTCGAATGCCCCAGCCGCTCCTTGGAAACCCTATGGGGCAATTCTGCTCTGTCCTGTAGGGTTGCTGTGAATTGGAACTGACTTGATGTCACTTAACAACAACATACCCAGGAAGTTTTCTGTAATGCTTGGCACAGAGCAGGTGCTCAATAAATATCTTCATGCTGTATTCTCCCGTATCTACATTTTCTCTGTACAGTTCACAAGATTGAGTTGTCTTCTACATTTTCTGCCTCCAGGAAATATGTACCTGGCAGATGTTTAACTGCCACAAATCAACTGTGAATGAAATGATGTTCGTATATAATTTGGCTGTAAAGTTTATAAAGTGATTGAGCTGACAGAAATAGTGCAAATGAAGCCTGTAAATGGACATAAAACATGAAATATCTCCCCTGCTAACGTATACTTTCTCCCTAGATTTATTACCCAAACTAAGGATTCCTCTGTTTTTTCTTCCCCTTAGAAGCAGATGGGGAGCCCTGGTGGCACAGTAGTTAAAAGTGCTCAGCTGCTAACTGAAAGGTCGGCGGTTGGAATACAGCCATCATACTGTGGCAGAAAGATGTGGCGGTCTGTTCCCGTAAAGATTACAGGCTTAGAAACCTATGGGGCAGTTCTACTCTGTCCTATAGGGTCACTATGAGTCAAAATCAACTAGATGGCAATGGGTTGGCTTTTTTATTTATTTTTTTTAAGAAGCAAACACAACAACCTAGTAGACAGCAGTCAGAAATAGGCAGCTGGAATTTATTTAGAAGACTTCATAGCATCAGGGTACAAAAAGGTCAAAGTAGCTTAAAACCAAAGATTAGGCTCATTCGCCTAATGTGGATGGGCTTGTTCATTAGGACCCAACAAATGGTCCTTGTCAATTACAGCCACACAGAACCAGGCCCCAAGTATGGTTCACACTGGCAGCGATGGGGGTTTTCACTTATTTCATGGTTTTGGAAAGGATGGGATCCAGCTTCCCAAAAGATCCTCGTGTTTCTTGGAGAAATGCATCCACCATCTTCCTTGGAGCTTTGATACATGACTCGCCCTGGTGCTTTTGAGCGAGCTTCTGCCAGTGGTGCAAAAACCGATGATATGAAGCAGGTACCGACAATGGCACAGCTGCTAATGGGGGCATTTAAATCAACGCCTATTCTTTCCACGCCATCACGCAAAGCTCCTTGTACGGCTCTAAAACAAACACAGCTTAATTTATTTCCTGCCTGGCTTTGTGTCATTCTGACATGTCCTCAGTCAAACACGACCCAGCCCTTCAATCAGGCCCCATTTTTCTGGAGATGGGAAAACGAGAGGAAGCTAAAGTAATTATTGAAAACTCATAAGCAGCAGCTTTAGCCTCATTACCTTGACTTTCCTTTTTAATTTTTCTATCGATTGTCTCTTGTTAATATACAAGTATCGGCTGAGCTGGTACAGCCTGGTGTTACTGTGATAAGAACAGATGCCGCTGGGAAGCAAAATGCAATTAGGAGGCCCAATATTCTCCTCTTCCTTTTCAGAAGCACACATGTACAGCACAGCTTTGGTTTGAGGCCCTTTTCAGAATCGCCAGCAGCACCTACACAGCAAGAATCTTTGTCAAATGTCTTTTGCTGTCTGTTGTGACTTTGCCACCAGGGGGCAGTTAGGAAAAGGAAAAACAACCCCTTTTTCTTTGTTCCTCTTTTGATGTTAAAATAATACGTTTCCCCTATTTTCAGCACATAATCTATTAGAACTCCAGGGTCAACAACTCCAGGGGTACAAACAACCCAGGAATGAAGGTGACATCCTTTTGAGCTGCATATGTTCCCTTTTAAATGCTGCTGTATTTAAAGACACGACTTGAAAAAACACTAAGCAATATTGGGTAAGCTGCCCTGAATATTAATGTATAACTGGCGAATGCTTTTAACAGTTCCTGATTCCTTTGTCATGGAGAAACGTGAAGTTTCTTTGCTATAGGATATGAAACTTGTTTGAAAAGTAATTATTTCTAAAGCACGTTAAACTTTACAATCTCTCATAAATCGAAGTTTTCGGGAACAGTAATAATATCTTACATGTCGAGAATCTTAAATTGCTATTGAGGTGTACCTCATTGTAAGCAAACACAATTTAGTAAAGTCGTCTGAAAATCCATTTTCTAGAAGCCAAGGAGACCCTGATCAGGATGCCACGCTGTACTCTGTTTTACTTCATTTTCTAAAGCAACCTCTAAGAGGAAACAAACAAAACAGGAGCAGCTGGTGATGCTAAAAGTCATAAAAAATATGTAAAAGGGGAATTCTTAAAGAACAGACCCTGGTTACATATTCCAGAAGGAAAGCCACATTCTCCAGGGCTGGCTACAGTCTTAAAAACCAAGTGAATGGTACAAAATCCAAGACACCTGGGAAAAGCAGTAGAAGGAATCTCATGGATATAAGGGTAAAAATTATGTAGAGGATTATTAGCCTAAAGAAGAGAGGAAAGACTGGCATACAGCAGAGACGGTACACGGACACGGAGAAGCAGGAGCAGAAGTAGTTTAGTCCCCATAATGGACATTATAGTAACAACAAAGCCACATCGACTATAAAACGACAATTCTACAAACTTTGGGGGTGTTTTATGAAACCCTCCCCCAAACAAATCAATCCTGTTGCATCAAGTAGATTCCGACTCATAGCGACCTATAGGATGGAGTAGAACGGCCCTATAGGGTTTCTAAGGAGCGGCTGATGGATTCGAACTGCTGAACTTTTGATAAGCAGCTGAGCTCTTAACCACTGTGCCACCAGGTTTCCATTTTATGAAGAGGCAAACTAATTTCTATTAAATTAGCATCATCAGTCCTTGAGAGAATCACTGCAATCAACTGGTGGGAGGCAGAAATGTATCATCACTCCAGATTAGCAAATAGCAAACAATTCATTGGAAGGTACTGATCAACCAAGTCATACTATAATCTACATAACAGTATATAAAGCATCAGATAATATCACAGATATTCATTCATAATCTAAGTTTTACATATGCTTAATATTTAATAGGGTTAATTAGAAGGGCAAATTTTCAGAAATGAAAGCTGAAAATCATCTTTAGGATTGTGAATTAACTAATTCCAAACAGCAATACCGTGCTTACATACAGCTCCATTGGAGTACTCAGGCAATGCTTCAGTACTTCAAGGAATGTCTTCTGAGTGCCTGCCGTGTCCCAGACTGTGGGATACAGAGGCAGACATGACCTGGTCTTTCTTTCTACAATGGCCATTGTCTAGTGCAGAAAGTCACTTAGATAATTACAACCAAAAAGAAAAAACAAACCCATTGTCATTGGGTCAATTCCGACTCAAAGCGACAAAGTGATAAAAACAATAATGGTGAGAGGAACAAGACGTTAAGAGAAAGAAAGAAAGAGGGCGGAGGTTTCATTTAAAAAATAAAAAAAAGTTACGTATAAGTTGCATTTTAAAAACAAATGTGAAGTGGAAGCAGGGCTGGAGCAGTGGGTGGAGGAACCACCCTGCAGCCTTTTGACTTCCTAGACATGGAAAGAACTGTGGATTTGCTGCCAGGTGACTTGGACTTAAGACATAGCTCCACTATTTACTATGTATGTGACTGTTTCAAACACAATTGTTTCAGCTACAATAACAGTAAACTGACTAAAAGTGGTAAACAGGGTTTTAAGGAACAGAAACCACTCCAGTTATTTTAAACAGAAAGGGTTTTAATATACAGAGTCTGGGGCTTACAGTATCATAGAAGACCTGGTGGAGCTGGCTTCAGGCTAGGCTTCTAAAAATAATTTAAAAAATAACCCTTAAGAACTGACTGACCAACCATTATGAGGAGAGTGAGGAATGAGAAGGCTGCCGAGGCTGTAATTACCTCAGGAGAGCGATGAAGCCAGTGAGTGACTTGTAACACTGCTACAAAAAATACCAACATCTCCATACTTGCCCCTAGAAAATAGCTAAGCAAGAAAAGTCAGCTTTCACCTCCGTTCCCCCTTCCAAATCTCACATGAGTGTATCTAAACCAAAAAGCCAAACCAGTAGCCATCACATCAATTCTGGCTCATGGTGACCCCATGTGTGCTCGAAAATAGAACTGTGCTCCATAGGGTTTTCAACGGCTAACTTTTCAGAAGCAGATTGCCTGGCCTCTACTGAGGTGCCTCTGGGTGGATTTGAACCACCAATCTTACGGTTAGTAGCCAAGTGCTTAATCATTTGCACCACCCAGGGACTCCAAGTGTGTCTAAGGAGGAACCTAATTCACCCCCTGAACTCTGCTTTAAGGGAGATCAGGAAGTGCAGTTACAAAGGCATACAAGGAGGAATTCAGAATGTTTTCTGAATGCCAAAATCCACTACCAGTAGATGAAGCAATAAAGACAATTACTAGCATTCATGACAAGAATTCTAAAGGCAGGTAGTTTCAGAATTAGTAAATTCAGTGCCTCTAAAATATTATCGAGGCCCTGGTGGTGCAGTGGTTAAGTGTTTGGCTGCTAACCAAAAGGTCAGCAGTTCAAATCCACTAAGCCACTCCTTGGAAATCCTATGGGGCAGTTCTACTCTGTCCTATAGGGTCGCTATGAGCTAAAACCGACTCGATGACAACTGGTTATGGGTAAAATGTCATTAAGGCCTCAGGGTCTTCCACTTTTTCTGTTCTTTAATCATCAGAGGCTTGTCCCTTCTTGGTTGAAAAATGGCTGCCACAGTTCAAAGTAACACATGTACCTTGACATTGTTGACAGAAACAAATGGGACTATTTCTCTGTGTAGCTTTTAATCAGAGAAAACCTTTCCCCACAGGCCTCAGGAGACTTTCTCTTACGCTCACTGACCAGATATGTATTCTTTACCCATGCCCCAAGCCATGACTGGGAAGGGAGACAGCATTAGCATGACCGGCCTAGACAAACTGTGATGCACCCTGTGGGGCAGGAAAAAGGCCCCTTCCCTGCCCACATCACCTTGTAGAGACAGAACCCCAAACAAAATTAAGATTTGACACCTAGGAAGAAGGTGTGTGGGTATGGATTTAGGTAGGCTGCCAATGGTTTCAGCAAGTTGCCCACCTGAAACCTCTATGCCTTACTTTCCTCAGCTGTAACTGAGGATGGTAATATCTGCCTACTCATCTACCAGGGCCATCGTTCCAGGAGGATCCAATGGAGTAACGTATGGAAAACCTCTACAGACAATGTGAGATACTATTATTATATGTGAGATATTATTAGTATAAGGGTGAGTGAGAAAGGAGAATTTTGTTCTTAGAAAGTACTACCCTCTCCAAATAGTGTTAATTAGAAGGGCAAATAATTGTCAGGAAGAAAAGCAATTTGCTGAGACGTGGTTTTCAAAGCATTTTATACTGTCATGAAGAAGAAGGCTAGATTATATCAGATGAGAGACAACCAACAAACCATGAACCTGCTGGAGTGTTTCCAGAAAACTTTTTTTTTTTTTTTTTTAAACAGAGACTCTCTTGAGAAGTTTCACAATGTTGATGAAAGTGGACTACATTTATGAAGCACGCTACCCACTGTCCCAGCAGGTAATAATGGATCGAGAGGCTGAAGTTTAAGGATAGAGCTTACTGTTAATGCACATGCTAATACCCATGCAGACTCTCATATATAAAATGTGTGGATAATTGGAAATCTCATGGTCCTAGAATTTTTAAAGGGCCAGAGTGCAAGCTAATGCATATCAATTCCTCCTGCGAAGTTCTAATTTTTTTGTACTTTCGGTGGAATTTTATTTCATATAGTTACATGAGGGTAGCAAGGATTGCTGCCTATTAATATGCTTACAGTACTTTTCTGCTGGCCAAAATTATTTCACTGAATCAAATTATGTTATAATATGAAATATCATCACAGAATTGATCTCATAAATTGATGAAACTTTTCAAAGGACTATCACGTAATGTTTTCTCTCTAATTTTGCTATAGTAGAATCCTATACTTACAAATACAATGAACCATTGGGAACTCACAGTCCCACATTAACATTAATGATACTATTATATTCCAGGTTGTGCCTGGAATTTTGTCATTCAGATCTTATGGAAAGTTATGCAGAAGACTAATTTCTTGTTATGGTGGCTTTGTCAACATGGCTAGGCTGAACTACATTTCCCAGAATTCCCTTGCCTGTATGCATCTAGTTAGGGTGGCCCACTAGAGATATTTCTGCTTGAGATGTAAAGGCCAGAAGTAAAGCAGTAGCCCCTGTGTTTTTAACACTCAGCAGGCTGAGTCTTTAATATTGTTAACTGCTGGCTCAACTCCTTGGCATGGAGCAGCAACTGGGCCTACAATTGCTCCACCTGTGCTGGATCCTCCTTAGCTCCTTCCACTCCTGAGCCAGGTGTGTGTTTAGCTCCAGGATGAGGGTGTCAGCTTCTCCTGCAGGATGCCCATATCATCAAGGTTGGAGGCAGTGGGAACTAACATAGATTACAGCTCATTCTTGTGGGCTCCAGCTTGTCCTTGCTCTTCCTGACTTTACAGCCATCGTTCCTTCCTGAGAACCTGCCCCGAGTCAAGCTCCAGCATCAGTTTAAAAGCAACAGCCTCCATAGAGATGGATTAACCAGATCCTACAGTCACAAAAGGTCAAATTCCTATAACAAATCCCACATAGGTGTGTGTGTTTATATCTATATATATATCTATATATATCTCACACACACACTCCAAGTGGTTTTTGCTTCTCTGACTGAACCTGTGTTCAATAGTATTTAATGCCATAATTAATTTGTTGGAATATCATCCCATAGCACAGTCATTCAAGATCTTTATACTAAAGTGACCAAGGACAAGCTTTTCTTTTCAGTTCCTGAGTCTCTCATGTGGGCAGTGCTCTTGCAGCAGCCTCATCAGCCATCATTACAGCTGCTGCTAAAACCCAGTAATTGACAGATGTGTGAATCATCAAGAAATGGTTAGTTAGAGCTTTCTGAGGCAAGAAAGACTGTTCCATATTTAAGAACGATTTCCATTTGAAAAGGTTCAAAACTAAGTGTTAGCATGAAAAGCTAAATCTCAATTATCTGCTAAGGTTTGCTTTCAAAACTCCTCATTCTCCAATCATTTTAGAAAACTTTGGCATTGCTGTATTTGAAATTTTGATTTTTCAAAACACATATTAGGGAAAGGAATTAAATGAGGATAGTACAAAGAATGTGTTAAGTGGCATAGATCTCTAAAGTGGGAGTAATAGCATCAGCTGTTGTACAAAAGGATTAACAGTGTGAGTCTTTCAAAAAACAATAGTTATTACTATTATAGCTAACATTCGTATACACCCACTCCTCACTTGCTGACATACTGAGGTTCCAAAGACCAGGTCGTTATGTGAAAATTGCATATGGCTCTGAAACAAAATTTAACTCAGAGTAGGAGCTGGTTGTACAAACTCTAGATGTAACACTTTAACTCAACAACTACTCTATGGGGGAAGCTCCACGATTACCTCCCTTCCACAGATGAGGAAACCAAGACACAGGGAGGTGAAATAACTTTCCTAAGCTCTCCCGATAGGAAAGAAGCAGGCCATGGACACGGATCACGGCACTTTGCCAAGTGCTAAATACGACCACTCAGCCAAAAATGCCCTACTACAAATTTTAAATGTACATAAAAATTTAGAAACAGAAATACTGCTTAAAGTACTCAATTGCCTACTCAACATACATGCCTCTTTCTTGTCTTAATGCCTTAACTCACATTCCCTGACCAAACCATCTGAATGTGACCTCTTTTCCCAAAGTACTGATCAGAATGTATGCTTCCTAAGGCCAGGTCCATATCTTCTGCATGACACTTCCAGACACTTTAAAGTGACTTGCACATATCCATGTTTTTCATGCATAAACAGTCTGTGGTATTCAAGGGTTAACTGTATAAACCTATTGATGGCAGAGACCGTATCTACTTCCAGCTTCCTTTAAAATGTATATGGTGCATGACAAACAGCAGGTACTCATGTAAGCCCAATTAATTGAATAGCCAATTAGCTTTCTAATCCAGCAAGATAAAAGCTGAAAGAGGACACAAACATATGCAAAAATGATATATACTAAATGACCAAGGGTAAGCATTTCTTTTAAGTTTACCAAATTGCTTACCTCTAAAACAAGGGGGCCCAACCTGAAGCTTAAAGGTCATTTCAGACTGATAAAGAGTATTAAAATTTAAGGCATTTGACAGAACTAAGGCCTCTAACTAAATTGTGAACCAAACTCACTCCATTTGGATTTTTAAATTTAGCTTCTGCCATACAATACAGCCTGACACTTCCAAAAAATTTCCACTCCACCTTTGATCTAAAGGCAATTCTACAGACAAATGCAGTTTTACACACTATACTCTACTTGGCAAAAGTTCTAAGGAGATGAGCTTGTGGTTAGAACTGGCCGATGTTTAGAGAAGATTATTCAGATTGTACGGGTGTTAGACATAATGTTAAACATGTAACTTTAGTGGCTAAGCCGACTCTTAGAAGACACTCCTAGACACCTCTAGAAAAATGTTTTTCTTACTCCCTTTACAGAACCCTGTATCTAGATTTTAAAAAATATTCCAGGGAACTCATGGTCAGCCAAATTCTGTCACCTGGAGCCACCCTTGCAAAGGCGGTCAGCCCCTGCAAAGGTGGTAAGCAAAGACCCTGCCACCTGCAGCTTTGTAAATGTTAACCAATCACAAATGCTCCAGTTGTACCCCCTTACTTATGGTTTTTGCCTTTATTAACCTCTGTAATGCTGCAGCTCCTTGGAGCACTTTGTCAAGATCCTCTTGACTTTGTGTTTCCCTGTTTTGCAAAATGCTTTTCTTTTTTACCGTAATAAAACTCTGTGTTTTTAAAATTCAAAACAGGCTTGTGGTTCTTTCCACTACAAGATCAAATCTAACAATGGATACAAGATGTACAGAACTTGTTATCGTTATTTGAGGAGACAACTAGACTCAAAACAATAAATATGTTTTTGCTAAATTAAAAGATAGGACATTCATAAGTACAAAAGGCAAGGTCAGTTAATGTCATGAAGTTCAGTGGTGTCTTTCTACAAAATGTCGTTTATTTTTATTGTTGTAATTAAAAGAAGTTTACATTTCAAGTTAGTCTCCCATACAAAATTTTTTTTTTACATACTTTGAGACCCTAATTGCTCACCCCATTCTGCAACAGCACACTCCTCCTTTCCACGCCTGATTCCCCATGACCATTCAACCAGCTCCTAACTGTCTCTGCCTTCCCATCTCACCTCTAGACAGAAGCTGCCCCTTTGGTCTCTTGTATCTACTTGACTAAGAGGCACACTCTTCATGAGTATCACTTTATGTCCCACAGTCCAGTTCAATCCGTCTGAAGAGTTGGCCTCGGAAATTGTTTCAGTTCTGGGCTGATAGAGAGTCCGGGGCCATGCTTTCCAGGGCACCTCCAGTCTCAGTCAGACCATTAAGTCTGGTCTTCTTACTAGAATTTGAGTTCTGTACCCCATCCTTCTACTGCTCCATCAGGCACCCTCTATTGTGTTCTCTGTCAGGATGTTCACTGGTGGTAGCCGGGCACCGTCTAGTTCTTCTGGTCTCAGGCTGATGAAGTCTCTGGTTTATGTGGCCCTTTCTGTCTCTTGGGCTAGTACTTTCCTTGTGTCTTTGGTGTTCTTCGTTCTTTACTCAAGGTTGGTTGGGACCAATTGATGCATCTTAGATGGCCGCTTGCAAGCTTTTAAGACCCCAGACGCCACTCACCAAAGTAGGATGCAGAACATTTTCTTAATAAGCTTTGTTATGCCAATTGACCTAGATGTCCCCTGAAAGCATGGTCCCCAGACCCCTACCCCTGCTACACTGTCCCTCAAAGTATTCAACTGTATTCAGGAAACTTCTTAGCTTTGGTTTAGTCCAGTTGTCCTGACTTCCCCTGTAGTGTGTGCTGTCATTCCCTTCACCTAAGATGATTCTTATCTACTAGCTAGTTAGTGAATAACCCTCACCATCCCTCCCCACCCCTGTAACCATAAAACAATGTTTTCTTCTGTGTTTAAACTTTTTCTTGAGTTCTTATAATAGTCGTCTTATACAGTACTTGTCCTCCTGTGACTGACTAAATTCACTCAGCATAATAAGTTCCAGCTTCCATCATGTTCTACGATGTTTCACAGCTTCATCATTGTTCTTTATTATTGTGTAATATTCCATTGTGTGAATATACCATAATTTGTTTATCCATTCATCCGTTGACGGGCACCTAGGTTGCTTCCATCTTTTTGCTATTGTGAACAGTGCTGCAATGAACATGGGTGTGCATATATCTATTTGTGTGACGGCTCTTGTTTCTCTAGGATATATTCCAAGGAGCGTGATAGCTGGATCGTACGGTACTTCTATTTCTAGCTTTTTAAGGAAGCGCCAAATTGATTTCCAAAGTGGTTGTACCATTTTACATTCCCACCAACAGTGTATAAGTATTCCAGTCTTTCCACAACCTCTGCAGTATTTATTATTTTGTGTTTTTTGGATTAATGCTAGCCTTGTTGGGGTGAGATGATATCTCATTGTAGTTTTGATCTGCATTTCTCTAATGGCTAATGCTCATGAGCATTTCTTCATGTGTCTGTTAGCCGCCTGAATATCTTCTTTAGTTAAGTGCCTGTTCATATCCTTTGCCCATTTTTTAATTGGGTTATTTGTCTTTTTGTTGTTGAGGTTTTGCAGTATCTTGTAGATTTTAGAGATTAGACGCTGATCGTAGCCAAAAATTTTTCCCAGTCCGTACGTTGTCTTTTTTACTCTTCTGGTGAAGTCTTTTGATGAGCATAAGTGTTTGATTTTTAGGAGCTCCCATTTATCTAGTCTCTCTTCTGGTGCTTTTCCATTGTTATTATGGTTCGTATTATGTTTATGCCATGTATTAGGGCTCCTAGCGTTGTCCCTATTTTTTTTTTTTTTTACCATGATCTTTATTCTTTTCGATTTTATATTTAAGTCTTTGATCCATTTTGAGTTAGTTTTTGTACATGGTGTGAGGTATGGGTCTTGTTTCAGTTTTTTGCAGATGGATATCCAGTTATGCCAGCACCACTTGTTAAAGAGACTGTCTTTTCCCCAATTAATGGACTTTGGGCCTTTGTCAAATATTAGCTGTTCATAGGTGGATGAGCTTATATCTGGATTCTCAACTCTGTTCCATTGGTCTGTGTATCTGTTGTTGTACCAGTACCAGGCTGTTTTGACTACCGTGGCAGTACAATAGGTCCTAAAATCAGGTAGTGTAAGGCCTCCCACTTTGTTCTTCTTCTTGAGTAATGCTTTAGTTATTCGGAGCTTCTTCCCTTTCCATATGAAGTTGGTGATTTGTTTCTCCATCTCATTAAAAAATGCTACTGGAATTTGGATCGGGATTGCATTGTATCTGTAGATTGCTTTGAGTAGAATTGACATTTTCACTACGTTGAGTCTACCTATCCATGAGCAAGGTATCTACAAAATGTCTTTTGTTGCCCTGTTAGAAAAAATACACTCCCTACACTATGGTAGGTATTCACAGAAGGCAGTGAAGATAGGACTGGCAGTTGTTGGACCACACAAATAATTTGCATTTATATTACAGTTTATAGTTTAAATTAATGTACCTCTGCATCTTAGGTTCTGTTTTGGTCTCCATTTGGGCTAGTTAGTTTCACTTTCTCCCACAGCTACAAACTGTCAAAATAAGCCATCTGTTTTATAAATGTACTTGATATATAAAAGGAACCTTGGTGGCACGATGGTTAAGCACTCAGCTGCTAACCAAAAGGCTGGCAGTTAGAACCCACTCAGCAACTCCGTGATTTGCTCCAGGAAAGACTGCAGCCTAGGAAACCCTATGAGGCAGTTCTAGTCTGTCCTATAGGGTCGCTATGAGTTGGAATCAACTCGACAGCACACAACAACAACATTCTATATATTCAAAGGAGCATATTCATTTCAGTTACTGGGAAACAATTCAAATGGAATGGAAGTAACACACGGTAAGCTCTCTTCTGCAGCATCTCAGGAAATGGTAGCACCATTTTCTTCAAATTAGAAGGAGCTAATACTTCAGACAATTTCTAATAATTACTTTAAAAAGATTTAAAATAATGTTTTATGAAAATGGTGTTACTGAAACACCAAAAATATGTGTCCAAAATTATCTATGCAGAACATGTCACAATGACTGGAACAACTTGGCTTCTATGCAAACGCCGAGTCTGATAGTTAATCACTGCAGAGTGCCTTGTGGCCGGAAGTTCAAACAGCAACAAGTTATCAGTCTGTGGTTCCATTATCCACACCCTCAAGTATAAAGCTCTTTCAGTTAAAAGAATTCCTCTTGCCTTTTAATATGTTGCACTAAGCACTATAGCGTTTCCCAGCAATGCTAACCACAAAGGTAATGATGCTGTATATTTAATTTTGCCAGCCTTGTATGTCTGCCAGTATTATAAATGAGTCATTAGCAGCATCAAATAGATTGACATTGTTATTTGCTACTGCTGAGAAATCTCATTTCTTTCAAGATAGCATGGGGCCAATTTGGATTTAATAATTGAAGGGAACAGAAGGCATGCAAAGTTAAAAGAATCTAAACGAATACTGGCCCCACTTTCTGGAATATTTACTTTGTCACTGAACTAAAAGGCTGAATGGCATATTTCATCAAAAGGTCCTTGCTGGCAAAAGGTGGAAACAACCCAGTGTCTGTCAACAGATGAATGGAGAAACATTCAGCCTTAAAGAAAAATGAAGTCGTGATACATGCTACAACATGGATGAATCTTGAGAACATTATGCTGAGTAAAATAAGTCAGTTACAAAAGGATGAATACTGTATGATTCCACTTACAGAAAATATATGGAATAGGCAAATGTATAGAGACCAAAGTTTACTGGTGGTTACCACAGTGGCGGGGGGGGGGGGGGGGGGGCCGGAAAGAGGGAGTCATTGCTTAGGAAACACTGTGTTTCTGTTAATGGTGGTAGAATAATTTAGAAATGGATAGTGGTGATGGTTGAACAATACAATGAACATAATCAATGTCACTGAATTGTGTATGTAAAAAATGTTGAATTGGTAAATGTTTTGTTACATATATTTCTATCACAATAAAACAATTTTTAAAAAATGGTCCCGAAAGATAGACTCTGGCCTATAATAAACATGGACATTGTCTCTAATACAGTAAAAAACCTCATCTTTACCTCCTATGGTTTGAAGGGAAAAACAATTTGCTCCACAAAGTCCCAGGATGCCACAGGCATCACAGTCAGCCACAGCCACCTTCTAACAGACAAACACACTCTGGTCAAATGATATCCAAGCAACCAGAAACCTTAAACTACTATTTCCATGTTGGATTTAGAAATCAAAGAACATGAGAAAGGTCCACACAGCCTAGAATATTTACTGGAAAAATCTTTCTGCCTAAGGACTTTAAAAAAAAAGAATAAGCTTCACAAGGCAAAAGAACACTTCTACTGGAAAAGGAATGTTAGGAAAATAAAAGTTTAGAGGCCGTCTGGGGAAGAGCAAGCAGTTCAGTTTAGCTGAAACATGGAGCTTTGGGGAAGGGAAATGGGAGTGGACTGAACATGGTGGCAGGGACCTATTATCAAGTGCCTAGAATTCTAGGCTAATTGTTTGTGGTCAGTGATAAGTCACTAAGGAGCCACAGAGGTGTTTGTGGTCAGTGACAGTCACTAAGGAGCCACAGAGGTG
>NW_004444033.1:8228672-8327464 GCF_000243295.1 Trichechus manatus latirostris | reverse complement strand
AAGGAGCCACAGAGGTGCTTGTGGTCAGTGACAGTCACTAAGGAGCCACAGAGGTGTTTGTGGTCAGTGACAGTCACTAAGGAGCCACAGAGGTGTTTAAGGATCACGAACAGATTGAACCTATGCCTGGACATCACTATGATCGCACTGTGTAAGACACAGTAAAGACCAGCTAGTAGGTGGCTGTACTTGTCCATATACAGCCAGAACTAGACTAATGACTATGGAAATATTAAAAGAATAGCAAATTAAAGAGTAATTCTTAGGATGAAATCTACAGGATTTAGATACTAGTGGTGAAAGATAAAACTGAGGATAAATTTGAGGTTTATGGCAGAATTAGTTGAAAAAACAGAAGACAGATAAAAACGGTTCCAGCAAGATGATAAACCCTTCATTGGACATGCATGCCAATGGCATATGCAGGCAAAGATGTCTAACAGTTGATAATGAGGATTTTGGGTTTTGGGAGAGAAAGTAGGATGATAGTACATAAATATAATGGTAAAGCAAAGAAATGAGATAACTGATCTAGATCTATAGACTAGAAGGACTAGCTGGGTTAATTATTTGGATGGAAGTGATATTTTAGGAGGAGGAAGAGGAGGAGTCAAACAAGGACAAAGAAAACGAACAGTCAGAAAGGCAGGGGGACAAATACAGTGCAGAGAGTCCCCTCCGTAGATATTTACGAGCACAAGGAAGAGGCAGCCATCCGTTTTGAAAGAACAGGCTGAGGAAGACAAATCCTGGGGAGAAAACCTGTTGGATTTAGCAGCTAGTGGGTTATTTATTATAGTGACCGTTTAGACCAGTGGTTGTCAACTCTAGAAGCACATCTGAATCTTTAGGAAGGTTTGAAAAATTTTTGATGGGGAGGCACATCATTGTCCATTAAATCAATTTGCTGGAGTGGTGCCCAAGATTTAGTAGTTTTTAAAAGCCACCCAGATGATTCTAATGACATCAGGGTCAAGAACTACTGTACTAAACAGACTGATACTCAGCAAGATATTCAACAGGAAAGATAAAAAGTCAGTAGAGAAGAGGAGGCAGTAAGTACACTGTTCTACTACATCCTATACAGTCGCTGTGAGTCAGAATCTACATGATGAAGGTTTATTTAGGATAAGGAGAAAATGAGCATGCTTATAGGTAGAGAGAAATAAACCAGTAGACATAGAATAAACATCATACAGGTGGGATGCAGCAAGGGTTGGATTGGGATGGGTGGGGCATAATGAAGAATTTGAGACAGGATACAGTCTAAAGCACAAATGAGGTTAGGTTGATATGGAAGAAGAAAATGTATTACTCACAAAAAGGAATACAGGAAGAGAAGAGGAAGAGGAAGCGAGATTTTTGAGGCAGGGAAGGGACATGCTAGGAGAAGGGCCTTAGGATGGTCTCAACTGGTAAACTCATGAGGGAGGATTTGGGGTTTTAAGAAGTGGAGGAAGTCTAACCATATCAAAAGTTAAAGAATCTAAGATCTTATTTAAGTGAGGCAAGTGGGCAATCTTCTACTCTAATTAATTAAGATTTGGATGAAAGACGAGGAAGATGACTGGAGAGCATGGAGAACACGGGGGATAAACATGGGAGTCATCTGATGGAGGTTTATAAACAATGTCTCAAGATTAGAAGTCAAACACCGTTTTACCAAAAAGGAAATGGACTGCTTGAACCAAAGTTTCAACTGACATCCACATTAAGTCTGAGGGAAGTTAGAGATGGAATGAAGAGTTCTGAGTGAAGATGGCTTTAAAACAGTTGACCATGACTGAACTATACCCCTTAAGAAATATTGACAATGAAGCATAAATCATAGTCCATTTAATCCTGAAGTTTCAAAATATTGCATGAAATCAAGAGGAAAACTAGAATATCACAGAATCCTTGGGTTTCTAGAAGGCAGAGAGAAACTGAAGGAAACTGGGGGCAAAAACCTAGGTATAATTTTTCCAATAAATGGAGTCTAACAGAAACAATTAGAGATCATCTAAAGTTTCGGCCTCATATCTTTGTTGAAAAAGAAAAAGTGAAGAATTATCATAAGTGAACTTCGAAGACTCCATTTATGTTCTGCCAGGTCCTGTTTAAATAAAACGGAAAACCAATTTATGACCCATCACCATCTCCCTGCTTAATGTGATAATGACTGCACAGGCTTATAAGGTTTAATGTTACATTCTTCCTAGTACTTGGGATGTTCCCATCAATAATGTGAGTTTTTACGTGTCACCCACTCTCACCCTGAGCTGCTGACGGAAGCTGTCCAGTGATACAATGAAGCTCTCCTGTGGATAACAAACAACCTACCTGTACAAATGTGATCTGCCAAAGATGCTACTGTCTAGTGCCCAGTAAATGGCTTGTATAAAAATCCATATATTGAGTTGAGCAGAAATAAAAAGTCTGAGCAGTGACAGAATGTCAATTACGTAGTTGGTAAAATAGCCCTTTTAAAAAGTTGTTAACTTAGGCATTTTTTTTAATTCTAAGAATTCTATTTCAATATCATATTCCTCTGTCACAAACCGCATTTAGAGAAGAAGCAAAAAACTATTCAGTGGAAAGGAGAAAAAAATATTCCTTTATGCAACTGTCTTCTGGACTTCGCTAAAAACAATAAGTGAAAGTTTACGTTTTAAATTATATATATATAACATGTTCGGAAAAGAGGGCAAAGAAGCAGAAATACTCCCGTTTATCACATAACAAAAGATGATGTTTCTATTATTTGCAGAGTAGCATGGGGAATTAGAAGTGAAAGATAAAGAGTCTCAATAGATCACCAGAAGATTTCTACAGAGAGGTTGAGGGTCACAAACAGTAGTAAGGAAGACACCATAGACATATAAAAAGTAAAGATTTGTCAAAGTTAATGGCAAAACCTGAATGTAGGTAGTTTAAACTTGGCAAGGAAAGGCAGTAAGAGGAAAACACTTAGGTACAAGGCATAAAAGATTTAGATACTTAACATTTGAAACCGGAGTTCTGATTTTCGGAATACTTTGGCAAGGAGTCACCAATCCAACTCCTTGGATTCTTCACTAAATCACTGCGAGGTAGGTAAGCCAGGTTTTTATTATACCCATTCTAGAGTTGAGGTAACTGAGGCTCAGAAAGGTTAAGTCACTTGCCCGGAAGCAACTATCTAGTAAGTGCTGGAGCCAGGATTCAAACTGAGGTCCTCTAACGCCAAATTCCATGCTATTGCACTTGATCGGTGAGCGTTTCACTTAGCTATAGCTTTATCCTCTCTCTCTGCCGTTTCGCAAGGTAAGTAGTCCTAGAAGTCAGTATGATTTTTTTCATCATAACCTGATGCCGTCAAGTCAACTCATAGAGACCGTATAGGACAGAGTAGGACTGCCCCATAGGGTTTCCCAGGCTGTAATCTTTATGGAGGCAGACTGCCACATCTTTCTCCCATGGAGCGGCTGGTGGGTTTGAACCGGCGACCTTTTGGTCAGCAGCCGAGCGCTTAACCACTGCACCACCAGGGCTCCTTTTTTCATCATACCCCAGTAATAAGCAGAGAGTCTTTAGTTGGCATCTATTACTTTACAAAGAGTCCAAGGATACAGGGCATTCTTTCATTTGTATCTCACATAAAAGAAATCAAAAGAAAGAAAAAAAAACTTAAAACACACCAAAACTTCAATTGAAATACTGTTTTACAAAAGATAAATTACTACAGGGTGAAATACTTTTTGAATGTTAAAAATGTTGCTCTTCTATTTAAATGTGACCAAATTGTAAGTAAATTCTGAAGCAAAAAACCAAAACTCCCATTTTCTATGTGAACAGCTAGATGCACTCTGCAATGATTACCAAGTGAGTCTTGTGAAGTCAAATGAGATCTAACACAGGGAAGTGGAATATTTAATCTTACTAAAAGCTTATGTCTTTCATAGCATTCACTATGAAATGACTAAAACTCTTCACACTAGTGAATATCTGTTAATGTGAGTTAATTCACACAAAGCTTGGGGGAGAAAAAGCAAAAAGCACAAAATTTCAAATCATTCTATGCTCAGTATTAGCATTTTTGGACTTCCTTCAAAATGTTCACTGGACAACTCATACATTTTGGATTGTAAGCTCCATGAGGGCAGGAGCTTGTCTTGTTCTCCACTGTCTGCCCAGAACTTAGAACATAACAGAAGGAAGGAATTGGAGGGGAGGGAGAAAAGGAGAGGGAAAGGAGAAAGACTGACGGTGTTACAAAGAATAAACACATCCAAATAGGCATTCCAAAGAGAACTGGGGATCTGCCAAGTCTGAGACAGCTGGTAACTCACCAAATCGACTTGATTCATAGCAAGAGCCATTTTTTTCCTACCACCACTGTAGCACCATTTAGTACCATTTTACCAATCTATCATCTGTTTACAAGGAACAATGGGAACTTCTGCCATTTCAGCAAAGGTTCATCATACACAATTAGTTCCAAGACTATACTTGGGGATCCTGCCTGCTAACCTCTATGATTTCCTCTGTCAGGTAGGTCCCTGTTCAGGTGGAGAATGTAATTTCAACCGATTTAACGAGATTCTCATTATTGTCACTATTAATTATTGCACTGTTTCCAAGCGTCTCATTTGTACTGTAGGTTAGAAAGAAGGTCATGAAGAAGCAGCTTTAGCGGCCTTTGGAATTTATAAAGATTTTTATTTTTTTCCCCCTTCTTCTTGGAATCTTCCTTGCTTTGTGGTTTTTAGAAATAGCAGTAATATCAGAGTAACAGAAAATCAAAGCTATGTTGTTATTTGGTCAAAAGCCTACATCTTTTATTCCCTTCGCCTAAATATAGAAAAAGCAAGCACAGTAGTCAGTGATTATTCATCTGAATGCTACAACAATTTCTAGAGGCCCATTACGTTCTTTTTTGGGAGGTTTCCAGATTAAGATTTAATAATCTTATTCTTTTTACCAGGAGTTAGGCTGTCTCCTATAGTGAGGGGAGAGTCTACGTCCTAAATTCATGGGAGCACTTAGAAAAAGATAAACATGAATGTGGATTATAAGTATTTCAATTTTTTTTAAATTACCACTAAAAACATGAGTATGAAGTTTAGAAAGAGAAGATTCATTCCATAAAATGTTGAGCAAAAATCTATAACTAACTAAAAATAACAGAGCATTATGCTCTTTTAAGATCTATCTATATGGGATCAAATTGTCAACAGCAGTTCGAAAGATCAAATAGGAACCTTAGGGGGAGAGTGAGTTTATGTTAAAGGGGGACGAGCAACAAGAAAAGGAGGATGAGAATGGTTGCACAACTCAAAGACTATAATCAATGTCACTGAATTGTACACATAGAAACTTGAACTGGCGTATGTTCTGCTGTGTATATTCACAACCACAAAAAATAAATAAAATCAACTATTAAAAAAAAGAAAACCTATGAACACAGTTCTACTCTGACATACACGGGTCACCTTGAGTTGGAGTCAACCCGACAGCAACTAGTTTTGATGTGTGGTATTTTTGGTGACACTGATTCTACTGATTACAGTCTTTACTTCTTTGCAAAGTGTGAGAAAATAACCATTAAGCCTGCAAAATAATAATAATAATATTAACATCAGTAAAGCTTGAGAAAATCTTACTACCCCCATGAACACAAGATTTCCTGTAGGTAAGCACTCTCTTCCAATAATGCCAGAGAATATCATTCCAGTCCTAGAAAACATGAGTCTTTTGCGATTCTTCCTAATATACAGTGAACACACACTACTGCCTTTTCCTGGCTAAGGATTACCTGGCAGTATCTTTTACGTATTTCTTCCTTCCTCCATGCCCTCAAATAACAGTCTGCAAGATTTGAGTATTACCCCAAATGAGTCCAAACTCACTATTAGTGACAAACAAGCAAACAGTAGAGCCTTAACAATTACACAAAACACCAGTGCAATTAGTGTCTTCTTAAAAATAAAAGATTTTTTTTTTAAATAGCATAAGTATATACAGTAAGTCCCTGGGTTAGAAACCCTGACTTAAGGACAACTTGCACTTGCCCTTTAATGTTATGTAAATTTGCCCTCACTTTGAAAGGACTGAACCAACTCCTACTCACAACACATTCTTCATCACAATCACCTTCACTTGCTGTACTTGCAGCTTTTAAATCACTGAAATGGCTTCGAGGCTTTTCTTGCACTAAGCCCTTTGCCACTAAGTCGATTTCAACTCATAGCGACCCTATAGGACAGAGCAGAACTGCCCCATAGGGTTTCCAAGGAGCGCCTGGTGGATTTGAACTGCCGCCATTTTGCTTAGCAGCTGTAGCTCTTAACCATTACTAATGTAAGGCTAAATAAGAACCCTATGCACCTGTTCCAACTTACCTACCATTTTGACTTAAAGGCAGACTCAGGAACGGATCTCATTCCTAACCCGGGGAATGCTTGTATGTAGGCAACAGACAGAAACCAAGTCAGCTGGCAGTCATTCCCACTTGTCTTCTTCCAGCCTCCCTCAAGTTGTGGTCTGCAATTAAGTTTTTTGCATTTGTACTTTTTAGCCTTTTTTGAAACTATTTCGAAGGAGAAATAAAAGGGGAAAATTATCTCAGAACCTAAATGGTTTATGCAACCCTCGAATATTTGAAAGACTGTTCTGTGGAAGAGGGATCAGACCATTTCCGCAAAAGCTAGAACTGGAATTAACAGGTGAGCCTGCAAAGAGAGTGTGTTGTACTCAAGTAATGCTTTCTAGTATGCAGGATGAAATGGGTTTCCTCAAAAGATGCAGCGTCTTATATTACAAAAGGCTTAAATATTGGGATGGGCAAAAATCATGAAAGAGGGATACTACAGACAAGATCCTGTGTTGGAGAAGGGCTGGACTAAGAGGCCTGAAATGTCTTTCTCAACCTTGAGTATGGACATTTCATTTCCGTAGTGTTATTGCCTACAAAGAGCCCTGGTGGCAGGCACAGTGGTTAAGTGCTTAGCTGCTAACCAAAAGGTCGGCGGTTGGAACCTACCAGTTGCTCCATGCGAGAAAGATGTGGCAGTCTGCTTCTTTAAAGATTACAGCGTTGGAAACCCTATGGGGCAGCTCTACTCTGTCCTATGGGGTCTCTCCAAAACAAAAAACCCATTGCTGTTGAGTAGATATAAGAATGAGATAAGGTCACTGTGAGTTGGAATTGACTCAACAGGAATGGGTTGGTTTTTTGTTTTATTGCCTACAAGGCAGGGGGGATAAAAAGTCCTTGAGAACTACTTGCTCTACAATGGATTCTGGGCATTTACCTATTTATTTTGTATGGTGAATCCAGTGGGAAGAAGAGAAGTGAAAGGTAGGTTTTTGAGCCTGCTTGTGTAGTGGAGGTAACTCAGTAGACCCTGAATTAAAGCCACGTACTAGATACACACACACACTATCTCATACACATATGTATATAACATATATAGATGGAGTGGCAAACTATAAAATGAAAAAGTCTACTTGAAATCAAAGACCACTTAAACCTCAATTAACTCTGAAATAAAATTGTGCTTGGTACAGACTTTGTAATCTTTACTGCTAAATTTCAAAATGTCTCATCTCTGATCACATCGTGACTGACTCTGTCTAGGTGTCATGTGACTTGTTTTAGGTATCACGTGACATGGCTTGGTTTTCAACCCCGGTGGAAGTAATGCTGGTGAGGCAGCAAGACTTGGTGTCAAGGGCTTGGGCTCTGGCACCAGACAGACCTCAGTTCAAATTCCAAATTCACTATAAAGGTGTATGAATCTGGACAGATGGTTTTACTGTTCTGAACCTTGGCTTCTCATATATAAAATGAAAGTAATAAAATATACTCACAATATTGATAGCAGGATTGAATAATGTAGATAAAGTGCTTAGCATAATAATCTGTGCAAAGAAATCATTCCTACTAATTGTTATTAGCTAACAAATAGATGAATGAAGAATCCAAAAGGAGTTTATAGAATACAACAAATTTGCATCATGTTACAGGTGAACCCAGTGTAAGTTACAGAGAGCTAGAAGGCAGTGAAGTAAGGAAAAGTTTACAGTGAATATCAAGACAAGCTGCCAGCAAATACAACCATTTTCCAAACAAAGGTCAGAAAGTCCAACTCAAGTCTGACAAGGGCCTTAGGTACTCTTTGGTTGATTCAAATGGTCAAAAAGACCTTCTGTAAGTCTCAACGTTATCTACAGTTCTGAAACAAAAAGCTGTGTTCAGTAAACACTATGTGACAACATCAATGGGAAGTCTCAAGAAAAATTTCCCCAGTACATACTGTCTCGGAAATTATCCTTTCAAAACAACTCCTGAGCAAAGAGTCACTTTCAGGAGAGCAGCTGTTTGTCTTGCGGCCGAAGGTTCACAAAACCATTAACTGGAGGGTTAGCTCCCGCTGTAACTTGCCCTTTCCCCACCTGATGCACTACCATAAATTTTTAACACAACATTTTAAGGTCCTAATGAAACAGTTCTAAGTATCGACTTTAGCTGCAGCTTCTTCTCACTCAGTGACTGTGGATCAACAAGAAAGGTGATTTTGGGGGCAAAGGAAGAAACCAGATATTTATGTGCTGTTATCAAATTAATAAACTGTCAAGTGACAATAATTGAGAAGAACTTCACCAAGGAGTATAAAATTTAAAAAAAGATTCAACCGCAATTACCTTAAGGCATAAAAGTGAGTGCAGTTTTTCAATGTAAATAATTTAAAAACAAATACGTGCAACGGAAGGTGATACACACTATGAGATAAAAGAACATGGATAAAAACAACAATCTCTAGTGTTAATGACTTTTCCTTGCATAAACTTGTTTGTTCAATTATTTACATTGAAAAGATTAAGCTTTAATATGGTGCAATGGTTAAGCGCTCAGCTGCTAACAGAAAGGTTGGCAGTTAGAGCCCACCCAGCCACCCCATGAGAGAAAAGACCTGGCTATCTGCACCCATAAAGATTACAGCCTAGAAAACCCTATGGGGCAGTGCTACTCTGTCACGTGGGGTCACCTGAGTTGGAATCCAACATTGAGTTGGAATGGACTCAACAGCACCTAACAACAATAACAACGTGACACAGTGAATACAATAAATGAATAAACAACATGATTATCTCATTCAATTCTCACAAAACCTTATTTGTCTTAATTTACAGATTAAGAAATGGAGTCTCTAAGAGTTTCAGTTACTTGACAAAGTCACAAACTAGTAAATGGCAGAGCTGGTATTTAAAATCAGGTCTGTTTGATCCCATCACCCATGCTCAGAATCGCTCCATTATAGCCACGTTCTTGTTCAGGAGAATGCCGAAATATCATGTGGGAATTAAAGCAAACAACAGGAAGCAGATTTGAGTGGGATGCATGTCAGCGACATGGATTTAAGGATGGGTTAGGGAGAGATAGAGGGAGAGGGAGTTGGAGAAGCAATCATGGAGGGAGTACATTTGAATAGGCCCTCAATAGACTGCTAAGATTTCAGGAGGTAAAGAATAAACAGAATAGCATTCCAAACATGAAGGAATTTGCACAGTATGAGAAAATTCAGAAATGCAAAATTGCAGGAACAGTTGGAGACCCATGAACAGGCGCTGCAGTTCAGCTCATGGCCGTATCAAAAAAAAATTTTCCTGGTTAGGGAGTTGGGCCTTTTTTGGTTGGCAATGGGGAGCCATCATAGACTGCCGAACAGGGGGTTTGCAGATGATGCACAACAGAGGTCAGTGTAGAGCAGTGTGTGCCTGACGACTCACCGACTCCACAAATACAGTATGTGTCTACCAGGCGCCAGGCAGTGCTTGACCAGAGGTCATCAGTCTCTCCTTGCGCACTTTCAACTGACTGCTGCAGTTGTTAGGAGTCATCGAGTCGATTTTCGACTCATAGCAACCCCATGTGACAGTAGAACTGCTCCACAGGGTTTTCTGGGCTGTAATCTTTATAGGAGCAGATCGCCAGGTCTTTTTCCCCACAGAGCCACCAGGTGAGTTTGAACTGCCAAGCTTTTGGTTAGCAGGCAAGTGCTTAACTATTGCATCACAGGGCACTTGCTGTTCCCTCTGCCCCCAATATTTGCATGAATCACTCCCTCACTTCTTTTGGCCTTTGCTCAAATATCACTTTGATACAGATCTCTTTCTTAATAGCCCCTTTCTCCACTCTATCTTTGTAGTACCTATTACCAATAGACCTATTATGTGATTTTTTTCATAAAATAACCAAGAAAACTTGTTGTCATTGAGTCGATTCTGACTCACAGAGACCTAACAGGACAGGGCACAAATGCCCCATAGGGTTTCCAAGGCTGTAAATCTTTATGAAAGTTGACTGTCACATCTTTCTCCCACGGAGCGGCTGGTGGGTTCAAACTGCCAACCTTTCAGTTAGCAGCCGAGCACTTCTAAGCTCAAAAAAGAAGGAACTATATCAGTTTTGTTCACTGATGTACCCTCCAGAGCCAAGAACAATGCCATGTCCACAGTAGGTGCTCAATAAATATTTGTTGACTAAGTGAATGAATGTATGGACACACACAAGAGGAGGCAAATGCCACCAGACTCCAAAAGAATTGTTGAGGTGTAAGAGGTTCTGCTTTGCAATCTGCCTCATTGACCTGTCTTCCAGTGATGAGTTTAAAGGTTTGCCTTTTACTTCCACCAAAGTCTAGTTTGACTGAGATATCTTTCAGTTGACTTTGGAGTAGCTGAAAAAGTAAGTGCAGGATTCTCAACAGCTCCAGTAGACTCTATGCCTCAAACTATTCAACAAGAAAGGCTGTAAGACTTCTAAAATGTCGGCCTGGAAAAACCAGATCTGACCATGGTGACTGAGACCTCAGAGCAAACCAGCCAGCCCAGGGACAAAACCTGCTATTGTGCCAAATCTGCCAGCCTGGAGTTGGTAATTAACCTTGATAATGTGATTTTCTGCTCTCACAGAATTCAGATTTGATGACAAGCAATTACATGTAAGATTATTTTGATTATATAAATCACGGCTTCACTTTTAATTTTGGATAGGTCATTATGAAGAAACCTACCCTTCTTTAGTAGCCCAAGGTATTACTTCCTGTCTTAGTTCCCTAGTGCTGCTATAACAGAAATACCACAAGTGGGTGGCTTTTAACAGAAATTCATTTCATCACAGTTTATGAGGCTAGAAGTCTGAATTCAGGGCGCTGGCTCTCAGAGAAGGCTCGCTCTCTGTGGGCTCTGGGGAATATCTTCGTCTCTTCTAGCATCCCTGGATTCCTTGGCGATCTTCACACGGCGTCTATCTTCCCCCATTTGTGTTCTTGCCTCTGTCTATGCTGCTCCTTGCACCACTCAGAAACAATCAGAACACACGCTACACTGATATGGCCTCATTAACATAACAAAGAAAATCTTATATCCAAATGGAGTTTCTTCCACAGGTACAGGATTTACAACACCTATTTTGGGGGGACATGTTTCAATCCATAACATTTCCCTTCAAATCCAACAGTTACTCTGTTCTATTTCCACCCTAACTAATCCCACCTAGGATTTAATGAGGAATCCACCGAGGAGGTAGAAGGGTGAATGCAATTGCTCCAGGTTTAGCAGAAATTGCCACAGGCCAATTGGTGGCAGCTGCAGCACAGCTGGCTCTGACATGGACCACCTGACCTCTCTCTCTCTCACCCCTGTCTTTTCTGCCCTTTATAGTGCTTTCATTTTTGCCAAGAACTCCAAACCAGCTACCTTAATGAACCACAGGTGAGTAGCACAAATAGAGTCACTCATTTGACAGCTTTCATCTGGTAAATCAGTAACGGTATGAATTCCAAAACAGGTAAATAATTTAAGATTATTAATGTAAATGGAGGCGTAATTTTGCCTTATAAACAATACTCATAGAGAAAGAACTTTTTATTCTCTAAGGGATACGAACAAAAGCAAAGCTGTGAGATGATCACTGAGCTAGGAAAAGGTTAAGAGCAGTTTAAATAATGAATGCAGAAGGAGAATTCTGGCTGACATAAATTTATTTTTCCTGCTACTCCATCCATATGGCAATAATCCAATCTGAGAACCTGAATTTATGTGGTAAGGGCATAACTCAAAGGCTGCTTGTTTAAAAATGCAACATTTAGGGCAGTTTGGAATAGTGATATTATATACCACTTTGCATTTTGAAAAGCAGTGAAATTTTACATCGATTTTCACAGAAGACACTTAAATGAAGACTCTAGTAAAAATTAATGGATTATTTTCCCTTTCACGATGACCTTTAAAAGGCCTAGAATTCCAGCTGTAGTGCTTAATGGTTTTTACTTCTGCTTACTGCAATAGTTGTATTATAAAAGACCTGAAGTTACAAGAATGTTTCCAAATTGGCTACTGATAGAAACATGTAATTGCCCAAAGCAGAATTTAACAATCTCCCTCCAATTTTGGAAAGGACACATTTCATCCTTAACATCCCTCAGTCTTCACAATCTTGAGGTGTTCTACTGGGGAAAGAATTCAACCATCCTCCATTCTAAGAGACTCTGACTTTCCACTGGACCCTAGGTAAAATTAAAGGCAACAAGAATTAATGAACCCAGGTCAAGTAGCTGAATATGTGTTGCCAGGGAAACTAGTTTTCTCTCAAATTTTGAGTCCTAAACTCTCCAAATCAAAGTGCATTATCGATAGGTTTCCAACATTTCCTTATTAGAACAGAGGTTTCCAAGTCCTAAATGCGATAAGGGGTAAGGCCTGTTTAGCAAGAAATCAGAAAGTCACACTGCACATCTTAAGTTCTGACCCCCCCTTTTTGTGCCAGAACATATATGCAGTTGCCATTGATATCTTCGTCTGATCTCCCTTACTTTAAAAGCTGTATTTTCAAACTCAGCTCTGTAAGGAACAATGAAGTGTCTAAGATTTTACCCTACTTGCAAACTAACCAGTTAGTCTTCCACAGTTTCATGGATGTTGGCAGATGAAAAGATATCCCTAGGTCAGAGACAAAGGACAGTGTATTGCTCTCAGAAAGAGTAGTAGCCAGAGTATCATCAGTTTCTTGCACTGGTTCCCTTAGCCCCAATTCCAAAGAGCCAAACAATGAGGGTCAAGTGACACCTGTACACGTAGTGGGTTCCATTATAAGAGGGAAACGCTGAGGTTAGGATACCCCAGTCTTTCACAACAGGCTGCAAACAAACATATCCAACCTTTGTCCTGGAGGGAGAACTTATTTTTATGATACCAGACAGCAAACAAAACTGCCCCCTACTCCAGAGAGAAACACTTACCTCTCTCACAAGGCTATTCTTGAGTAGGCAGTCCACAACAAAAGGGTGTCAGTGCCTCTGTTCACAAGACATGCAGAACCACAAGAGACTCGAGGAGAACTGTCTTGCAACAAACTCCTTCTTACCATGTAAACCTGCCCCATGGTTACATGGAATAGAGAAACCTGCCTTACTAAGAGGTCATGAAAAACACCTGGTGCTTTTGATGGACTACAAAGGTTCAAAAACTTATTCCATTTTGCACCAAGCATCATATTATAATACCTGCATTTATCTTTCTCTAAACCTTACAATGACCTTTATCTAACAGTGGTAAAATCTGACCTCTAACACAGTTAGTAATAATATTAGGAATAGGAATGAGACCTCTTTACTTACAAACACATTGTTCTTTCTGTCACACCATACTGCCTCCCTATTAAAACAGATTATCTTATTAATGGTTCCAATTAGCAGTTTTGATTCCTGGTTCTTTTGCCTAAGGATAATATATGAACCCCACACAGGTAACACTCAAAAAACTATGCTTGACGATGTTTCGAAGTATTTTTCTTTATAATAAGCTCCTATGAGTATGGAAAATATAAATTGCAAGGTGATGTCATTGCTGATAAATGTGCAAAATAAGGATGTTTTTCTTAATCATAATGAAAAAATGGAAATGAAGCTCCGTGGTTTCCCATCTTCACCCAAAACCAAGGCCAGTCTATTAAGTGACAGGAAGAATGAGTTCTCTGAAATTCAAGTTTTCCATTTCCCCTTAATTGGATACAAGCAGTAAATGCAAGAGCAAGTCCACCAGAAGCAAAACGAATAGAGCAAAACTGCAATTTTAACATCAAATACCATCGTTAGCTACATATTTAAAGAAAACTGAAGTTTCCTATTTAATGCTAGGAGCTCTGGTGGCGCAGTGGTTAAGAGCTTGGCTGCTAACCAGGGTCGGCAGTTTGAATCCACCAGCTGCTCCTTGGAAACCCTATGGCGCAGTTCTACTCTGTTCTATAGGGTCACTATGAGTCAAAACTGACTCAACGGCACGTAACAACAACATTTAATGCAAAGTTCTATTTTAGCCCAAGAGAATTTCTTCTTAAAATTATCAGATAAATTTCAGCCTTGAATAACAATCTGTTGTTTTTGTCGAAATTATTAAGTGGAGGGCCAGGCAGGGGGCATATTTAGAATGGCAGTCAAGCCACAGTCTCAAGCTATCTACCCCCTTGCTGGAATGTTCATTTTCTACATCTGCGAGTGGTCTACACTTACGCACCATGAAAATACTATTGTTCACTAAACAGTACAGCTGGCCTGCCATAAGTACATGGCAACAAGTTAAACAAAGTGCTGTCTTTATTCTTTTAAAAGCTCTTTTTTTCCTGATATTTTAACAGAAAAGTAACTGTGGTAGGAATACACAATCTACCACACGGTCAGAAATGTCTAGTTTTAGAACTTGGGAGACCTCAACAAATAACAATGTCTTTTTCTTTAACATGAATAAGAAAATAAAATATCTCCAAGGTAAGATCTACTGCTTTGGCCATTATGGCTACTTTGTGTAAAGTGGCTGTTTCCTGACTGGTGGCTGTGCCTTTCAGTCTCATTGCCAATGCTGCATAGGCAACACCCATGGAACAAGAGCGCCCTTTAGTTGCATAGGTAGCACATGTGATTGTAACTCTGCAGTATCTTGCATTATATTTTAGCCTATTGTTTACTGGCAAAATAGGTGCTATATCCATTTTTACAGATAAGGAAACTAAGGCTCAATTATCTTGAGTGAGTGGCCTAAGGCCTAAGGACGAGGACACCATCCTTTACTGACGCTGTACTCTCTCAAATTCCTATACTTATTAACCTGATTTTGGAGGTACATTCAGTTATTCAAAAAATCATGAGAGACTATCCTAGGCACTGAGCTAGAACTGGAGCTATAGTGAGAACAGAGGTACTCCTTGCCTCCAGGGGTGGTGATGGTGGGGGACAGACACCCTAGACAATCACATGCAATCAATCGCGATCCAGTGGAACAAGGGCCAATAATAATTCTGAACTCCTTTGCAAGCCATCAATTCATTATTCATTCATTCATTCATTCATCTTTACTTCTTGGGGACTGGCTAGCTTCTATCAAGCACTATACTAGAATGATAAATAAGACTGCAAACTTTTCTAAAACTCTGGCTTACTACAATAAAAATAAGTATGCTCCTTGAAAAGGTGAAGCATTGTTTCTAAGTTTCTCCTAATTCAGTGAGAAATCATCAAAATCTACTTCAAAGAAAAACCTTTTAAGACTAAGACCTTTACAGTATTTTACAGTAAAACTTGAGAAAGTCGGAACCTGTGTAAGGCAGCAACTTCTCAGAGAAGGAAACTTCAAATATTTTCCACTAAAACAAGCGATAGAAAAGTGGTAAGACTGCACCCTGTCAAAGGTGGAAAATTTGCAAGACCTGGGAAAACAAAAGGCAGTCCTGTCGCATTCCGGCACTCCCAGGTTTCACGGTGCACTGTTTTATTTGTCGTTATGCTTTATTAAAAATGATTTTTATTACTTTTTTAGCTTTTTGTTTTTGCAGTGCTAAGCCTCAAACCATGCACACAATGAATAGCAGCAGATGGACCAAGGCTTGAAGGCCTGTTGTAATGAAGACTGTAACTAAAGGAACGAAGGGCTAAATGGAAGTCAGAGTTCAAACAACTGCAGTCCACAGCTTTCTGGAAAATAAATTACTTCCATCCAAATGGTCTGGATGCTTTCAGTTTCTTTACCCTTTAATCCACCTGGAATGCCCACGACCACAATACTTTTCCTAAAATACCACTATATATCCTGGTTTGACAAGAAAATCTCCAATGTCTCCAAACTGCCTGGAGGATGCCTCTTTAGTCTCGCATTAAGGGCCCTCCATAAATCTGGTCTTTTTCTCCCAAAATGAGTCATTTCTCAGACAAGACTGGCCCACCTAGTGTCCTGTAAACCAGCCTGCTCCCAATGATCTCACTCTTCTCTCTCCTGGAAGACCATTATCCTTCCTTTTCACTCAACATTTACACCATGTGGTAAATGCCAATTTCATTTAATCCTGACTATAACCACATGAAGAATGAAACACTATTATCCTGCTTTTACATTACTCTAATTGATTCATTTTCTTTTTAAGAGCTATGTTCCTAGATTTGAAAGCCATGGGTCTTACAATTTGGATCAAAATGGTCCCCCACATATCCCTGTTAATGTAGCTTAAACTTTAAAGCAAGGCACTGAAAATGCCTAGATGAGTCCACTCACTCCATAAACATGAACACTGAGACTAAGAGAGAATAAGGGCCTAAGGTCACACACATAGCCAGGGAGTGAGGAAGCCAGGATTTGAACCGAGGTCTCTAATGCCAGAGTCCAAACTCTACCACTACAGTGCAATAAGCAGGGTTATCTGATGGTGATCCCCAGAGCTCACTCAGTGTTGCCTGGAAACAAGCAGGCTGGGGCAGGTGCAAACCTTTCTCCAATAAGCAAGGACAGCACCCCAACTCAGTTTTCCCCAGTACTGGTGACTTCATTCCTCAGAAGGGAATGGGGAAACCTCAACTTCTGTTAAAGTCTTAGGGTATCTAGATACCAGGCAGCTGACATCCTCAATCACCTTCTGTAGGCAGCTGGGCCCCAAACTGAATTTCTTGGTCCTAAGTAGCCTATGTACCCACCACTGACAAGGCTGCTTTTCCCATCTTGCCCTAAGGCAAGGCAGAATAACGGGACTCAAACCCACACTGCAGGCTCAGCAGAGCCCAAACCCAAGCCTGGCTCTCTCTGTGATGACGAGCGAGAATAGAAGTCCCTGTGTGGCGCAAGGGGCAAACAGTTAAGTGCTTGACTACTAGTGAAAAGGTTGGTGGTTCAAACCCACCAAGAGGTGTCTTGGAAGTAAGGCCTGGCAATCTGCTTCTGAAAGGAAACAGCCTTGAAAACCCTATGGAACCGTTCTACTTTGCACAAATGGGGTCGCCATGAGTTAGAATCCGCTTGACAGCAACTAACAACAACAACATGCCTTCTTTTCTCTTGCTAACTTAGCCTTGTAAGGTTTCCCTTTCCCCAGCAAACTCCACTCTTTAACCCATGCTGGGTAAGGTTATGCAATCAGTCTTGAACCCTGCTAAATGATACATGGAGACCTAGATGGAATCTACCAAACATGATGCCTTTGGCCATGAATCTTTCCCACTCTTCAAAGGTTGGGCCTGCGCTTCCTCTGTGAAGAAGTCTCTGATTCACCTTACTGAAGGAAGATCTTTTGGCCTCTGAACTATAGCATACATTTGGTGTATATTATATATCATCTTAAGGCTTTTTTTTTTTTTTTTCACAAATAGGCATTTTTATTCCAATGAAATTGTAAGCTTCCCAAGGGTAGGGGAGGAGCTCTATATATTTAGTTCCTTCAACAGGCCCTGTGTGTGTGCCTTGTCTACAGTAAGCATTTCACGTGTACTAGTTGGTTGTATGCGTGTGCATGTGTGTGAGTATACTTTGTTCTTCACAAGGCCACTCTTCATCCATTCATTAGATATATCTGAGTACCTACTATACGCCAAGCACTACGTTGGACTCTGAGTTTACAGGAGCATGGATACGTGAATAATATACTGCAGTAAAAGCTACGTTTGACCATCAGGTGGAGCGGGGACAGATCATGGGGGGCTTCACAGGCAGAACAGTCACATTTTAGAGGGACCACACTAACGGGGAACAACCCTTACAACTGAATGAGACAAATACACCAATTCCTTAGTTATTAATTGAATATATTAATTTAAAAGGAGATGATTCCTTCATTTATAAAATGATGAAGCTCGCTTCATGATCAAAAGTTCTTCCACCAGTTATTAACCTTTAATTACACACAAAGGGGCAATTTTACTGATTTCTTTCTTTGGCAGTAGCCTCCTGAAAGCATAAGACAGAGCAGTAAACCTTTCAGAAGTTCTAATAATTCATCTTTGTCTGGAATTCTTTCTCTTTAGTTTTTCCTTTTACTGTTCCATTTTAAGAGTCAAATCTTCTGAATCTATGGGAAACACCAAATAGAATTACACACTAACAAGACATTTTCTTTAAACTCATAAATGAATGATAAAATAATTTCTTGTGTCTTTATTTATATCTGAGACTAAGAAACTCTGACACAGACCTGGGTATGGATTGCGGCCAATTGAAGAAATAAGTAAACTTTGTAAGATTTTATAAAAGCAATGTAAAACAAATGAACTCTATAATTACAAAAAACACTCTGGAAGAAAGCTGTTCTTTTTGAGCTATTTTCATTTTTATATTTCATGACGGGAGACCAAACCTATATTAAATCTTCAAGTCTAATAGGTGAAGGCTGATGTAAGAAGTGTATACTTGTGAACAGGGAGAATTTCTCTCATGGATACTTCTAAAGCAGTATCGTTCTCTCTCAAATTTTTCTCAAGCAGTGTCTATAAATAGGTTATATTCACCAAAGATTCTCGCCTGTACACAAGTACTTCAACTCTATAATAAGCCCTTGCAATTACTCGTTCGATTTCTGTCTCCGCCATATTGAAAAGCCCTTAAAGGCAGGGTCCCATGTCAGCTTTCAGAGTGCTGCATTCTCAGCTCTTTTCAGTGCTTGGCACCTCATAGGTACTCAATAATTATTGCTTGAATGAATCACTAAATGAATGGAATGAATCTTAAAAAAAAGTATTTAACTAATATCATTCTAGAATAAATCTCTCTGAAGGTAGTGACATGACCTATAGTCTGCAAACTTGAATTTTGTATTTTTAAGAGATGGGAAAATATTTCTTGATTGGGATATGGTATGGTTTTTACATAACTCAGAGCAAAGCTAATTGCTTTAAAGATTCTGCATCTCCTAGAAATGGTTCTCCCCCATGTGAATAGGAATAATGTGACTATTTGACAGTAACTTTCCAATGGAGAAATATGCTTCCTAGAGTAAGAATTAGAGCTGCTGTGAGAGGTAAGCTGCCTGGTCTCATGTGTCTTTACTACAGATACCTTCTCTTAGCTACCCTCCCCCTGCCACCCCCACTAAATCACATAATTAAAGGTACTGGCACCCTAGTACTCCCCACTTTTCTCCCTTTCTCTCTCTCTGAAAGCCCCTAATCATGAAAACAAAACAAAAAAACAAGAAAGCAATATCTAGTAGAACAACATACCAAATACGGAAGTGGTAAGAATTGGTCATCTTTGAATTCAGCACGGTTAATTAAGACAGAAAGTAGCCGCTAGAACTTAGGAGAGGCTTAAGAATTAGGAAAAAATACAAGAAAATATCAGGGCTA
This sequence comes from Trichechus manatus latirostris, assembly GCF_000243295.1. Taxonomy (NCBI): domain Eukaryota; kingdom Metazoa; phylum Chordata; class Mammalia; order Sirenia; family Trichechidae; genus Trichechus; species Trichechus manatus. The sequence continues at coordinate 8,307,848 of NW_004444033.1, read as the reverse complement.
AGTCAAACAAACAAACAAAAACAACACCTTTAATTTGATGATTCACTCAAAATACAGGGTTCTATATTTTATGTTGTAAGACTCTTAATAACTGTAATGTTTAACTTGAGATCTTTCCCATTTGTTATAGTTCCAGTATTTATACCTCACCCCCACACTCCTAAAACAAATCATTAGAAAACATGAGAGTTTAAAGCTATTTCAGGAGCAGCAAGGAAAGGGGTTAACCATTTCCAACTGATAGTGTTTGGTGGTAGCAGCAAGAAATGAGAGGACAATGTGACCCATGAAGTCTGAGAGTAACTGGTTTGGGATTCCAAAGCCTAAGAATACCCATACAAAGTTACCCACAGTTTCCATTCTCTGTCTTCTATCTTTTCTCTATTCATCCAACCCAGGAAGGAACTACTGCTCTTTTGTGATGATCACGATGATTTTGAGGAAAAAGAAGACAAGAAAGACAGAGAGGAAAGATGAACACAATCAGAAAGTTTTCGAACTATGAGATTTGGAGAGCCACAGATACAACCTAGCCCATCAGAGCAGAGAAAAATGAGGCGCAGAGATGTGACGTGTTTCTCAAGATCAGTAAGTGACAGAGCAGGGGCTGGAGTCTATGTTAACGCCCCTTTGTTGTCTACTGTTATTTTCATTACATTACAGCAGTGATTGTGATAGGAATAGGGAAGAGAGGGACAAATCCAAAATGAGCATAAACAATTTAAAAAACAGGGAGGTAGGGTAAAACAGTGAGAACTATGGTGATTCGAGAACTATGAGCAGAAGTCAGGGAATGTCAAAAACAGAAGGCACCTATACAGAATGAGTCCTCTCTCCCAGCGAGGAAGTCTCCTAAACAATTCCAGCTAGGACAAGACTGGAGTCTCTGGGTGGTCCAATGGTTAACACGTGGCTGATAACTAAAAGGTTGGTGGTTCAAGTCCAGCCAGAGGTGGCTTGGAAGAAAGGCCTGGTGATCTACTTCTGAAGAATCAGCCTTTCATTGAAAACCCTACACAGCACAGTTCTACTCTGACACATGGAGCTGTCATGAGTCAGAATCGACTCAACAGCAACTGGCACTAGTAGGGCAAGACTAAATTCTAAACTATGGCCAGAAATAATTTGGCCTTTACCCTGTTCTTTGCTAGCTGACTCTCTCAAAAGCACCTAAACAAGCCCAGTTTTTGAAGTGTTCAAGGGTTACTGTTACAGCACTGCCTCAGGCTGACAGAGTCTGAGTTCCTCAAAATGTAGGGGGTCTTATCAGTATTCAGCTGAGTCTATTTTCCCTATAAACACCCATGAACTGCTTAATACCAAGTACTTTTACGAGACATTCAAAAGCAATGTATCTTATCAGTGGGTTTCAGTTTGTGCATCCTTACACAAAAATCCACGAAGCTCCCTCTACTTTTGAGTCTCACTAAATCCATTTCTCTCTCATTTCAGCCTGAGCCTTGCAATCCAGCTCTACAGGTAGCAAATTGAAATGTTTAGTGGCCCATTGCAGACAGATTGAATCTGAAAAGAATACGGCAATAAGAAAGAAGCAAGGCATCAATATCATACAGTAAAGCTCTCACCAATGACAGCGATGATGTAGGGTAAATGATTGAGCATTTGTTAAACTTCTACCATTGTGAAAGTAACCTATTATTTTCCTGGTTGTGCACTGAAATGCCTCAGTCACCGACAGAACAAGTCAGTAAAAAATGATACAGTTCATTTTCTATTGCTGCTGTTCCATGGGGACAGTGTGGCGCATCATACCCTCATTCCTTGAACTCCACTGTACAAAGTGTGCTTAATTTATCCTTCCTTCATTCATTTTGTAAAATATTTGATACACTGGTGGTGATAGCTTTTCCTTCTCTTGTTCTTTTTTCTCTTTTTTTGGTTGTTAAAATTATGCCTGATAAAATTTGTTTGCAAATTTTGGATTACTCTATAAGAAAGAAAAGAAAAAGAATGTGGCAGCCATGTTAAAGCAAAACAAAAGAAAAAGGTAATTAGTAGCTGCTGCCCTGGAATACATTTCTTTGTCTCTCTGACTCCTAAAATTAGTCCAGGCTATTGGATAGGTCTCATACAGTAACATTTTGTATCTGCAACTACCAATTTATATCCTGTTATGGATTGAATTGTGTCCCCAAAAAATATGTGTTATAAATCCTAATCTCTATGCCTATGGTTATAATCCCATTTGGGAAAGAGGTGTCTTTGTCGTGTTAATGAGGCAAGATTAGCATAGGGTGTGTCTTGAGTCAATCTCTTACAAAATATAAACGGAGGAGATTAATCTGAAGTAAGCAAGCAAGCAAGCAAGCAAGCAAGCAAGCAAGCACAGATGGGGGAAAACAGATGCTAAGCTACCCGGAGATCTCCGAGGAACCAGGAAACAGAAGCTGAAGAGACAAGGGCCTTTCCCCCAGAGCTGGCAGGGACAGAAAGGCTTCCCCTAGAGCTGGCGCCCTGAATTCAGACTTCTAGCCTCCTAAACTGTGCGAGAATAAGTTTCTGTTTGCTAAAGCCACCTACCTGTGGTATTTCTGTGACAGTGGCACTAGACAACCAAGACACACCCCAACAAGTTTCTGTGTCCAGATTCTCTCTCACTGGGTGTAATTCCATACACAACATGGAGCACAGAAGCTGCATGGGCCCAGGGTGGTGAGCAAGAGGGAAGGCACAGGAAGGGACCTGAAAGTCAGGTTATGGGGCGATGAGCAGCCAGCGACGGGAGCTCCATCACTCTGTGCTGTGTCTGCTGGGCTTCCTCCCGAGCAGTCTGTTCTAAATGCCCACCACCACTGCATGGGATGTTTTATTAAATTTCCAATTCTTTTAGGGCTGATATAAATGTGACAACATGCATAGGCAAAGTACTAAGAATCTAAAGGTAAATGCTGGTGTTCCTCTGCCATTTGATGCTAAGGGGTAACAGTGACCGATTTAAGTATGGCATGAAAACACTTTTTTAATATTAACAGGAACAATAATCATAATAATGGCATTCCAGCTAATGCACAGAGCATCTACCTTGTGTCAGGCACTGTAGGATCTAAGTGCTTTACTCACAAAAACCCTATCAAGTGGGATCTATTGCTATTCCCATTTTACAGATGAGGAAACCGAGACAATGAGAGATTGCGTAATTTGTTCAAGGCTTCCCAGCCCATAAAGGATTTGCACCCAGGCAGTCTGGCTTCAAATGAGCCCTGGTGGCACAGTGTTTAAACTGCTCGACTACTAACCTTCAGAAGGTTGGTGGTTTGAACCCACCACCCACTTCAAGGGAGAAAGATGTAGCAGTCTGCTTCCGTAAAGATTACAGCCTTGGAAACTCTATGGTGCAGTTCTACTCTGTCCTACAGGGTTGCTACGAGTCGGAATGGAATGGATGGCAAATGAGGTTTTTCAGTCTGGCTTCAGAGCCACAGATTCTTCATCACTGCACAGAAACCTCAAACCACTCTTAAAAGGAAATGGAAAACAGATTATTACAGTGATGACTCAGAGAAAATGGCAAAACAGTGCTAAACTCACTATGGGCAATGAATATAATCCCCAGCTATCTAGGCTGAGGTCTGGCCAAACCCATACTAATCATGATTATGGCCCCTTCTGTTGGACCAGATGTAATGATCAAAACTTTAATAAGACACAAGGTGTCTATACAACTTGGCAGTAACAACTCTACTTGCTGGGCCAAGGCTGGTGACAGGCCTCTGCTGATAATCGGTTTGCAGACGTTTACCTCAGGGCTTTGAACCAGTTAGTTTCAGTTCCACCCCCTGCTGAGAATTTGCATTTCTAATCCATATATACCTAAGATCTTGTTCAAATGTCAAATCACCCAGGATCTAGTTAAAATGTAGATTCTGATTCAGTATATCTGGGGCAGAAATGCAAATTCTCAGCAGGGGATCCAACCAGAAATAACCAGTTCCAAGCCCTGGTTTCACTGAGGCTGCTGGGTATTGCCTGGGAATGTCTTGCCTCTTTTTACCTTCTCCCGTCCTCCCCAATGTCATCGCCTGCATTCTTTTCCTTCACAAAATCTATATATTTCTGTAGTATCTCCACCAATGTCAACCTTGTCAGGTGCAACATGAGTGTAAGTGGCTGTCCTTTGCTATTACACAGAGTACACTATTAAAGAGGCAATTGCCTGTCTGAAGCCCTTGTGAAGATCGCTCCCATGAACAGTCTTCCTGCTGATACTGAGGGGAAGCAGTGGTGTGTGCCAGCAGAGCAGACCAAACCTATCGGATGTCATTTCTTTTGGAGACATAACCCAGCCCAGAACTATAAAATGGCCACTCTGAAAAGCAAGCAGCTGAACGAGGAACAAACTTGTATTTTCTGACACTATAAAAAGCTGACATTTAGCAAGGTGAGGTGACAAAGAGCATGACCGCGGGGGACAGCATAATAGTGGGGTAGTGGGGCTATGGGGTCATCGGACCAGATGGCCTCGGTGTGGTGGCCAGTCCTGCTCTGCACTAGCTGTGGGCTTGCAGCAACGCACTGAGACTCAGTTTCTTCATCTTTCAACTGGAAATAATGATAATACCATACATAGGTGGCCGGCTGTGAGACTGAAGTGACAGAATATACATAAACCACCGACTACAGTGCCGGCAACGAATCAGAAACTTCTCCCCTCGCAGAATTTAAGTTTCATGATGGCAGGGACTCTTGTCTGTTTGCTCTCTTGCACATAATACGTGCTCTGTGAATAACTGTTGAATAAATAAGCAAATAAAAACACTGACTGCCTTTTTCCTTTCAACAGAGTTGATTAATGTCGATTCCTCTTTTTCAGTGATCTGGGAAGAAATTCTTTTATTAGGACTAGGTGAGTTTCAAATCAATATGCGCCCATCTGGCCAACTAGAATGTTTTGTTCTTTTGCAAACTCAAGAAGAGCTTATGATGAACGATGATAAATGCGTCAAAACTCTTCATTTACTGAAGTGTATTAAGTTACTTTTTTCTGTAGTGACCACATATACCACCGTATTTTGTCATCTTCTCCTTGTAATACTTCTGAGTCAGGAGATCTCAGCTGCGTTACAGTAGAAGAATGGTGGCCCTCCAGTCAGGGGTAGGTTTGAGTCTTGGCTCACCAGCTGTGTGGCCCTGCCCCAGACTTCTCTGAGTCTGAGGGTTCTCATTAGGTTCATTCTTGTGGATTTCAAAAAAGGCACTTTATAAGTAATATAAACTGTAAAGCACCATACAAATTTTAGGTATTGCTTTTGTAATTCTGTTATCTAATTGCCAGCTCTCACTCAAGATAACCAGAATTTCAAAATTACAGGACTCACACCCAGCAGAAACAGAAACAAGAGAAAACATGTGTCAGAACTAAAAGTTTGGTAGCCGAGAGAAATGTAGACAGATTTCCAAAGTAATAACCGTTTATCTAACTGGTATTTTGTTGTTAATTTTTTTTTCTGTGCCTCTGCTTAAAAATGGCTTTTCTGTCAATTTCTTAACTAATCATGGGTATAAAAGTTGGATTCTATACTTTTACCAGTAAAAGCTTCAACACAAATCCTTCAAAGCACTTGACAATTAGGTGCTAAATGAATATTTTGTCTTCAATTTTATATTGGTTTAAAAAAGACAAAAAAATAGGCAGGAAAAGACTACTTAGTGTGCATACACAAAAAAATATTATAAAAACTCTGGTTTATCAGGATGGAGACAGTAAAAGCTCGAAAAATGAAAGTAGTCCCCCATCATACCGCCTTCATGCTCATATTAATTGGGCCTGAGAGTCTGCAGTTGCAGAAACTTCCCATTTGCAATCTCTTTTTGGAAGCAAATTACCCACCAACTCCGAACCTTCCCCAGGAGCAGCTTTCCTCCCAGCCTCCACACCAGAATGTTAATGGCGAGCCTGCTGGCTGCTGCAGGCCTTCCATCTCTCAGGTCTCCTGCAACTTGGAGACAGGCAGGCTTTTCTTTCCCACTCCGAGAAGGAATCAGCAAGAACTGGACATATCAGTGGTTCCTAAGCCTATTTTGAAGTTGGTAAATGTTCCTTCTGTCAGCAAACTAAGAAAAATAATCTGAGCAGCTCTTTTGGGAGATATTCTTTGTGTCCATCCACATATACTTAGAAATCTGTCTTTTGATCTGAATTGATTACAGGTTGAAATAATAATATTTTGGGATGTATTGGGTGAAATAAAATATATTATTAAAGTTTATTTCACCTATTTTTTAAATACTTTCTTTAATGTGGCTCCTAAACCAAATCAGTTACCATGAAGTTCTGACTCATGGTGACCCCATGCATGTCAGAGTAGAACTGTGCTCCATAGGGTTTTCAATGGCTGATTTTCCAGACGTAGATTGCCAGGCCTTTCTTCTAAGGTACTTCTGTGCGGATTCAAACTGCCTACCTTTTGGTCAGCAGCTGAGATCTTAACCATTTGAGCCGCTCAGGGACAATGTGGCTCCTAAACCAAAACCAACCAAACCTTTTGCCATCAAGTTGATTCCAACTCATACAGGGCCCCTAGAAATTTTAAAATTATATTTATGGCTTGCATTATATTTCTAATGGAGAGTTCTGATCTGTACACTTACTAGTCAACCAAAAGTCGTGTCTAATGTTGACATAGGGGTTTGTATGTGTGTATATCTGAAAACATAAGTAAAAATATAAATAAAAATATGTGTGTATGTATCTCCTCTGCAGCAGGATTCTGTAATCAATAAACCTCATTTGTAAACAAACTAGATTTTAAGTTAGTTAAAACTAATTTTTTATCATAATAATTTAATTATATTGAGGCTGATGGGACTAACAGAAGAAAAAGATATACATACATATATAATTTTTCATGCACACACACACAGACCTGCATATATTCATATACACAGCAGTCATAAAAGAGACATCAATTCAAACTAGTTGAGAGGGACATCCACCCACAAGGCCAGATGTATATAATACTTTTCAAAATTAAGTTTTATCATTTTCAAAGTTATAAATGCACTGGAACTGCTAGCTAGAAGCTATCTAGTAGACACTATAATAAACAAATAAAAATAATGTAGGCACAGCAAAGCCCCAAGTGGAAACAAGGGGGCTCTTTAACAGTGTCTAAAAATGATTTGATTAAAAAGGCAATCATTTCCCTTTTGATCTTATTCAATCATGTTAATGATCTCCTTCATTAAAATCTTTAAGGTAAGACTATATTTAGATTCATATTATTATACAGCAAATTCTGAATTATGAAATTCTAACATACTTTGCAAGGAACTCTGGTGGTGCAATGGTTAAGCGCCTGGCTGCTAACTGAAAGGTTGGTAGTTCGAACCCACCAGTGGCTCCGTGGGAGAAAGACCGGGAGATCTATTTGCGTAAAGATTAAGCCTAGGAAACTTTATGGAGCAGTTCTACTTCATCACATGGCATTGCCATGAGTCAGAATCAACTCAAGGACATCTAGCAACAACTATACTTTGCACAGATCTTCTGTGGGCATGAAGAGCAAATCACATAATGGAAACATTTTAAAGTTTAGGACTACATTTTAGTGTTAATCACTCAACTTGGAAAATTAAGATTTCAAATGCTTTCAACCCTTTGCAAATTTTAACCACTTGCAAATTCAAAGTAATGTTTGTCTTCATTGACATACATCCTTGCATTTTAATTCTCAAATCTACTGCCTACCTGGTCTTCTTTGTTTATTTCACCATGTGAGAATATGCCATGAGGTAACTGCTCTTTTTAATAAACATATAAGAACTGAAACATCTAAATAAGTGTTAGTCTTTTCAAAATAATTGCCTAGGGATGTTGTACATTTATCCCAGGGCTGCTGCCACTGTTAAAACATTCTGGAACTCTACTTTAGGAACTGTGCTTTAAAATAATAATAATAATAAATTCAATGGTGACATACATTTGTCTGCTAAAATTTTTTTTGGTCATTTAAAATCATTCAAAACTCAGTCTGATGAATAAAAAAGTAAACCAGCTGGGTACTACCATTTGATGTTCTAAAATACACATATACATATTTATATGTATATATATGTACTTATATGTATACAGTAAATATATTGCATACAGCACATATAAAATACATAAAGTAATCATACTTAATTCTTAGATGCTTAAATTCCCTCTAAGGAATTTCATAGGAAATTTTTAAAAAATGTTTGGAACAATGGCAGCATTTTTATTTAAAAAAAAAACTTCTAAAGTAAATATGTGGATAAAATTCATTTAGATCAAGTCTGAAATGATCACTAAAATACCAGGATAATGATCTAATGATCACGTGTAACACATAAACTCAAAATCAACTGCAAAGAAGCACTTGATCTACTTTCAGTTCCATTCCTAGCTCAGAATCATATAATCATAGTGATATCAGGGAAGACCCTCAACTTCCTCTTAAGTAAACAGGGAGAAATGGAGTTATCCAAGGTCACAATAGTAGAAAATGGTGGAGTCTAGTATCCTGAGTCACAGCCCAGTCCTCCTTCCACACTTACTCATATCTATATCTCTCCCTTCCCTTTCCAATTCAGATAGGCACAGTATTCTCTCATTCTCAAATGCATAATACTTGTTTGTGCGGATGGGTTTTTCCAGACTACATTTAACCAAATAAAGCCATGTCTCTTCCCTTGAGGAAACTATAACCACTACATCGTCCCCTCCACCATCACCAATTCCATGTAGTGACTGCGTTAACACTCTCTTGCCCTGATTATCCTAAACACTCTAAGCTCATTCTTCTTAAAACTAGTGCTGTTGATTCTCTTCCAACATCTACTATCTCTACTGGTTTTCTGAGGTTTCCTTCTCAAATTACAAAATAACTATTTCTAACCACCCTTTTGTAATTCATATTTAGCCTAAGATTTGAATTTGATCAAGTTAAACTTGGTAACAACAGATACTTGTTGATGTTGTTCTTAGGTGCCGTCGGAGTTGGTTCTGACTCACAGCGACCCAATGTACAACAGAATGAAACACTGCCCAGTCCTGGGACATCCTCACAATCTTTACTATGTTCAAGCTCACTGTTGCAGCCACTTTGTCACTCTGTCTCATCAAGGGTCTTCCTCTTTTTCGCTGACCCTCTACGTTACCGAGCATGATGTCCTTCTCCAGGGACTGATCCCTCCTGACAACACGTCCAAAACATGTGAGATGAAGTCTCACCATCCTTGCTTCTAAGGAGCATTCTGGCTGTACTCCTTCCAAGATAGATTTGTTTGTTCTTCTAGAAGTCCATGGTATATTCAATATCCTTTGCCAACACCATAATTCAAAAGCATCAATTCTTCTTTGGTCTTCCTTATTCATCGTCCAGTTTGCACGTTCATATGAGGCGGCTGAAAATGCCATGGTTTTGGCTCAGGTGCACCTTAGTCCTCAAAGTGACATCTTTGCTTTTCGACACTAAAAAGTTCATTTGCAGTAGATTTTCCCAATGCAATACATCGTTTGAGCTCTTGACTGCTGCTTCCATGGGCATTGATTGTGGATCCAAATAAAATGAAATCCTTGACAACTCCAATCTTTTCTCTGTTTATCATGATGTTGCTTATTGGTCCAGTTGTGAAGATTTTTGTTTTCTTTATGTTGAGGTGTAATCCATACTGCTAATATTTAATATCAGACCAAAGCTCTTTTTTCCCCTTTAATAACTAAATAGTAAATGCCACCAGAGAATGGCCCCTACGATGTTGCTTGGACCACATTTGATACCTAAATATCCACATAAAAAAACAACTACAAAGCCAACCTACTTCAGTTAATAAAAGCATAAATTCCATAAAATAAATGAATGTGGATTGTATTGGACACATACATCTTGGCCAGGACCTATTAGCAAAACAGTGACTATAGTTTCAAAATCACACAGCAAAGGTTGAGTTTGACCATGGGTTTCTTCAGATCTCCTTTACAAATGAATAAATGGAAACAATTTCCTGCAATCTTGGAATTTGTCATAACTCAGAGCAAATCAGATAAAAACTCAGGAAATGAGCCCACAACAGATACCTTTTCAATTACTTTTGTTCACATACAAAGTCAAGATGACTTTGATATAAAGAACTTGAATCAACATAATACAGGACAGTTTAGTGTAGCTTTGCCAAATTGTATCTTTTGAAAAAATAGTCTCAAGAGAAGATAAGAGTAGTTTTAAAGAGGGGGGTTCTGTTAACATATAACTTTGGAAAATACTGCATGTTATAGCAATCTATTTGGCACAATTCACTTAGCATGTTGAAAATAACAAAAAAACCATTGCCGCTGATCAATTCCAACTCATAGTGACCCTATAGGACAAAGTAGAACGGCTCCATAGTGTTTCCAAGGAGTGGCTGATGGATTCGAACTGCTGATCTTCTGGTTAACAGCTGAGCTCTTAACCACTATGCCACCAGGACTCCTTTAGCATACTATAGTTCAAAAAAAGTGCTGGAGTAAGAATACCTATTAAATTTTAACTAACCAAAGGCTTTTGGCAAATTCTATCTTCTCCCTTATAAGTTAGAACTCCAGTTACATTTCTCGGGGCACCAGTATTCTGCCAAATGCTAGTGTATTGAAAAGGATATACAGGATTGAAAGACAAATGAACATAGTGTCAGACTAAATCTAAAGAACGTTCTCTGTGACACTAGAAGCTATTTATCTACGATAGGCCTCAGTTTCCCTAAAAATAAGAGGCACATCGTATTTCACAGGTTTATAATACAACATTAATTAGCCTAATACATTTTCCATAGCAATGACAAACAGAAAATTTTGTTCATTAAACCAAAATCAAACATTTAATGGGTGTGCAATATCTCCAACTCTGCTGAAGCTCCTAGAGATGGTCCTTACATGAAGAAGCTCACATTGGCTGGGAAGACGAACACTGAAATAGAGCCTTACTGGGATGTATTAGAGGAACAAATACTGACTCTGTTGAGAAAAGTGTCAGAGAAAGCTCTACTGAGGTCCTGAGTGGTGGGATGAACATCAGTTTGCCAGAGGAAAGGTGTCACAAACAGAGAGAAGAGTATGAATCTTTCAGAATTTAAATGTAAATATACTCTCCTGTAAATATATTTAACAGTAGCTTCTTAAGTATATGTTTACTTTCACCCGGGCAAATACTTATATCTATCGGTATGGTTCTTTAAAAGGTGAACGCTGATACCAACTCTGAACACTAACTACTATTTTTACAATCACCTCAAGTAAGTGCATAGTTTTAAAGGTGGCGTGGTGGTTAAGAGCTATGGCTGCTAACCAAAAGGTCAGCAGTGTGAATCCACCAGCTGCTCCTGGGAAAGCCATGGGGAAGTTCTACTTTGTCTTATAGGGTCGCTATGAGTCGGAATCAACTGGATGGCAACGGGTATGTATAGCCTAAAACTGGTAAAGCACACATCCACTTTCACTGAGTGATACACAGTCATTTATTATAATGGCCCAGTTTTTAATTTCCATATAACAGATATACATCACACATAAATAAATTAACCATCAATGCTATACTTCAATATTCTATGCAAAACCTCAGTACATGAACTCAGAAGCCACTAAGTGAAAAAAACAATGGCCAATATACTTGACATAAGAAAAAAAACTAGGCATTAGAGCCTAGCACATAGTTACATGTCCACTGAAATGGATGCTATGTTTGTAAGTTTAAGATAGTTACATAGTACGTGGTGCTAACAACTAAAGTTGTACAATATCTCTGTGCATCTTCTTTAAGATAACAGTCTCCACTTCCACTCTCAAAGGTAAAGCCACTACATAAACCAGTCACAATGATTTTATCTATCTATCTGTGGCATAAGGCTTTTTTTTTTTTTTTTAAATGGATAGGCATTGATCCAAAGGGCAGGGGAAAAAAACAACCAAAAGTTGCACATATAAAATTAATTTAATATTCTTTTTCACAGAGCATTCAGCTTTTTGATAAAGCCTTCATTTGTTTTTTTTTTTTGCTCTGTTTTTTTAAATCAGAACACACGCAGTTACACCACACTTTAAAGAACTACTTCAGTTTTACAGAACAGCTGGTTACACCAAGGGAAAAGAACTTGGACTCTGAAGTTAAAAAATTTGGCTTCCAAACATACTCTATCATTAACTAGCTGGGTGGTCTTGTGTGAGTTTTTATAACCACCATTTCTTTATCTGTAAAAGGAGGGAATAATGATTTTACTTCACAGAATTATTTTAAGGGTTAAACGAGGTAATCTGTTAAAATGCCTTCCCCTTTCTTAAGCTTCCAACTAAGTCACTTAGCCTCGTCATTTTCTTTATTTCCAGTTTGTTTCTATGAATGGGAGCAAAAATAGAGACTAACAGAAACAAAGACAGTGATAGAGATACAGGGATTACCTCACGAGCTTTTAAAAAATACCTTCCTGGTCCCAGGTCTTCCCTCATTACATCAGAATCACCAAGTGTGACGTCCAGGAATGGCAACTGTTTTTAAAGGTCCTTATGTGGCTCAGGAGCCCTGGTGGCACAGTGGTTAAAGCACCCGACTGCTAACCAAAAGATCGGCAGTTTGAACCCACTAGCCTCCCCACGGGAGAAAGATGTGGCAGTCTGCTTCCGTAAAGATTTACAGCACTGGAAACCCTGGGACGTAGTTCTACCCTCTCCTATAGGGGCACTAAGATTCAGAATAGACTCGATAGCAGTGGGTTTTAGATGGCGCAGTGGCTAAGTGCTTGGCTGCTAACCTGTAGGTTAATGGTTCAAGCCCATCAGTCACTCCGCGGAAGAAAAGATGTCTATGGAAACCCTATGGGGCAGTTCTACCCTGTCCTAGAGGGTCATCAACTGGATGGTACCCAATAACAACAGGTAATTCTGGTGCAGCCATTCCAGACCTGTTTTTAGAACAAATTACCTAAAGCAGAAAACAGTTCTAACACAAAGTTGGTGCTCAAAAAATGTTTCTATTACATGAATACGAAGAAAGCAAAAATCTTCACAACCGAACCAATAAGCAACATTATGATAGACGGAGAAAAGGTTGAAGTTGTCAAGGATTTCATTTTACTTGGATCCACAATCAATACCCATGGAAGTCGCAGTCAGGAAATCACAAGATGCACTGCATTGGGCAAATCTGCTGCAAAAGACCTCTTTAAAGTGTTGAAAAGCAAAGATGTCACCGTGAAGACTAAGGTGCACCTGACCCAAGCCATGGTGTTTTCAATCGCGTCACATATATGCGAAAGCTGGACGATGAATAAGGCAGACCTAAAAAGAACTGACACCTTTGAATTGTGGTGTTGACAAAGAATATTGAATATATTATGGACTGCCAGAAGAATGAACAAATCTGTCTTGGAAGAAGTACAACCAGAATGCTCCTTAGAAGCAAGGACGGCGAGACCATGTCTCACATATTTTAGACATGTTACTGGGAGGGATCAGTCCCTGGAGAAAGACATCACGCTTGATATTAAGTACAGGGCCAGCGAAAAGAGGAAGACCCTCAATGAGATGGACTGATACAGTGGCTGCAACAATGGGCTCAAGCACAGCAACGACTGTGAGGATGCACAGGACCAGGCAGTGTTTCGTTCTGCTGTACATAGCGTCGCTATGTAAAGCAGAACCGACTAGACAGCACCCAGCAGCAACAACTGCATATGACTGGCTAACATCATTTAAAAAAAAAAAAAAACTACACTAATAATATACTAGACATGGAGATACACTGACAAATAACACTTTTTGCCCCCAGTGTAATCAGGAAGGCCTACATGTAAACAAACAAATTAAAATGAAATTGTGATAAATGCAACAACAAAAACACAGCAAGAAGAAGAGTGGGATTAATGTGCCATTCTGCAGCAGCTGATTTCAAGAAAGCAATAGATTATGTCATTCTATTATCAACAACAACAAAATCCACAAAAGATTATATAGAAAAAGAGACCACAATTTAAAGGGAAATATCAATTTGCTTTACATTTATAATGTCATACTTTAAATGCTCCTTGATCAGTAGTATATTTTATTTTTTAACAACCTGAGGAAGAGTACATATAACTTCTGAAACCTGGAGAACACCTGACCTATATTTATATGTTAATCTTCATATAATAAAACATTATTTCCAGCAATCCCTAATACAGCCACATTTCAATATAACAAATGAATCTGAACAGTTCCTTGGCTTTTACTGTAATAGGATTTGATCCATGCAACATAAATGTTCAGATCAGCATAATCCAGATACCAAAAGAATTCCATTTCAAACTTTTAAAATGCTGAGACAACTTAATGGACATCACTGATAACAACGACTACAAAAGCTGCTGTCACTATCACTATAACAATGACCAACACAAGCTTATTTAAACTGTTAGTGGCCTGGTTTTGCCCCAGCCATTAAATAATGGTAACACGAATGATCAGTCTCTCGTTATTAGTCAAGGGTTAGCTGTGAAAGCGCTCACCTACTGAGGAGAGAACCGAAGACTGAGAGTGGAATGTTGCCTCTTGGTATCCACAAAGTCTAGTTTCTTGTATAAAAACAAATAAAAAGAGAATATATCTTCCACTGCTTCTTTCTGCAAATACTGTTATGCCAGAGGTAGACAATCTTCATGCAATAAAGACACGACTCTGTTCCTTCTGGTTTGAAAAGGGGAGGAGTGGAAATAATATTCTAATGCTAGAAATAAGCCATGTTCTCTCACCTTATGAGCATTTACAGTGGTTCTGAAGCTTGAGACTGCATCAGGATCCCGTATAAGGGCTTGGAAAAGTTCAGATTGCTGGGCCTCACCTCTAGCTCTTCTGATTCAGTAGATCTATGAGAATTTGCATTTCTAACAAGCTCCCAGGTGATGCTGATGGCGCTGGTCCAGGGATCAGCCCAGGAGAAGCACTGGCATGCATCAGCCATGCCTGGAACAACCCGACACAACCCAGGCACAGCCACTGAAGCTTAGCTCAAGAATAATCTTTTCTCCAAAGCTTTCTTGAAACCCTAGTGTGTTGTCCTATCTGGTTTTCTCCTGTTTCTTATAGAAAAACTCCCTCTTTATAGAACTTCTCTGTTAGCAGCTACTTAGATGGGTCTGCATGGCCCTCTTTATTTGTATCCTCCTCAATGCCTGAAACACAGATTCAAATACATGTAACAATCAAGTGAGTGGGCTCTGGAGTCAGACTGCCTGAGTCTGAATCATGGTTCCATGACTTCCCAACTATGTAAACCTCAGTATCCTCATCAAAACACACACACACACACACAAATGAACAAATGAGGATATCAACAGGGCATACCTCCCAGGACTGTTGCACAAATTAAATTAAATTAAATTAAATAATGCATGTAACGTGCTTGGCGCGGTGCTTGACACATGGCAATTGCTTAATAAACATCATCATCATTATTTTATTGACAATATTACTAAAAAATGCTGATTCTAAGAAGGAGAGGGATGGAAAGGTGCTGCTGGTATATTATTGAAGAACAATGTACATGAGTGTACACTGATTTTCACACACAGACCAATACTTACTGCTTCTGAACACGTTGTTGTGTGCCAGAGTTGATTCCGACTCATAGCAACCCTACAGAGCAGAGCAGAACTGCCCCATAGGGTCTTCAAGGAGTGGCTGGTGGATCTGAACTGATGACCTTTTCGTTAGCAGCCACAGCTCTTAACCATGTACCACTAGGACTCCAAACTGAGTTTAGGATGGACTCAATCTCTGGTGACACAAAAGGCTAAGCGCTTGGCTGCTAGTCAAAAGGTTAGGGTTCAAATCTACCAGCGACTCTGCAGGAGAAAGACCCGGCAATCTGCTTCTATAAAGATTACAGCCAAGAAAATTTGGGGAGGAGGCAGTTCTACTGTGTCACATGGGATTGCTATGAGTAGAAACAGACTTAACAGCACCTAACAACAACAAAACTGTTGCCTTTTTAAAAAATAGTATTTTATTGTGTTTTCGATGAAGGTTTACACAGAAGTTTAGGTTTCCATTCAACAATTTCTACACAAATTGTTCAATGACATTGGTTACATTCTACTCTGTTGACTTTAAAAATACTTTGTTCTCCAGTTTCTCCCACTCAGCAATCCAGGGGGCCCTGATTAGCTGGAGGGTGAGGTGATGTGATAAGGTGTGTGTGACTATCTATGGCACACATTCCTCTGAGATTGGCTCCATCTTTCCATGCACCTGGCAAGAATTTACTGAGACCAAACAGAAGCTCACTGACTCTGTGAGCATCTTCAGGGCAGCAGCTATGTGTTAGGATAGTATACTATTGAGCTGGGTTCAGTTAAGGGAGATAAAGAAGAATAGAACAGTCTAACCTGAGGAAGCCTGTGATGTTGTAAAAAGAAACACATATCATTCCTAGTTTAGTAGAAAAGAAAGACTTTAATAAAAATGGTATTACAAAGTGATGTCCCATTCCTTCATACCCTTAACAGTGTGTATATTTGATAAATACATTTGGAGGGTATACCAGGAAGTTCCACTGCTCACAGCTGGACACAGGATTCTTTTTGGTTTGCTTGCTTTTTCTACTTAGGTGTATTGTTGCTGACGTAGCTGATTGGTTACTGCTGCTTTACAAATGTTGTAGGTTAAAACTACTGCACATATATTCTGTAACCTCATAATTTGTAAGCTACTAAGAAGCGAATGCCTTCCAAAGGAGTCTCTTGACTCAGCTTTACCATTATCCGCCCCAAAGATAGGGTGGTCTGTCCAAAAAAGGATGGACACATCAGCCATGAGATCATGGGGCACGTAAAGAAGGCAGTCAAAGGCTAGCTACTTTTCTATGTGAAGACTTCTGTGATTTTTTTAAATATAGCTGTGCTATAACCAGACACACATGCCAATTCAATTTCTCAAGCATGCCATTGGTTAAGTCCAAAAGAACTGGCATCCTTTGGTCTCTTAGGCATTCAGGATGTAACATAAACGTTAAAACTTTCACACAGAACCAATGGAGTATCTCTTGACAAAGAAAAATGGGCCTAGACCATGGGGCTGTGCTTTCTGAGCTGTTTAACACAACAGACATACTAAATTACTGATGAAAGTTTTATTTTTCTAAGACAGACATACTACATTTTTACCTATACTGAAAGATAATTTGTTTAAAACAAACAAACAAACAAACAAAAAAACGTGCAGGCCATGTTCTTCTAGTTCCAGAGCTTCCCATAGCACTCACAACAGAGAATACTAATGACTAATATAATTGGGTACCATTTCTTTTCTTACTTATCCCAAAGGAGCAATACTCATCACTATACTGTGATTTCTAACGCAAAATAAAATCACTAATCCACTGGGGCTCAAAATAAAAGGCTGTATGTAGGAATACTCCAAAATTGAGGTACCTAGCTGGAACAGGATAGCTAACCCCAGTTTGACTCAAACTCCATGCTATTAACTTCATTTTGAATCAGACTTTAGCTCGACCAAACCCTCTGCTTCTGCATTCCTGAGAATGCAGCTCCTGACTTCCCTAAACTTTAACCGCTCTTAGCAAATAAGGGTAGGGGTAAGAATGTGGTTGTTCTAGGAAGGGTTTACTAATGTTAAGAGCAGTTACGGTGTTTGTGGTCTCTCGATACCCCTCCCCATTTTACTGATAGTCATGCCTTATTGTATGCTTACTTTCCCCATTTTACCATATAAAAAGCTCACCCTTCCCTCAGAATGGTAGAGCATTTGGTAGATTCCTCTCTGCCCTGTGTTTCCCTAATTCAAGAATTGTATTACCCTCAATAAAACTCTTTGCTTCTTTTTACTTTCAACAGACTTAGAGATTTTATTCTTTGACAGCTGTACATTACTGTCTTACTGCTGCCACTTTTTCAATACCTATTTCATTTTGTGAAGATTTCATTCTATGTAATTAAACATATACACTGACCAGAGGAAATGTGCATGTAGATATGTGCATAATACAATGCCTGTAATATATATAGTGTGTATTCACAGAAAGTTTCATTTTCAACCTGTTTCACATAAAGGCCGGCCCTTTCAGAGTTAATCATGCTATGAAACTCACTGCCTTCTCCTTTCAGGCTTTGGTGAAGCTCCTATAAAATTACACAATGACCTCAGGACATTTCTATTTGGTTTACAGGGTATCTCAATCATGACTCTAACTCTGTGTTCAATGGTAGGTAAAGTGATGCTAAGTACTTCTATTCTAGACCAACTATTTTAAGAGCGCTTCAAGGCAAATAAAGATGTCCTCTAAACCTACCTTTAAATATAAATTTTTCATATGCCTATACACATAGTTTGCTAGACTCACACACTAGCACTTGAAGGTTTAATGAAAATAGTTATGTTAAATAAATGCTCTTATTCAACAGGACTTGTACTTTAAGTTACATTTCATGGTAACTGATTCATAGCTACTTAAGCTAAAATAATGCTCAATTGCTTGAATTATTTTTTAAGGCCAGATTGAAGAATTTAACTAATTTGGACAAAAGTGAGTTCTTGCACTAGTAGTCAGGTCCTGAGTGATGGGGAACAATAGTGTTAAGAGGCATCGGGGCGGCGGGGGGGAATGCCAATGCAGAAATTTAGAACCCAAAATACATGGAATGATGAAGAAACAAGAGAAAAACAATCACTAAATGTAGTGCCATTCCAAATGATATTTACTCATAGATTTATCAAAAATGTAGTATCCCAGTTGTTATGGATTGAATTGTATCTGCTAAAAATACGTGTTGTAAATCCTAACCCCTATTCCTGTGGTTATAATCACATTTGGGAACAGGCTTTCTTTGCTATGTTAACGGGAGAGTATCAGTGTAGGGTGTGTCTTAAATCAATCTCTTCTGAGACATAAAACAGATTAAGCAAGCAAGCTAGAGAAGCAGAGATGGGGTAGAGAGATGCCACACCACATGAAGAGCTCCAAGGAACCAAGGAACAAGGACCCTCCCCCAGAGCTGACAGAGACAGAAAGCCTTCCTCTTGAGCCAGCGCCCTGAATTTGAACTTCTAGCCTTCTAATCTGTGAGAAAATAAATTTCTGTTTGTTAAAGCCATCCACTTATGGTATTTCTTCTATAGCAGCACTAGATAACTAAGATACCAGCCAATCTCAGCTTCTGCTAGTTGAATAGATGGAAAGAATACTCTACTCGGCACAACTGGTTACCAAGTTGTGGTTACCAAGCAGTACGCTTGGTAACTGCCACCATCGCCTAGCACACCCGGCTCCACACATGGTCCCTGGTGATGAAGTCCATCTAGTGATCTTGTTCTCCAGCATGATTCCATCCCACCAAGTTGTGAGTGACTGAATCAAGGGCAGACATCTTACCCACTGGTGGCCAAACCAAAGGCTGGCTAGAAGCCAAGACCACATAAGAGTAAGAACATAAGAAAGCTGAAATTGAAATCAGGTAGCCAACAAAGGAAAAAGCAACTGAAGGGTGATGAAGGGGAAAAAGGCTGGAAATACGATGTGTTATTTGAATTTATTAAAAAAAAAACATTGCTGTAGAGTCAATTCCGACTCATAGTGACCCTATAGAACAGAGCAGAACTGCCCCATAGGGTTTCCAAGGAGTGGCTGGTGGATTCAAGCTGCTGACCTTTTGGTTAGCAGCCAAACGCTTAAACCACTGCACCACTAGGGCTCCTGAATTTCTAAAAGGAACTCAAATTGTGAGAAAATAAAACTACGAAGAAGGGAAAAGCAAGCATGTGAATTAGCTGAATATTTTACTGGAAAACATGTATTTTGCAGGCCAGCTATCATTCAGATTCTGCTGTCTTCTTCTGCTCAGCTTACAATGTTTACCATCTTTCCTGTGTTCCCCCAGTGTTAATAGCTTCCACGTACATCTTACCTCCCGTCACATATTTGTCGTAACAGTGCAACAATCTGAGTGAGTCTCTATTCTTCGCAAAAAGAAGATCCAAAAGACTGAGTAAAAGTTCTGCCAATAGATTTTTTTTCCTCTTAAAAAATTAACAGACTTCATTTTTTAAGATCAGTTTACAGCTGATAGAAAATTGAGGAGATAGTACAGAGAGTTCCCACATGTGGGGATATACACCATTTAAACATGGCTGCACTATTGACAACTGCAGCCCCCACAGGCCTCTATGCTGCACAGCATGTTGAGACTTGTCCCCAACAAGTTGAGACTTGTCCCCAACATGCTGAGACTTGTCATGACTTGTTTTCCCAGACCTACTGTCCCTTTACTGATTGGCTTGTTTACCTGAATTCCTTCTCCCTTGCCCGCACCCAAAGCCCACTGTTCTGTTATTTGCTTCACTGCTTGCTGTATTGACTATAAATAAACTCCTGGGACTGAAGCCGGGGTGGACTCCTCAGAGTGACCCTCCTGGCCCCACTTCTCTGTAAGAGTTGTGTTTGGCTACTGTCTTCGCCGCCCCGACATTCGCCGCCGCTGCAACACCCACATACCCCCTCTTCCTGGCACTCACAGTAACCCCTATTATGAACATCTTGCATTAGTGTGTTATATTTGTTAAAACTGATAAATCCATATTGATACATTATTATTAGCTAAAGTCCACTGTTTACTTTAAGGTTCACTCTTTCTCCCATAGATTTTAAAACCTTCTAGTTGAGGAGCCTGGGTGGTACAAGTAATTTGCGACTGGCTGCTAACCTAAACGTTGATGGTTAGAACCCACCCAGCTGCTCTGTAGAAGGAAAGCCTGGCAAACTTCTTCCGTAAAGATTACGCCAAGAAAATCCTATGGAGCAGTTTCATTCTGTAAAACATAGAACTGTCATGAGTCGGGGGCCAACTAGATGGCAGCTAACAACAAGCTGTCATTTCTGAATAACTCACTCTCCTCCACTAACCAAATTGCCATTGGAGAGAAGAATATAGATGGCAGTAATGACCTGACAACTACCATTCTTAACAATTTTATAATCAGTAACTCCTTCAATTCCTAGGTAACTCTCCCCAGTCTCTCACTCTCTCACACTGCATACCTCCCCTCTCTTTTCCATTCATACACACTTACAAGGACTTCATTATCACTAACAAATCACAGTGATTTTCAGGTGTTTGAGAAATGAAAAGTAATTCTTCCTCACCAAAATGAAGCAGAATGTTGCTAAAGACATCCAGAAGATTGTAAGATTTCAAGAATACAATTAAGATTTCCAACGGTATCACTAATAATATAAAACACCAAATTTTACCTTGCTCATTATCAACCAGCATATACCATTCATAACAATTCCTAGACTTAAACCAGAAGGTTCCATATCTCCTATTTCACTTCTGCCCTTTCCCTGCACCATCTACCCCAAATGTCAATAGCTCAAAATCTCCCAATCAAGTAGAAATGATCGCATGCCACAATTGCCTTGAACTTTTTCCTGTGGGTTAAATTATCTGTCTAAACCAAAAACATAAGTAGGATTCGCATAATCTCTACCCTCTGCATCCTTTCAGACAAAGTATACATTTCCTCCAAGGAGATGTCGCACAGCTTCTTATTAATTCTATTCATGAAATCTTTATATTTTTGTTCAAACAGGTATAAAGAATAATGAGTACCCATGTAGTTGCTACCCAGTGTTAGAAATAAAACATTACAAATAGAGTTAATGCCTGGTGAGTAGTCCTCCCTGATTACATTCTTTTTCTTTCCTCACCTCCCTCCCCAGAGGTAACCATTATACTGGCCTTAACGTTTATTGTTCCAATCTATGTCTTTCTATTTTACACATGCATAAGTTGCTAAAGTATATGCACAGAGACACATATACATGTAGTTTTGCATTTTTTTAAACATTTGCATGAATGCTATGATACTATATGTATTCTTTGCCAAACATTACATTTGGGAGATTGATTCACACTGATATACACAGCTCCATTCAATTATTTTTCACTGCTGGATAGTATAGGTAGTTTTTTTGTTATTGTAGTATGTCAAAATGTATTAGATCAACCCTTCAGCTGATGAACAGTCAGAATGCTTCCAGTTTTGGCTAGATGAAGCAATACCGCATTGTACTTTAGTTGTAAGTGATCTATCTTTTCTGTTCTTATGTCTTATCTTTGACTTTGGTGTTCTTCAGTTTTATCTCATGTATATGTTATGTATATGTATATGTCAATTTCTTCTGTCTTTCCTGCTTGGGATTCATTGCATTTCTGGAAAATTGTAATCTAAGCTGGG
Organism: Trichechus manatus latirostris; assembly: GCF_000243295.1. Lineage (NCBI taxonomy): Eukaryota > Metazoa > Chordata > Mammalia > Sirenia > Trichechidae > Trichechus > Trichechus manatus. The sequence continues at coordinate 8,285,608 of NW_004444033.1, read as the reverse complement.
CAGACTCAAACAACTGGGGGTGAGGCAAAGGCAGGGGTTGGAACTGTTAGAACTGCAGAACCCACTAAAGATAGTTTATTTACTCACATGCCAGATACCTGAGCTGGGATGACTCAGAGGTTAGCTTCTGTTGGAAGTGTCAATCGGATATGTGGATTCTCCTGTTGTTTCGGATTCCTCACAACACCGTAGCCTCAGGGTAGTCAGATTTCTTACACAGAAGCTCAGTGCTCCAAGAGCAATCATTTCAGCAAATAAAGCAGAAGCTACATGGCATTTTATGACCTAGCCTCAGAAGTCACATACATCATTTATGCCATATTCTATTGGTTCAAGAATTCATAAGTATGCCCTCTATTAGGGGACACAGACCCCCACCTCAAGGTGGGAGGAATGACAAAGAATTTGTTGTCATTTTAAAAACTGCCAGAGTATCCTACATCTTTTAACTTCTCTTTCATATTTTCTAAGTCTTATGTCTTTATTTATTGCACTTTAACTAATTTCTTCAGGTTTATCTAATGGTTCACTATTTCTCTCTAGAGCTGTGTCTAATGTGATGTTTAATCTACACACTAAATTTTTAAATGCAAATTTTTTTCCCCTAGAAGTCTATTTGGTTCTTTTTCAAGTCTGCCAAGTCTGTTTTGATAGCATCTTATTCTTTAAGCATGTTTTGACACATATTTTATCTTAAACGTTTGAAATATGTCCATTTTATATTCTGCAATCAATAATTCCATCTCTAAAGTTATTGGGGGATCATTCAGCTGCTTGTTACATATTCCTTGTGTATTTTTGTAATTTGGGATTGTGAACTCATGTTTTAAGGTATTTTATCCATGGAAAACTCAAGGCCCGAATTGAGGGTTTATTCCTCTAAAGAGAAATGATGTTTGCTTTTGCCGAAACAAATCAGTCGTCTCTCTTTGCTGGTGAGTGGATTTTTTCTATCCTACCCTTTGACTGAAGGTGCAACGCTTCAAAGATGTGATGCTTTCTGTGGAGGTTACAATTCTAATTCCCATCTTGTTCAGCCCCAAGGCTCTGTCTCCTGTAGTAACGCAGCTGTTAAAACCCAAACCTCTTGGTAACTGAGACTGACAGACGTCCCCAAGGCAGCTGCAATCTCAGTGTTAGTTTACTGCTCTGCTTTCCAGTGTTCTCTTTGTTTTTATCCCCATGAGACCTCTTACTCTCTAACAAGGTCAGCAACACGTTTAAAAGAAAGTTTATTACATTCTTTCCAGCACTTCTAACTGCTTTGTACCGGGAACTTTTCCAGACTTTCTAGCTCCCAATCTTGCCAGAAACCAAACCCCCTCATTTTCTCTTTATGTGGTCATTTCTAATATTTTTTCTTCCCCATTCCCTTTGACCTAGTACCCACAAATTTGTCACATATCATGCTAAAGCCAATCACTTCATCAAACCAAATTTTTAAAAAGTCAAGGTAATTTGGTATTTTTAAAATTGCCAATTCATAAAATTGAAAACCAAATTTAAAAAATAGTAATTTTTTATTTAAATTCTCTTTGTGTTTAGAAGCATGTCAAGTCTGCATATGAAAACTGTTCCCATTGAGTCGATTATGACTCATAGTGATCCTATAGAACAAAGTAGAACTATTCCATAGGATTTCCAAGGCTGTAACCTTTATAGGAGCAGACTGCCACATACTTCTCCTGCAGAGTGGCTGGTGGGTTTGAACTGCCGACTTGCAAGTTAGCAAGCTGAGTGCTTAACCACTGTGCCACCAGGGCTCCTTCCTTTGCATATAGTAGAGTTAAACCATCACTTTTGTATCTTTTACAAAGTTACAAGAGTGAATTAAAGTTCAAAGATTGAAGTCTTCTAGCATTTTAAATAATTTTTTAAGTATAAAGGATGAATACATAATCTTTTATTTCTAAAGCGCTATGTCAGAATTTACATGTAGTCCTGTGAAAAGACAGAAAAATAATATGACCTAGGACATCTTTTCTGAGCTCTGACCAGTCCTCAGAAAAGTTCGTCATAGTATGCTAAGCAGCATTCACTATTTAAAGTTTGTTAGGGTAGAAGCGTCTCAACTAATTGGATAAATGGTACAAGTTATGTTGGCAGAACAATACATTTTTTTTTTTTTTAATCAATCCATATTACTTTACTTTATTGTGCTTTAAGTGGAAGTTTACTGTTCAAGTCAGTTTCTCATACAAAAATTTATACACACATTGTTATGTGACCCTAGTTGCTCTCCCTACAATGTGACAACACACTCCTCCTTTCCACCCCGGATTTCCCATGTCCTTTCAACAGCTCTTGTCCCTTTCTACCTTGTCATCTCGCCTCTGGACAAAAGCTGCCCATTTAGTCTCATGTCTCCACTTGAACTAAGAAGCACTTTCCTCACGAGTATCATTTCATGTCTTATAGTCCAGTCTAATCATGTCCAAAGAGTTGGTTTCAGGAATGATTTTAGTTTTGGAATAACAGAGAGTCCAGGGGCCTTGTCTTCTGGGGTCCCTCCAGTCTCAGTCAGACCTTTGGTCTGGTCTTTTTACTAGAATTTGAGTTCTGTACCCTACTTTTCTTCTGCTCTGTCAGTGACTCTTTGTTGTGTTCCCTGTCAGGGCTGTCATTGGTGGTAGGCGGGCACCATCTAGTTCTTCTGGTCTCAGGCTGATGGAGTCTCTGGTTTATGTGGCCCTTTCTGTCTCTTGGGCTAATATTTTCCTTGTGTCTTTGGTGTTCTTCATTCTCCTTTGCTCCAGGTGGGTTGGAACCAATTGATGTATCTTAGATGGCTGCTCGCAAGCTTTTTAAGACCCCAGATGCCACTCACCAAAGTAGGATGCAGCACATTTTCTTAATAAACTTTGTTATGCCCATCAACCTAGATGTCCCCTGAAAGAACAATACATTTTTTAAATATCAAATGTGATTTTGTGGCTTTTAAAATTATCTAGGACAGGCTTCTAACCATATATAAACTAACCTGGCTGTGCATTGTGATCACTTGTTCCATACGCTATGTTTTAATAAAAAAGGAAGATTTCTATTGTTCTGAGTTTTGACTTTATATCTTTTTGTAACATTGCTCTGTATTTTAGAGATTTAGATGTATTGGGAAAGTATTGATCAGCTTTTCATATTTTCATGTTAATATATTACCTAATTTTTCTCCATATGAGTGTGTCACAAAAGTTAGAATATTTTAACAGAGCTGTCAAAGTGGCTTTTCTTAATTCAGGAATACCTAAAATCTCATAAGAGTGCCCAAAAATTGGAGAAAAGAGAGTGTGCTGTGTAGAGACTACAAAGCCATATTAGAGGTGGGCTTTCCAATGGATTTTATCAGATATTATTTTCACCAATTCTAACATTAAATAACATTTAATTAATGATCAGTGAAAGAATAATAATCACAATATATTTTTATTTGACTCAAAAACACAGATGTTAGTTATAATGGCTCACATGATCACATATAAACTATTCCTTCTTTTACTGCCAACCTCTCGACAGTTCAATACATATGTTAGATGCTGAGCCCTAAAATACGAACCTGCACTGCGTATGAAACCTGTACACTGTGAGGGAAGTTAACAGGTCAGAGGTAGAAGGCTCTGCAAACTTGATACTGATCAATTATGCCCCAAGCAGAGCAATCAAGGAGTGCTATCTTTGCAAGCAAGCCCACTGACCTGGAAGAATGAGTAACAACACTCACAGTGATTTTCCTCCTTCTCATCTGTCTGATAACAGTAACAAAATGTGTCAGCTGGAATGAGCCATGTAATACAAACACACAGGGAAGGAGATGCCAGGCCTCACATAAAGAAAGAGGGAAAGAAGAGGAGGCAGGCCGTTCAAAAGAGCCACAGGGCTCAGAAAATCAAGGTGTGTGTGTGGGGGGGGGCTGTCTTTCAAAGGATCTTGGCTCTTGTTCTCCCTTTCACAGAATGACAAAGCCTCTGCAAGATGAGAACACCATCTTGTTTAAAGAAAAGTATTTCATGGTGTTCAGCACAAACAAGAAAGCGCACATCACTTTGCCACATCTGGATGGAGTCCTTTCCTTCAAAAGCCATGTACTGGTGCTTGAGAAATATCAGTGTGCTCTACTCTCGGACCCAGCAGGTGCAGCTTCTGAGTCATGGACAGAGATCCTGAAACTCAGTGTGGTGGTAAAGGGTCTAACTGTAACCGCTACTTCACATCTGGAACAGGACTAGCTGCAGTAAAATTGTAAGGTGTGTCAGAGAAGGGTGGCTTAGGAAATCGCTCAGACATGAACCTACACACTTCCATAATGCCACACATGGTTAGCTGGGTGTTACTTTAGTAGCTACAGCACGAAACCAGGACTGGGAATTCTCAGAAAAAAAGCCACGACGGTGGTTTGTGTGTTGTAAGAATTTGGGCAAATTGTTTTACCTTCCTGTGTCTCAGGTAATGGTGCCTACCTAATAGGTTACAAGGATTAAACAAATTAATATATGTAAAGTGCTTAAAACAGTACTAGATTTATACCATTCCATAACTGTTAGCTGTTTTAATAAAGTTACTATATTTATCATGTTTAAAAGACTTACTTGTTTTGGTTGGTGGCTTGAGTCCACCTAGAGGTACCTCAGAAGAAAGGCCTGGTGATCTACCTCTGAAAACCCTATGGAGTGAACAACTGCCTCCTTTTCCATGATACCAGAAAAGCTGGATGGTGCCTGGCTACCATTACTGAATGGTTTGACCAAAGATTCTGTAGAAGAATCACGATCAAAAGGGAGTAAAATGTGGACCAGAACTTCAAATTTTCCTAAAATTCAGACTTTCTGGAGCCATGGAGGCTGGATGAATCCCCGAAACTACTATCCTGAGATAATATTTAAACCTTAATCCAAAAATATCCCCTGATGTTTTCCTTTAATGAAACAATAGTTTAGCTTAACTAGTAAAGAACATCTGCCTTGAACGTTGTGCTCTTTTAAGAACAAACCATTTGGGATCAAATTGACAACAGCAACTCAAAAGTTTCTATAGGAAGGTTAGGGTGCAGTGAGTTTATGTTATGAGGGAAGAAAAATTTGCAAGAGGAGGGTGAGAATGGTCACACAATTTGAAGAATATAATCAATGTCACTGAATTATACACGTAGAAATTGTTGAATTGATGTATGTTCTGGTGTGTATATTTTCAACAACAACAAAAAATTAAGTAAATTACTTAAAAAAAGAGCACAGTTCTATTCTGACATACATGGGGTTGCCATGAGTCAGAACTGACTCGACAGCAACTTGTCATCAAACAGCATTTATCAAACTTGTCAATTTTTATATTTTTTACAAGGTTACATCTCAACAATTTTGATATATCATTCCTCCCCCACAGTAAATGGAAAAGTATGTGTTACATGTGCATATTTTAAAATTAACATCAATAGAAAAATTTTAAAAAATAAATAAAATTAACATCTGAATAAAGGAAAAGTGTAATAGCAGATCTGCCAGAAGAACTAATGAAAATTTTTAATAGAATAATTGCTCTAAAACGGTAACAAAGAAAATTAAGTAAAAATTTCACATAGTAGCAAAATTTCATCAGATTAATCTGATTTTCTTATTATACTGATTATAGATTTTCTATATTATAGACATTTGAATGTACTACATAGCATACCACTTCTTTTGAATAAAAGAGCAGTACTGCTCTACATCTGTATACTTCACGTGCTAGATTTCTTTTCTAACTTCTTATTTTGAAATAATTGTAGACTTACAGAAGAGTTGCAAAGACAGCACAGAAAGTTCCCATATACCTGTCACCCACTTCCCCTTATTTAACTACGGTGCAATTATCAAAACTAAGAAATTAACATTGGTACAATACTATTAACTAAAGACCTCGTTCTGATTCCCCAGCTTTCCCACTAATGTCTGCTTTCTGTTCCAGGGTCCCATCCTGGACACAACCTTGCATTTAATTGTCACGTCTCCTTACTCTCCAACCTGTGACAGTTCCTCAGTCTTTCCTTGTCTTTCATAATCAGGACACTTTGGAAGAACACTTGTAAGTTATTTTGTTTGACGTTTTCTCAAGATTGGACTGAGGCTATGGATTTTGGGGAAGAATACCACAGAGGTAATGTGCACCTTCTCTTCATATCACAATACCACAGAGGTAATGTGCACCTTCTCTTCATATCACATCAGGGGATACATGATATCAATGTGTCTTCTTACTGGTGATATGAACCTTGTTAAGGGGGTTAAGGCAATTATCGGTCATGTTTCTCCACGGTAAAGTTACTGTTTGGGCCTTTCCATACTATAGTTGTTAGCAGGCAATCCAGTCCAGCCATACTCTAGGAGAGGACAATTAAGTTTTGCCTCTTGGAGAGAGGAGTACCAAAGAATCTGTGGACATTAAAACCTTTGGTGGTACAATGGTTAAATGCTCCGCTCGACTACTTGCTGAAAGGTTGGCAGTTCAAACTCATCCAGAGCCACCTCAGAAGACAGACCTGGTGATCTGCTTCTGAAACGTAACAGCCTGGAAAACACGTGGAGCACAGTCCTAATCTGATACGTAACGGGTTGTCATGAGTTGAAATCAACTCAATGGCAACTGTCAACAAGAGCCGTGTTAAAACCACCACCATCATTAATATGTACTTTGGGAGAGATACTTTGAGTATATAAATATACTGTTTCTCCAACTAAGGTGTTTTTAAAAGAAATTTTTATATATATTATTTCATTTGATCTTCACAAAAATCCTTCACTTTATAAATAAATAAACTGAGCCTGAAAAAGATCGACTTGGCACAGTTATAAGTAAAGGATGAAATGGCCTCCCAGTTTCATGTAAACCTACATGGCAGTGATGAATCAGTTGCTAATCACTAGCTTTATAGATTTCACTGTCCAAAAGAGGGCTTAGAACCGGTTCTGCCTGGTTCAACCACGGCCAACAAAGCAAAACCGGAACAGATGCAAATTTTTTAAAATTTAGGTAAAGCAGAGCAATAACTGGAACAGGAAAAACCACAAGTCAAAACTCTGCTAGAAATTTAATCTCCGTTTTAAAAAACAAGGGCAGCGTACCCATTACACAGCGACTAAATGTCTTGTCCACTGCATTTTGAGCAGAGCAGAAAACAGCGGTGCCTCATTAAAACATGGCGGCTGCCCACGCCCCTCTGAATGTGAGTCGCTCTGCACAGTCTCGCCAATAATCCAATCTCTTGCATCAGGCTCTTGGAGGGCTCACGATGTCTCTTCCGAGTCTTCCATTCCAGAACTTTGACCTGTAGTTTTCCCGTTCTGGTTATCATTCCAGTTTACCCAAATTTTGAAAATTTGAGTCTGTTCTGGTTTTGCTTCATCCGTCATGACAGAACTGGTTCAAACCAGTTTGAAGCCCTGGTCCAAAACAGCAAATGGGCATAAATGGGCATGCCCACTCATTCCGAGGGACCCATTTTACTGCAGGCTAAATTTGAATAATATAAAATAAGGGAGAGGGCTGAGCTAGCATACAACTGCGTGTCCCATACTTGCAGCTGTGCACAAAATCACCATTCCCCTTCTAAGTCATACTCTGATTTATCAGATCACTTCTTTTGGACAAAACACTGGATTGGGACTCTTGGCATTCTTTAAAATCACATATTTTTCAAATCAAAATAAAAGCCGTGCTCATCTGATGAAACCATAAAAAATACAAAAAAAAAAAAAAGAAGGTATAAAGAAAATACAAACCATAACTAACAATACACAAACACCAGAAAACAAACTAGATAACTGAGATCTTCTAAAAAGTACAACACTTATGCTCATCAAAAGACTTCACCAAATGAGTAAAAAGAGAACCTATGAACCAGGAAAAAAACTTCGGCTATGACATACCCAACAAAGGTCTAATCTCTAAAATCTAACAGATGCTCCAATGCCTCAACAACAAAAAGACAGGCAAAGGATATGAATAGGCACTTCACTAAAGAAGACATTCAGGCAGCTAACAGACACATGAGGAAATGCTCGTGATCATCAGCCATTAGAGAGATGCAAATCAAAACCACAATGAGACACCACCTCACCCCAACATGACTGACACACATCAAAAAAAAGAAATGCTGGAGAGGTTGCAGGGAGATTGGAACTCTTATGCACTGCTGATGGGAATGTAAAATTTTGGAAAATGGTAAGGCACTTGCGAAAAAGCTAGAAACAGAAATATCATACGATCCAGCAATCCCACTCCTAGGAACATATCCTAGAGAAATCAGAGCCATCATATGGATAGATACATGCACACTCATGTTCACTGCAGCATTATTCACGATAGCAAAAAGACAGAAGCAACCTAAGTGCCTGTCATGGATTGAATTGTGTCCCTCAAAAATATGGGTCAACTTGGTTAGGCCATGACTGCCAGTATTGTGTGGTTGTCCTCCATTTTGTGATTGTAAGTTTATGTTAAAGAAGATTAGGGTGGGATTGTAACACCCTTACCAAGGTCACATCCCCGATCCAATGTAAAGGGAGTTTCCCTGGAGTATGGCCTGCACCACCTTTTATCCTAAAAGTGATAAAAGAAAAGGGAAGCAAGCAGAGAGTGGGGACCTCATACCGCCAAGAAAGAAGCACTGGGAGCAGAGTACATCCTTTGGACCTGGGGTTCCTGCATGGAGAAGCTCCTAGTCCAGGAGAAGATTGACAAGAAGGACCTTCCTCCAGAGTGGACAGAGAGAAAAAACCTTCTCCTGGAGCTGATGCCCTGAATTTGGACTTGTAGCCTAATACACTGTGAGAGAATACATTTCTGTTTGTTAAAGCCATCCACTTGTGGTATTTCTGTTACAGCAGCACTAGATGACTAAGATAGTGCCCATTAACAAATGAACGGATACACAAATCATGGTACATACACACAATGAAATAGTACACAACGATAAAGAACAATGATGAAACTGCAAAACATCTCACAACGTGGATGAATCTGGGGGGCGTTATGCTGAGTGAAATACATACATCACAAGAGGACAAATACTATATGAGACCACTATTACGAAAACTCATGAAAAAGTTTACACACAGAAAGAAACAATCTTTGATGGTTATGAGGGAAGCGAGGGGTAGAGAGGGAAAAACACTAATAAGCTGGTAGATCAGTGGTAACTTTGGTGAAGGAAAAGACAGTACACAATACAGAGGCAGTCAGCACAACTTGACCAAGGCAAAGTCATGGAAGCTTTATAGACACACCCAAACTCCCTGAGAGACCGACTTACTGGGCTGAGAGCTGGGGACAAGGGTCTCGGAGGACATCAAGTTCAATTAGCATAACATAGTTTATAAAGAAAATGTTCTAAACCTGACTTTGGTGAGTAGCGTCTGGGGTCTTAAAAGTCTGTGAGCAGCCATCTAAGATACATCTACTGGTGCCATTCCATCCAGAGCAAAGGAGAATGAAGAAAACCAAAGACACAAGGGAAATATTAGTCCAAAGGACTAATCACCACAACTACCACAGCCTGCGCTAGCCTGAGCCCAGAACCACCAGATGGTGCCCAGCGACCACCACTGACTGCTCTGATAGGGATCACAGTAAGTCCCAGACAGAGCAAGACAAAATGTAGAACAAAATTCAAACTCACAAAAAAAGATCAGACTTACTGGTCTGACAGAGATTGGAGAAACCTCAAGAGTATGGCCCCCAGACACCCTTTTAACTCAGAACTTAAGTCACTCCCGAAATTCACCCTTCAGCCAAAGATTAGACAGGTCTATAAAACAAACACGTGACCAACGTGTTTCGTAGTTCAATCATGTATAGTTGACTAAACAGGCACTCTTGCCCAAAAATAAAGACAAGAAGGCATGAAGGGACAGGAAAACTGGACAAATGGAAATGGGGAACCCGGGGTGGAAAAGGGGGGTAGTGTTGACACATTACAGGGTAGGCAACCAATGTTAGAAAACTAATTTGCTCTATAAACTTTCACCTAAAACATAATTTAAAAAAACAAAACAAAAAAAAGAACATTAAAAAAATGCAAAAAAGTAGAAAGGAGAAAATAAAAATCAGAGATAATTATTTTTATTATTTGTTATATTGTTGTTGTTGTCGTAAGCTGTTGAGTCAACTCCAACTCATAGTGACCCTATATAGCAACAGAATCCAGCTACCCCATAGGAATTCCTAGGGCAGGTTACCAGGTCTTTTCTCCCGCTGAGCAGCTGGTAGGTTTCATCTTCACTTCTAGTCCTATGATGTACATACCATTACCCCATTTTACAGAGAAGGAAATTGGTTTGATGGCTACATAACAGTACATGATCTAAGTAAATGGATAACAACATTTACTGGTTAAGCACTTGGCTGCTAACCAAAAGGTTACAACCTTTTGTAACCAAACAGTTCAAACCCACAGCCCGCTCCACAGGAGAAAGGTGTGGCAGTCTGTTTCCGTAAAGATTATAGCCTCGGAAACCCTATGGGGCAGTTCTACTCTGTCCTATAGGCTTGCTATGTATGAGTCACAATTGACTTGACAGCAGTGGGCTTGGTACTTAGCCTTTCCACTATTCCTTGGTATTTAGGCTATTCACAACTTACGAAACAGTAATGAAGGTAGCTAATGCTAAATTCTGCCTAAGTGAACTGAGAAGTGAAACACAGTCTTTACTAGACATTGCTGAATAAATGGTACCAAAATAAAAGGTGATAAAAGCAAAGCTTTTATTTTCAAAATCTTGGACTCCCTATAAAACTACATCTCATGGCCAGGAACCCACTGAATCATATTTTGCATGAAGAACAGTCATTGTAGGTGATGTCCCCTCCATGATCACAATTTTTAGTGGTATGGTTTAGACAAAGGAAATGTAAAATTACTCAAGGATGGTCAGTTGATAAACAGCCAGATTGATCAGAAAAATCACTTGGGCTAACTACTTTGGTCTGGCATACCACTTTGCCTTTCAACTTTAAATCTAAACAAAGCATTGTAAAGTCCTGTGGAAACATTTCACTAAGCTACAGTGGCAAGCATAAGGTCCATATGCCAACATTATTGGATGTAAGTTAAGGCCCAGAGAATGAGGAAACTTGCTCCTTTGGAATTGTTATGTAAGTAGAAGGTGTCCTATTTTATCACAAATACAGACCTTTCTCACTACAGATTTAGAGACATTTCTTTTTAGATTAAAAAAAAAAAAAAAAAAAAAGCCCTTTGAAGCAAGTCTCCACCATTCAGAAAGATATCTGGTCCTGAAAGGCCCTTTACCTGCTTTATTTACACAAGAAACACAAACAGAAGGAGACTTCATGCTCTTCAACATCTAATTTCTCGAAGCTACAGCCATTGATTCTTTGTAAGTCTATTTATTCAAAACAACAGCACAAACAATTCTTTTTTCTTGGGTCAGCAGCTTACTGAATTAACATCAATCATCAAAGGAGACGGGGCTGAAAAGAAGATGGAAGCCCATTTTCTCAGAAATTGATTTTTTTAAGCCAAAACACACAAGCATAAGCAGAAGGCTGTTTACCATAGAAAAGGTTCAACTTGAAAGTCCCCGCCAAAAACTAGGCACTCGTAGGACTGGCCAGGTTTCTTGAAATCTTGAATAAAGAAAATGTTTGTGTTTTTTAAAAATCACTTAAAACATGTTTAAATGGTCTGCGAGAGTTTTGATTTCTTCACTCTCTAAAGCCCACCTGAATAGCTTAAAACAACGAGCGAGGCGGTCCCAAGGAGAGGGAAGTAGATCAATGCTGGTGTTTATAATGATGATTTCTTAATGGTTTTCTCCACTCTACTTACTTTGATGTATTTAAAGTGGGAAAGGTTCATCAAAGACTTCTGTGATTAGGAGCTTAAATGTATTTAAATAACCACCTTTGGCATGTTTTAAAGGTGATTTGCTCCATAGGTCCTAGCAAAATTATTCTTTGACAACCTTGATTCGCTTCCTGCTAGGAATTCAGCTCAATTATTTTTCCTTGCAAGACGGGGGTGGAAAGTTCTTGCTTGAAAATGAAGTCAGAAGGGTCAGTCTTCCTGAGACTGCTCTCCGAACTGCAAAAGTAATTGGTTTATATCCGTTCTCCATCCTGCCATGTCTGGGGAATGTTTCCTTCCCATAGCTTTTCTGGAGATTTATGTAAGGTGAGGAATGCATGAGACCAAGCATGTACAAACTACTGGCCTCCAACTGCACAAGAATGTGCTAGCATCTATATTTTAGATGTTTTTAAAGGCTTGCCATATTGCTAAATCAACTTTAGGAGAAATGTGAGATTTTTCAGTAGGGTAGGAGTGAATGGAGGGAAAAAAAAAAAGAGGTCCCCATATGCCTGAGTTGGTTGGCAGAGAGGACCTGAGATATCACTATTTTCTCTCAAATTGAGACAAAATTTATGTCAGTTCAGAATTTGATATCAAAGCCATCAATCACCCTCTTGTCTGAGAATGAAGCGGGAACACTCATTTGTTCTCCGGATGTAAAACAAAGACTTTTAGCCTCTAATATTCAGGGATTCTGCTGAGGACTAAAGGATGTTCCTTGAAAGAGAGAAAATATATAAATTCATTAAATAAAAATCAATGAAAAACACGAAGGACTTTCACCTAATCAAAAATAAATGAGTAAATAAATAAAACACAACACTGAGATATTATTACACTTTGCTAACTCTTGTCTAAACTTTCATTTCTACCTCCTCTCATACTTAGATCACAGGCAAATGAACAACTTAACGCTGTATTGAATTATTATCCCTTTGGGGCATGCTGGGGTAATCTTTTAGCTTCAGCGTTCTGTAGAATGTTGTGCAGTGAGAAAATGCAAACTCTCGGAGAAAAAAAGGCCAACCTTTAATCACAACTGGCAAAGCCAACTGATTAAAAGCACAATAGTTAACACACTGTCTATATTATTCTATAAGGAGCCCTGGTGGCGCAACGGTTACGTGCTTAGCTGCTAACCGAAAGGTTGGTGGTTCGAACCCACCCCGTGGCTCTATGGGAAAAAGAGCGGGCGATCTGCTCCCATAAAGATTACAACTAGAAAACCCTATGGGACAGTTCTACTTTTGTCACATGGGGTCGCTATGAGTCACAACCGACTCCATGGCACCTAACAACACCATACCGTTGTATGAGAAAAAGGGTGGGATTCAAGTGGGACTTCAGCATATTCCCCAGGGCCAGCTCCGGGCCTGCAGCTGCAGTAGGAAATCCTGGCACACAAGGAAGTGCTCTGCTCTAAGGGGCCAACATGCAAGATGAGATGAGATCTCAGAGGCCTTCAGAGCACTCGCAGCATGGGGTGGGGCGAGGGAAGTTATCACAATCAGTTATGAGAGGGACAACTTAAGGATGACTTTAATAAAAATGTTTCAGGGAAAAATAAGTCAACAAGCATGATTCGGAACAAAGTGGGGTGGGGGAAAGGCTTTGCAAAATTCTGAAAATAAAATTTCCCCAAAGTTTTCAACCTGGCTCATTCACTTTCGGCACGGTGGCTCATCCCCAAAAGAATAGCTTCTGGAAGAGAAACGTCAGACTTGGAGGGACAGCAGGTGAAAACACATCCTGCTCTTCCAAGGCTGGGAGTGTTGAGGCTAACCCCTAAAGCCAGGGCTTAAAGTTATAATGCGCGAGGGGCCTGAAGTATTTTAATGAAACAGAAGACATGAGATTGGTTTGAATTTACGAAGAATCACTAGCAAAAATATAAAAAATAAAGTAAAATACCTAAGTGAGAGAAATAACTGAGATCAACCAGGCAGGAGGAGAGAGGGCAGGGGCCATCCAGAACTGCTCTGGTGACACAATATGGAAGTTTAAAACGGGGCAAGGCAAATGGAGAATGAGACCAGGTATGAAGTAAGTTTATGACCTCCAAGGAAATAAAATAATTTCTAAATAAACATAACCTTGAGAAATCAGTTACTTTAATAAAAAGGTCAGCATGAAGGAAACGGATGGGAGTAAATTGCATTAAATTATTTCCCTGTGAGTGAACACACAGTGTAATACGCTGTGAAGAGGGTAATTCTGTACTTACATTATGTTCTGCAAGCAAAGTGGGAAATTGAGAGTTACTGAACCTTGCTTAAGTTCTTATCCAAATGAGTATTTCAATTAGCTAACTAAGACTTCCCCATGTTTTGGAACTGGAATAGGAATGTGGAATAAAGCAGTCAACCTATGGTGCTGGAAAGTAAGATAGCAAATGTGTTATAAACCAAAAAACCCACTGCCATCGAGATGATTTCAACTCATAGTGGCCGTGTAGGATAGAGCAGAACTGCCCCCACAGGGTTTCCAAAGCTGTAACCTTCATGGAAGCAGCTGTCACATCTTTCTCCCAGGGAGCAGCTAGTGGGTTCCAGCTGCCAACGTTCTGGCGACTAGCCAACTGCTTTAACCACTGTGCCACCGCGTTACACATGGGATTACATCTAACCAAAGAAGGCTATTTGTACTTTTAACACACAGCAATATTATTTAGGTAAAGATCTTTTATGTTCTTTTAAAAAAAATCAGCTTTATTAAGACAGAATTTACATACCATAACGTTTACTTTTTTTTTTTTTTTTCGGTCATTCTTAATTCAACTTTAATAAACACAGGAGGGAATGGAGTCTTATCAAGCACGGTCAATGAGAGTTTAGAAGTATAATCACAAGGGTGCATTTTAACTCCACTACACTGTTGAAATGGAGCCCTGGTGGCACAGTGGTTAAGAGTTCAGGGGCTAACCAAAAAGGTCGGCCGTTAGAATCCACCAGCCGCTCCCTGGAAACCCTATGGGGCAGCTCTACTTTGTCCTATAGGGTTGCTATAAGGTAGAATTGACTCAACAGCAATGGGTTGGGTTTGGTTTTGTCTACACTGTTGAACACCTTATGGGTCAGTCAATGAAAATTCTAATTTGCTAAGTGATTTAGGTACTCTAAAATGTATCTATCAGTGAAAGAAATGTAACATGTACAAAATCCTCCAGTGAAAGCTAACAAGAAAAAAACGAAGTATTTCCTTCTGATACTATTTAGCAGAAAGGAGAAGGACTTAAGAGTAATTGCTGGTTTGGGTAGCCTTGGGGAAGGAAAAGATCGAAATGAAGTTTCATTTATCTTTATAATAACCTTCAAATTGCTCAGCACAGTTTTATGTGCACATAATGATCATTTAAGAAATATTTGCTAAATTAAACTACAGAATGAAGGAAGAAGCTGTAACATAGGAGGAAGGCAAAAGCCAAAGTAAAAAACCAGAGCAAAACACCAGAGCAAAGCAAACTTTAAAACACAGGGATGTCATTTCAAATTGAAGCTTTGGAATTTTATTCTGTAGTTGATAACTTGGATGACAGTCTTTTTTTTAAAAAAAAACAAACACATTCAATACATTTGACATATGAAAAATTCCACTAGGTATTCCTAGTGGGAAGATCAGGATGGCCTTGACAAAGTTGAAGTATCTAAGGATGAAATCACGGAACAAATCAAGCCCAGTAAATCAGCTGGGTGGGGTGTTTTGCCCCATGGATTTGGTGGAGGCTTGTGGAATGGCAAAGACACGGGGATTTGTCACTTGTCCTTAGAAACGGCAACACATCATGGCCATAACAAAGATGTCAGAGGGTATCTTTTCTTTTTTTCCCCCTAGAACTTAAAAATGAGAGATAAGGCAGACACTGAGAATTGCCAAACCACTTCGTTTTATTTCACACATAGGAAATAGGGAGGTCAAATAAAACAGAATAATTCTCTATAAGAATAAAAGAGATTTTATCAATATGAACATGAATGACTGCCACAATAAAGGTGGCAAGAAGTCTAAGCCTTGGAGACTTAAGCCTTGGAGACTTGTCACTTTGTTTACATATATACACACACACACACACACAACTTTACTGTATTTTTATTTTTGTACCCTGAAATGCTAATTTTATATGACTTTTTGAAAAGCTTTCTACAATATACATGGTAATAACTTTCTACTGCAAATAAAATGTCTTCATCACAGATAGTCTTTTTACCTATGAAAAGTATCAGGAAAATAAATAGCTCAATGGGAAAACATACTTGGATACCACACAGATATATAATACCCTGTTAATTATTTACTTAATAAAAGAGAGAAAAGACTGCTTTGGGAAAAAAAGGAGAGGGTGTTAATAAAGTGCCTTACAGGAAACTAATGAATTATAGAATGCCCAGTCCCCTGCCCTCCACTTTGTGTGGATCAGATCCCATGGTGAATACTTTGTACAGTCCTGGTTCCCACACATGAAAAAGGACAACAATCTACCACAGAGGAACCAAAGAAGGGCAACCCCACTAGAAGAAGAAACCATCGAAGAACTAGGGCTATTTAGCCTGGACATCAGGCAAATATGATTCAAAGATTTAATGACTGTCATAAAGGGATTGTTGTTTTTATTGTTGTTAGTTGCCGCTGAGTCAATTCTGAGTCATGGCGACCCCATGTGTGCAGAGCAGAGCTACTCCATAGGGTTTTCAAGGCTGTGACTTTTCAGAAGCAGATCACCAGGCCTGTCTTCCAAGGCACCGCTGGGTGGGTTCAAACCGCCAACCATGTGGCTAGTAATCAAGTGCTTAACCATTTGTTCCACTCGGGGGCAAGACCTACTCTATGTTGCTCTCCAAAACAGGCATACTCGTCTTTCACTCATTTAAAAAATACATTTTTGAGCACATTCTAAATGCAATGTATTCTGTTAGCTGAGGTAGAAGATACAAAGGTGAACAGACAAAAACCCTATCCTCAGAGTATGCAGTCTAGAAAGGGAATTAAGACATTAGTTTAATTAATTAATTAGAGTATGAGTGTCATCTAGTACCCGGAACTTACACTGCCTGGTATGTGATAAACACTTAATTAAATATTTTTTTGAAAGACTGCATCTAGGGCTGGATTCACATATTTGAACTTGTTCAAATGTGAGTTATGTATGTTGTTGCTATTGTTGTTAGGTGCTGTCAGGTCGATTTCAACTCTTAGCGACCCTATGTACAACAGAACGAAACACTACCCAGTCCCGCACCATCCTCACAACTGTTGTTACGCTTAAGCCCACTGTCGAAGCCGCTGTGACAGACACCTTCACGCGTCTGTCACTTTGTTGTACTGTGGGGGTTTGTGTGTTGCTGTGATGTTGGAAGCTATGTCACCAGTATTGAAATACCAGCAGGGTAACCCACGGTGGACAGGTTTCAGCCGAGCTTCCAAACTAAGACAGACTAGAAAGAAGGACCAGTGGTCTACTTCTAAAAAGAATTAGCCAGCGAAAACTTTTCAACAGAGTTATATATACGCATATGTGTATGTGTGTGTGTGTATCTTAGCTATCCATGATGTAACTTCTTTTAAGTGTGACTATAGTATTAGCGATTGAGCCGAACAGTGGCATATGCCCTTTTAGTGGAATGAGATGAACTGGATTATACAATTTTTAGCAGATGTGGGGTACTAACATTTTTACTACACACCACATTTTCTACAAAAAGAATATTCCATATATTCTACAACAGAGAAAATGACTCAGTGAATTTAGTTGTTTAAAATTCTGTTGATCTCCACAATGAAAAACTGACTTTCACCAATTTTGTTTTAAACGGATCATGCTTCAATCTTGATGCTTGTTTTGTAACAAATGCTATAATTATAAATGAACAAATGAAAAGATGTCATAAAAGGAAATTTAATGATCAGAAAACAAATATTGCAATAAATTACTGTATTTTATTTTTAGACAGATTTTTCATCTCTAACATGTTATAATTAAAAACATTTCTTTCTATTCTTTGCTCTCACAAATTCTTAAAAGATTTCATCACAACCAAGCTGCCAAACAATATCTACTTCCATACATAATAAGGATAATGAATCGAGTCTTTCTTGAATCACTGTTGTACGGATAAGGGTTTTTTTAGGCTCTTTAGGGACGAAAATGAGTGTTCTATTGTACAGTTGTGATCATTGAAGTTAGGAATATACATAAAGCAATTTCAACATTGGGAAATATGTACTGTATTTTATCATGCCTATATGAGTAAAATTTGTCTTTCCTGAATCTGTAAACTTAGTTCTTATGTAAGAAGGAAATTGTCACACTTGTCTGTAAAGGGTTGTATTTAAGTAATCAGGATACTAAAAAACCAAACCCATTGATGTTGAGTTGATTCCAATTCACAGCAACCCTACTGGACAGAGTAGAACTGCCCCATCAGGTTTCCAAGGCTATAAATTTCTACAGAAGCAGATTGCCACATTTTTCTCCCACAGAGCAGCTGGTGGGTTCGAACCACCACCCTTTCAGTTAGCAGCTGAGTGCTTTAACCACTGCTACCAGGGCTCCTTGTCATCGGGATAAGCCTGCACGAATTTCCTGGATGACTTCATGTGTTCTTCATCAGGTACATATTGTTTAAGGAAGAAAATCTATTTGAAAGAACATCATACACTTTCGCCCTTCTTTTCACGAAAGATTCAGGTATGCCAATGATGGTGTAGTATGTGGTTAATCTAAACTGATCTCTAAAAACCAAAAATGATCTCTGGCACTCAATAATTCTGGAGCACTTCCAGCATTTGTTTCTTTCTAATGCTTCTGTGATTGCCAACTACTTGATAATCAGTAATAGGCAGTATTCTTTTTTTGTGTTT
Organism: Trichechus manatus latirostris; assembly: GCF_000243295.1. NCBI lineage: Eukaryota > Metazoa > Chordata > Mammalia > Sirenia > Trichechidae > Trichechus > Trichechus manatus. The sequence continues at coordinate 8,266,914 of NW_004444033.1, read as the reverse complement.
TCAAAATATTCAGAGTCTTCTCTTAAATTATGTAAATACCCCACTAATGATTGGTAGACATCTGTGCATATCTTTAAATTGTTTCTTGCATTTTCTTGGCAATGCTTTTAGCTTCTCTTTTGGTGTCTCCTTTTTGTGTCTGGTCTTTGTGTCTACCCATGACAATCTATTAGTATAATCCATCCTTACCCAGTAACCACTCCTGTTGGATCCAGTTGCATATTGGGTGAATGTGACAAGAGTTAGACTTGACAGTCCATCCCCATCTCTTGTTTATTAGAAAGAAACAGCATACTCCCAAGAGACGCGCTAAGATAGAGTTTCAATTATACTGGAGGGTATTGCAGGAGACAGATGTCAACAGAAGGTGCTGAAGTGGTAGGGGCCTTATAGCTTAAACAACCTTGCACGTGGGTGCCCTTGTGACCCTGTGTGAACTTTATTTCTGGCCGGCACATTCTCACACACTGGAATTGATACCAATTTCATTTAGTGCCCTGCCAGTTCCCTTCCACTGCAGCACTCACTTTTCCTTGTGTCCTGTCTTCTTGGCATCTACGGGTCTTTGCTTTGGACAACTGGTGCCCCTGTTTTGTTGATGCCTTAAGCACGTGCTTACCTTGCCTGTTGAGTAATCTGTCCCCGACTGCATCTCTCACCCTGCTTGACAGAGTTGCATCAGCAGATCTGGCTGACTCATCTTCCTCTCCAAAGCTGCAGGCTCATGGAGAAGACAATCTTCCCCAGTGGAGAATAGCCATTCTTTACTCATAGTATAAATACAGAAAATACCAGCTGTCAGAGAACAGAACCAAGAAGCACTACGGGGATTTACAGGCTGAAGAAATTAGAAGTAAAAATTACAGGAAGGCAGATTTCATCTCAACTCAATAACTGAAGCTGCCCAACAAAGGAACAAATATTGAACTTCCAGTTACCCAAATCAAAATTGAACTTTTGAAACCTCTCTTCAGAGGGATACTTTATACTGTTCCTCACCCCTCCCCCATTATCTGGAAATGAAGTCCGGGGCTAATTCATCTTGCCAGGTCCATCAGGAATGCAGTCTGTTCTAAATCAAATAGTCTGCAAAGTAGAATGATTTGTGCACACTAGAAGTAGACAACTAGTAAATTAGCCCTCAGAATCTTCCAGAAAAAAAGTCAACTCTTCCCGGCTATAGAACCACAGCCTATATTATTCCCATAATACACTGCCTGATTTCTATGAATAACATGGAGTTTTCTAAGGTGATTTAACCTATCTTTAAATAGAACTGTTGTTGTTAGGTGCTGTCAAGTTGGTTCCGACTCACAGTGACCCCACGTATGAAACACTGCCTGGTACTCCACCATCCTCATAATCGTTATGCTTGAGCCCACTGTTGCAGCCACTGTGTCAATCCATCTCATTGAGGGCCTTCCTCTTTTTCAGTGACCCTCTACCAAGCATGATGTCCTTCTCCAGAGACTGGTCCCTCCTGATAGCATGTCCAAAGTATATGAGATGAAGTCTCGCCATCCTCAATTCTAAGGAGCATTCTGGCAGTGCTTCTTCCAAGATAGATTTGTTCATTAAATAGAACTAGGAAGACAAAAAGTCTTCATAGATCGATATAATGTTAAATACATACATATACTCTTCTGATACTAACTAAATTTTATCTAGAGAAACATTTGGTTGCAGAGACAGATCAATGTGAATTTTCCTGAATATTACATGTTAAAGAATAAAATTATGTCCTTTGCAAATGCCTTTGAATACAATGGAAAATCCTTTGATATTTGTAAAAGAACAGGTAACCATTTGGTGGTAGCTCTAGTACTAGCAAAATGCAATCACCAAATCACTTGTCTATGACCCTATTACCATCAAGGTAAACCTAAGTATAGGTTTACTACTCCACTTGGTAGTAGTTGCCTCAAGTTAAGTGTCAGTAGGAGCCTTAACTGTATAACATTTCATGAACTTATAATTTAAAGCAAAATTATCAAACTGGCAACCTATGAACCAAAATCATATTTGATATGTGAACACAATATTTAATTTTTTTACAATTAGTTGACAACTGAATATATGAGCATTTCACATGAAAATCTGACTTCTGTGTTTGTTTTTTAAATTTAGAGAATCTGGCACCATTAGGAAGATATTCTAGATGACAATGACTAGCCTCACCTGAGTAGGCATTGGCCTTTTAAATGGGACCCCAATATGCAGACCACTCATGTCTAAGCCACTCATTTAGGTTATCAGCCACTTTCTAATAGGTCTTTAAATTTGTGAACTTTTATTTCAAGGAACAAACATTTAATACAGGGAAATAAAAGATAATTTTTTAAAGCCTGAATAATTTTGGAATATAATCAGCATACATTTATACACACAGAATTTTGAACTTTGACAAATTGACTTCTTCTGGACTTCAACCATGCTATAGAATGGCTCTACTGACCAATGACCACAATGAGGCTCTGGCTGGCAGATATTTCATTTATGGATAGCTAACAAAGATCTCTTTAAAGTGCTGAAAAGCAAAGACGTCACTCTGAGGACTAAGGTGCACCTGACCCAAGCCATGGTATTTTCAATCGCCTCATATGCATGCGAAAGCTGCACAATGAATACTAATATACCATGGACTGCCAGAAGAATGAACAAGTCTGTCTTGGAAAAAGTACAGCCAGAGAGCTCCTTGGAAGTGAGGACGGCAAGACTTCGTCTCACGTACTTTGGACACGTTATCAGGAGGGACCAGTCCCTGGAGAAGGACATCATGCTTGGTAGAGAGTCAGCAAAAAAGACAAAGACCCTGAATGAGATGGACTGACACAGTGGCTGCAACAATCGGGCTCAAGCATAACAACAATTGTGAGGATGGCACAGGTCCGGGCAGTGTTTCATTCTGTTGTACGTAAGTGTCACTATGAGTTGGAACTGACTCGACAGCACCTAACAACAACAGTTAAGGGCATCTTGAAAACCTCCAAATGGAACTAGTAATGAAGGAATTTTGAAGCAACGTCTTCCCAAAACAACAACAAAAGACCAAAGATTTTCCAAGGATGAGGAAGGTAGAAAACACTAACCTAACATTTATTTAGCATAAGAAATTAAGTGTTATATACTGGTAAGAACATTTTCTTGATTGAATTGCTAATTTGGAGTTGATATAATCTTCTAAGATGTTGCTAACATGATGGAGTCTTTTCCCTCTCCTGGTCTCATTACATTCAGATGCCAGGACTAAGCATAATGTTAAGCATTGTAATTCTGCCTTTATTAGATTCAGGTATATAAATGGCATCCCAGTGAGTGTGGTGAATTTTGATCATTATTTCTCCACTCAAGTTGTGTTCATCTTCCTGCTGAGAGGATGATCACTGAGTTTTACAACAAGCCCAAGGGACCCGTTATTTATTATATTATTACATTTTATGGTATGGAGTAAATAAATAGCATTAAAGTGCTAAATTCATTCACAGAGATGAACTGTATTCATAAACTGGAGAAGTTCTTTAAATCAAGCCTATGCTGCTAATAGGCTCTCGATAAAAATGCAGAAAGCATTCATGGTAATATGGCAGCAATAAAGGGAGGCAGCTGGGTTAACAGAGAAACATTAGAAGGCAAGCATTCTACGCAAGGCACACAAACGGCACATAACCCAATCATGAGGTTAAACACACAAACCTTTTAGTGATTTGTCATTTTTGTGTAACTGGACTGCAAAAATTCACCTTAAAATAATATAATTAGCATGATAGGGAATTCAAAATAAACTAAGTGCACGAATGCGTGAAGAATCCAGCAACTCCAACCCCTCCTAAGATATGCCTTAATTACTGTGCATTTTGTCTCAATCAGCTTTTCTTATATTAAAAGACCACTGGGCAGGGAATGTGTTTGCATTTATTTTTTGTATTATGTATAATCCACTCTCATTTCCATCTCTGGTTTCTCAGGTTTTATGCTTTTGGTATAGCTTTTGACTATAAAAAATGTCCCGGCCACCAATCCCTCGGGATTTTCTTTCCCCGTCTCTTACGTGACTTCTAATCATTTAAGGCAGGCTACAACTCTACATTATTTTTCCTTGGCAGATTTAAACTCAGGAGAGCTTGACAGTCACCCCAATTGCTTGCCTCCCTTGGACTTCTCTACTGAAAGTCCCTCTGAGCTTTAAGGGTCGGGCCCCATCCTACCCCAGTGTCTGCTCCTCCTTACACAGAGCTGTACCAATACCACCCATACAACTGGGAGCACTTTCAACAATAGCAATGATAATGAATTTTCTGCATCAGTTAGAATATTCATGCAGCATTATGAAATGGTACAATACGTACGTAAAGAACAGGGAAGATGAGTATTAACAATGAAGTGTCCTAGTAATTATTTAAAATCATACTTAAGAGGATTGCCACAGGGACTGAAATCAATATATAAAAGATGGCAAGGGAAAAAAGCATGCCATTTGTCTCGTTTTTTGAGATTTATCTCCAAGTAATGTGTTAGCTCAGAGATCATGGGAAGTAGTACATCAAATGCAGAATGGAAGCAAAGGCAGAGCCAGGTTCACAAAATGAATTCAGAAGTCAGGACGCACAGAAGAAATTCTGAATTGGGGTACACGTGGGAGCAATGAAGGAACTTTTCAAAACAGAGAAATAAAGGGAGAAAGGAACAAAGAAAAACACATGCAAGAGAAAGATAGGAGAGACAAAGTTGACTGCCAACACTCAGTGTCCAGAAGAACTAAAAGTGAAGCTAGAAAAAGCAATTAAAAAGAAAAAAAAAATCAGACCTAAGCATCACAACAATCAAGTTAATAAGCCATACCATAACGCCAGCGATTTAGGGTAAAAATCTTCTACCCAGTCATACTCAATAACTTCTTTATTTGATTCTAAAAGTTGGCACAGGCCGAGGGTACACATGGCATCTAGCTTCCCTCTCTAGGCACTCCCGTTAAGAGGATTCCTTCAAGTAGTCAACACCAGAAAAGCAGAGAAGAGAAGGAAAGCCCAGAGCCAAGCAGATGTCTGACACAAGGGGCTCCCCCTGCCCTGTGAAGTCTGGGGAGGGGGTGGCAGTGAGCCCTGCTGCAGAACACACAATGCATTTCACTTCAAATTTTGGTCTTTTAAAAATATAAAACATTTAGAAGTCTCAGGGTAAGGAACATGCCTTCTTGGGTGTTAAACACAGTCAAGCATTTAATGAACATGGTTCTTCATACACTGAGGTGTTTGAATATTATTCGTTGGTTTCTAAAATCCAATTTTCCATATTAAACTTTTCAGATTCGTCCAGTGACTAAATCACAAATTCTGAGCCATCAGAATAGCACGGAAACTTTCCCTTCCCCCTTCCTTCCCCACAGGCACACAGGTACCCCAGTTTAACCAGGCTCGGGTTTCCGTCTCCACCCCACGTCACCTCCGCCACGTCCACAACGCCTCTCCCCTGCACTGCGATGCGCGGACCCTGCTCCGTGTTCAGGTGGTGTCCTCACAACACCACAACAGCTGGATGCCACAGCCACTCCTCTTCCTTGCCAGACACCTACTGTTCCTCCTCCTCTTTCAACACTGCACATCTGGAACCTCCAGGGCCAACCCCGATTTTGTTCCTTGCCCTGTCCCCCCAGTCACAGCCTCTTTGAGTAGAGGGGCCGCTGTATCAGTGGGCTAGTGGCAGCAGTGGGGAGAGAAACGTAAATGCCCTCTTGTCAAAAGAAAGGGAGTTAACATCTATAAATGCCTTAGAAACTAGGAAGGGAAAGCAGATGAAGCAGAATACAAAGTGAGAGGCAAGAAAGACAGACCAGTTCTATAGTGCTTAAGAAGAAGGGCCCCACATATTCCCGCCCATCCTCAGATCCCCATCACTACCTCCCCTTCCCATGCATCACCCCAGAACTGCCACTGACCGAGGCCACGTGCTCCTCACAACACCGACCCCTGGATCATCACCCAGCTCTCTAGAAAACAACTCCTGCCCTAGGCCCTGGTAACCACAACTAGGGCATGTTGCGGGTGGTGGACTTATCTCTAAAACAAGGAGGCTGGACAAGATAGCCTCTAAAGTCCCTTCTGTCTCCCATATTCTAAAACTACATTAGCTTCTGACCCCATTTCCAGAATTCAGAAGGAAGAGATGTGCTCCTAGGATCTCAAACTAAACTGCAAATTACATTCTCAGGACACATGCTCACATTTTTGTTAAACTGGAGAAAGCCACAGCAAGACACCAGAGACTGTTGTGGGTAAAACCGTTTTGCAAAGGCTTGCATCAAATAAGATAAGCTTACTTCTAAGAGAAAATGCATTCTGAGTTCCAGACAACTGACTTACAAATGAACCAGACATATGGCGTATACTCTATTCACAAATATGATGATACAGGGTGCCCTATTACAGTTAAGCCTCAGAAAACAGGCAATTTGGCAAATTACCATGAACACGGCCTAGCGATGTCCACACAGCATTCTACAATTTATATATATATATACTTTTACTGGACCTACATGCTTTTCTAGAACACATTTATGAGAAAAGCAAGGCCTTCTTATACCTTATTTCTATTCATACATTTACTGGTTTTTATTCCCTTGTCTATATTTATTGTACTTCCTTTGACAAAAAAAAAAAAAAGAAAATTTGGAATGTAACCTAAACAGGGCTTCTGCAGTACATCAGATTTTAACAGGGAGTCACTTTGTATTTGTCTGTGGAGCCTGGAGGCAGGAAAGGCTGCCCACCAGTGCCTAGAACACAACGTGGCCATTAAGCTAAAACATCTAAACCTTATGATGGGATAGATAGTAGATGAGAAAACTACAAAGCAAGAAAACAACCGCTGACCGATTCAGATACTGTGCGGGAAAATAGCAAAAAGCATTTGATTGTAAAGGCTGTTTGGAGTTTGCACCAAACGCACTGTTGTTGGAGTTCCCAGTACCTGAAGCTGAAAACTTCTGATCTGGTATCTCCTGACACGCAGTGTGGTGTAACAGAGAGTCAGGAGACTTGGGTTCTTTTCAGTCTTTGCTTCGAACTAGTTCTATTATCGTCGGCAAGTCACAAAGCTCTGGCTACTAGACTCTGGTTCCTCTCAAGCTGAATATGGGGGCTAGGCCAGGCCTCTTTCTAGCCATGGATCCTAGCACAGTATCTGATATGTAACTGTGTTCACACTTTTTAAAAAAAAAAAAAAAAAAAAAACTGAGTGACTGAATCTGGAAAGGCCTGGAACCTGGAGATACAGCTAATGTTCTTATTAGGTCTTGTAGAGTAAGGAGTAAAATGTACTAAGAAAATGCAAACATAAAAAGCGAAACGTACAACAAAATAACAACAGCTTTCCATGAGAACAAAAGAGTAAGTTCCATGGATAACTGTCCTCAAGCGGTAAGGGGGAAAGCTTTTCAGAGTTAGTCAGGCTCAAACATAAAAGCACCTGAGGCAGACTCAGCATAAGTGTGCAGTGGGGAGGGAATTGGTTTCTCTTTCATAGGCTGTGACTGAATTTGAGGGGGAAGCAGCTTTAAAGAGTGATGAGGTTACACTCTCAGCAGCTGTTTGAGGACCGTGCCTCGTCCACCCGTGGTCACTTCCAGCACTGCCGGCAGCGGATGGTGAAATGGTCACATTGTCAGCTCTTCAAAGTGTGTTCTCAGAGCGCTAACCCCAAGATATACTCCTAGAATAACATGTTCATTGTTCTAATAAGTTGAGAAAATGCTGCATATGCTGTTTGCTTCTAGAAATCTCTAATGCACCTTGTAGATTAAAGGCTCTGAAAAGTCCTGCAATGAAGAAGGTTGCTTTAAAAAGAACAAAAAAGTATATTACACTTTTATGATGCTAAAAAGGATTTCCTAGAACAGAACTTCTTAGAACAAAAACCGTTTCTCAATTTCGCTTTCCCGTCATGGTTCCTGCGCAGTATCTGATACATAATGGTGTTCAGGTTTTTTTTTTAATAACTGTGTGGCTGAACCTGGAAAGGCCTGGAACCTGGAGATAGGGCTAATGTTCTTATTAGGTCTTGTATAGCAAAAGCAAAGAGTAAAATATGCTAAGGAAATGCAAACATAAAAAGTAAAAATGTACAACAAAATAACAACAGCTTTCCAGGAGAACAAAAGAGTAAATTAAAGCCAGTAAGTTCCATGGATAAATTTCCTCAAGCAGCAATGGAGAAAGCTAGAAACAAAATACCATGGCACAGGGCTTCTGGAAGCATTATGCTCCACACGGGCTCAATAAACGTTAGCTGATGTTTCCCAGCACTGTCCATAACTTATTTATCTATCCACTTACATTCTCAATGCCTCAATTTCCCTGTCTATAAAATAAACAAATATTTACCGTAAAATAAAACAGCAAATCTATACTCACTGAGGAGTCGGGAGGCCTAATTTAAGTTTTGGGAGCATTTGGAAAAAGGTGGATGATGGATGGTAGCGTCCATCACCCTCTCCCTCACACTGCTCGCGCGCTAAGCAGATTAGAAAGGCAACACGCCAGCTTTCCTGACTCCTACGCTGACTGTCACGGCAGAGGTGTCCTTACTTTTTCAGGGTACAGAAAGAGGAGAATTGCTAAGGCAATAAAACTGGATACAGTTAATTAAGTTCCAGTGATTTACATTAATAAAAATTCCCTTTATTAATCTATGACAAATTTTTTTTTTACCCACACAGTATATAAATTATTTCCTAGGAAGAACAAAACCCATTACCATTGAGATGATTCTGACTCATAACGACCCTATAGGACAGAGCAGAGCTGCTCCGTAGGTTTTCCAAGGTTTTAAGTCTTTACAGAAGCAGACTGCTACGTCTTTCTCCTGCGGAGCAGCTAGTGGGTTCGAACTGCTGACCGTTTGGTTAGCAAAAGAACGCTTTAACCAATCCACCTCCAGTGCTCCTTCAAGACATAATAGAATTGTTAAAAAAAAAAAAAAAAAAGACATACAATTCTGTGCTTTGAACATAGTTGAGGGAGCCAGAAATCTTTGATTAGCATCTTGACTGTATACTATAGGCTCCCAATCCATCAGTTTGAAGTGATGTGAGAGCAGGGATTGTGACAATCACTCTTGCATCCCGAGTGACTGGCATAGCCTCACTGGAATACACTAGGCATTGAGTAAAGGCTGAATGGATGGGTGGATGCATGCCTATGTCTGCATGTTCTATGAAACAATAATCAAAGCCTAACCAGCTACATAATGGCTGACAGGAATGGCTTCCAGTTATTGTTTGTAAAATGCTTTAACAGAAAATTTAACATGTTTCCATCCCCATTAACATAAGTCTTAAATGTAAGAGAAAAAAAAAGACAGCATTTGTACACTCTACAAAATGTCTGCCAGCATAATATATGACACGGCTATCAATCTGTACACCAGTCACCCCAATCCATTCTGGAGAAAAATCATTGTGTCCAACATAATACACTAAAACAAATTTATAAATGTTAATAAAATTTTTAAAAGGTCAGGTCACTATTTCCTATAACAAATGTCAGGGAGAACCTAATACATCTCAGCATCAGGTCATTGGTGGGACAGCTATGACATTAAAGAATGGAGAAAATGGAATTTTTTTCTCTTTTAAAATTAGTTAACCAACACATCCGTCTGTTTCCCCCCTGGCCGCCTGGTCTGAAACAAGTACTGGAACAGGGGAAATTTATTGAAACATATCATTAAATCAATATGGCAGAGCACTCCACTTTATATGGTGCTATAAAAGTCATGTATGTGGGAAAAAGGAAGAAAGCAAATTGGCTCCAAAAATACCAACAAAAATGTTTTCAAAAAGTAAATGGGTTCCTAGAATTTATAAATTTAGTACACTAGGGGGAAGGACTAGGGTCTTGAAATTTGCTTTGTAACCCCTTGTCCTTTGTTGTTTGGCTAAAATTGGAGACAGCACACTTTCTCAAGAATCTAGCTTAAAAATGACAAAAAAAAGTAAGGCTTCTGGCTCGATTACCAAACATTACTTTGGAAGACAGGTAATACAGCTGGATTAAGAAAGAAGCACACTAAGTCTTTATTAAGCCACAAACAATCCTGCTATTTTTTTGTTGATCATCCAGAGAGATTCAGAGGGCAGGGAGGAAATATGTTGTCAGATAATTCTGCTTGAGAGTAAAATGTGTTCTGAATATCTGAGAAGTAAACACTGGAAATATATGTATAGGTCATACTGACATTCTGAACAGATTTTTAAAACAATCCTAGGCCACTTCAGATTATTCAATACTTCAAGGTCAACTCTTAGAAACTACAGGATATATACATGTACACATATATATGGTGCGCAGTGGTTAAGTGTACTCGGCTGCTGACCAAAAGGTCAGCGGTTGAACCCACCAGCCACTCCATGGGAAAAAGACGTGGCAGACTGCTTCTGTAAAGATTTACAGCCTTGGAAACCCTATGGGGCAGTTGCACTCTGTCCTATAAGGTCTCCATGAGTCAGAATAGACTTGATGGCAACATGTGGTTTGGTTTTATACACACACACATCCCAATTACCTAAATTTATAGCATATACTGATACTACTGCACAACTCTGAAAGAAAGAAAGATTACTCTTGAAAGTCTTAGTATAATTCAGTTCTATAAGTGAAATTGAGTCTTAGAGATCAACCGGTCTGATATCAACGTGTGAGCATCATGAACTTAAATGTTTACAATGGCTTGTAAAGCACATTTATACATATGTGTTTGATTTTCACAACAATTGTGCAACAGAAGGAAGTTAGCTGACTTAGCCAAGACCACCCAGCTAACCACGAGAGCCAAATGGGGAGGAGAAGGGCATGTAAGCAAACAAGCTCCTCACTTACATCCAATAAAAGGGGAAATGTCTGTTACAATGAAATAAATCAGTATGGATAACAGTAAAAAAGGTGTGTCTATAAGTAAAAATAACAAGCGTTTAAAACATTTAATTTAACAATTATTATTGCAACTAAATTTGCGTGACAATGAATATGCCACAGAGAAGGAAACAAATAAATATGAATTCACTCTAACACCCAGGTTGCTACTGGGAATAAAGGGCACTTTGTTTCTGTTGAATACAGTAGAGATTCCACCATCACTGCACAACGCCATATGCACCTTTTGCAGTCAAGATGCACGTACTTTCAAAAATAAAAAAAGGAAAAACAGAGTGTTATGAAAATCACCTTGAACTTGGCCAGCAGGTTGTTTCTCTTGATCTTTGGGTTTCTTTAAAATCCTTTTCAAAAAGAGGGAATAATCCCTAACTTGCATGGCAGCTAAGCCTACAGAGACCCATTTTGTCACAGGCCATTAGTGTTCATCATTACACAGCTTAATGCAGTTGTTGGTTCCCGTTAGTGAACTCTGCACAGATTTATCTTCGGCTAACGCAGCAGAGGCGAAGGGAGACTGCACAGGTCTCGGGATGTTTGCCTGTACGGGACAGCATTTTGAAGTCATTCTGGGCCAACGGGACTTACAGAAATGGAGATGGCCATACATGCTTCTCCCATCATACTGGCTGTAATTGGCAATGATGTTCACAGCGCGAAAGATCTGGGTACTGAGAGGCACTTCTGCTCAGAGGTGGAACATTGTTACCTTGGGACTGCAGCTCAGAGATCAGAAGGAAAATCTTATTCACAGACACATATACTTGCGTACCCTGACTCCACAACTCTACTTTCATTCAACACACATTTATTCAGCGCCTACTACATACCAGACACCACTCTGAGCGGCAGGGAAACATGTCCTCATGAAACTGATATTCTAGAGGGGGGAGGCAGATAATAAACTAGATAAATAAAAGATAAAGTATGCTAGATGGTGATAAGGGCAGTGGGGAAAAGAGCAGGTCCTGCTGGAGTGTAATGTTACACTTTTAAGAGGATAGCCAGGGAAGGCTTCAGACGGTAAGGTATGAGACCGTTTAAGCCAAATGCTCTGAAGGTTCAAGGAACAGCAAGGAGACCAGGGTGGCTGGAGGAGAGTAAACTACAGAGATGGTTGTAGAAAATGCCCTCAGTGTCAACTGGTAGGGGGCAGATTAGGTATGGCCTTGTATATCATCACCAAGACTCTGGTTTTTAATCTGGATGGATTGCTATTGCAGAGTTTTGAGCCAAAAAGTCTCTAAGTCAAGACTTATATTTTAGCAGCATCACACTGGTAAAAACATAGACAGCAAGAGATAAAACAGGAGACAAGTTAGGAGCCTAATCCAATAACGCTGGCAAGAGACCATGGTGGCTTAGACCAGGGTAGTAGTTATGACAGTGGTAAGCAATGGTTAGATTCTGGATATTTTCTGAAGAGTCAATAGTATATGCTGACGGACTCCTTCTGGGGTGTGAGACAAAGGAGTACCTTCCAGGTTTTTCTGTTTGAGCAACTGGAAGGACGGAGTTTCCGTTTGTTGAGTGGTGACAATTGGTGAAGGGATGGGGGAAATGTCAGGGTCTCAGTTTTGAACACTTCAAATTTCAGGCTCCTATATGACAAAAAAGTGAAAATGCCAAATCAGCTGGAAGATATATAAGGCTGGAGTTCAGTGGAGAGGTCCAGGCTGGAGATATAAATTTGGGAGTTATCAGCTTGGGATGGTACCTAAAGCCCTAGGATTGGATGAGATCACCAGGGAAATGAGTGTAGACCACAAAGGAGAAGAGGTACAAGGAAGAAGCCCCAGGAACTACCAGACTAAGGTGGAATAAAGAAGGAGGGACACCCAGGAGGAGCCAGTGAGGAGGGAGGAAACCAGAAGGGTGCTTTATCCTAGGAGCCCAGTGAAGGTCTTTCCAGAAGGAGGTCGAGATAAGCGGCATCAAAATCTACAGACAGTTTGGTAACATGTCAGAGTAATTGGTTACAATAGTGGTGACGCTGTCCTGACCAGCAAGGCAAGTGCAGACAGAAGACAGTGCACAGAGAAGGAAAAATCGGGTTGTATTTTTTCCACGCCATCTCTTGTGTTTCAATTTCTCCAATGCAAAAAGAAAATTAACAGCCTTATTCCATACACACGTCCTATTTTACTTATGAAAACTAAGCAAGTCTACGGCATGTTGTGGGCATCTTAGAACAAAGCATAGGAAATCCCACTCTTGATCGACTCCACTAATATACTGACCACACCCTCTATTGCCATCTTCCATCTCTTCCTTCGTAGGCAAGGAAAAGCAAAACCCCTGGTATTAGCCTGCTGTACTACTCAGTAAGGCAGCCACTATGTCACCTTTTTTCCTTTGTTTTATATATGTATGCATTAATATAAGTGCCAGCCTCTCCCTTCAGGTCACGTGTGGACTTCTGCACATCCCCATATTTCCATGCTCTTCATCAAATTCTGTACTCAGCTTTAGTGAGGCATTTATTGTATTTTATTGTGAGGTGTTTACCGCGTATCGACAGTATGATTAGAACAAAACTGACACTGGGCCGCTCCATAAAGTAAGCAGAAGGGAAAAAAACTGAGAATAGGAAAAGAAAAAAACAAGAAAACTCCTAAGTTGTACTCAAAGGTTTAATATTTTGATCTACTGCTTTTAAAATCCATAGAGTTGAACTAGGCCCATTCAGTGAGGGCTACATTCTTTTCCATGACTTAAAGTCTAGACTAGACAGTCTACACTATAGTCTTCAGTCTAGAGATCAGCATAAAACAGAACCAACAGGCATTAAAGTGCTACAGGCCTATTACCCAGAGGTCCTTCACATAATGTGGCAGGAACAGTATGTTCAAGGTGTAGGCATCTATACCGCCATCATTCCTCCCCCTCCAGCTTCTTCTTTTTAAAAATTATTGCAGCAAAGACAGGCAGATAACTGTCAACATTTCCCTTCACCTTAGCTCACATTAGGAAAAATAGAGTTTTCCCCTATTCACCATTGCTTGGAAAAATACTCGGTAAAGAAATGAGTGGAAGCAAATTAGTCATTCTGCAGTCTATTGATTAAGCTACACTAAATCAGGGTCACACCGGGTGTGCTGTGGGGGAAGGGAAGCAATCAATTCAAGGCTGCAAAAAAATTAATGAAAACACGCGTAGAAGTTTCAGTCCTTTTTCACCTTCTTATTAACATTCAGGCTGTGCCTCCAGAACATACTGCCCAAGGGCAAACAAACCCTAGCCTGGGGAAGGGAAGGCGCCTTAGTAACTAAGTTTACGCTGCAGGCTGGTGGCTGACAGGGGGAGCCTCTACTTCTGGACTTCTAGAGAAGTGGATGCTAGTAAGCTAAGACTTACCCAGAGAGAAGAGGCCGGTCACATCTTACCCACTCCTGGGAAATTCCATGGAAATGAAGGCAGTTAAAGAGGGAAAGCGCTCACTTTCTGCGTCTAAGATAAAGAGGTTTTTCAGGACTCAAAGTTGTGGAAAATATTTACAATAGAAAGAACAGAAAAGTGACTGCCAGCCTTTCCTCACTGTAGCACTCAACGAGAGGCCAGTGGGACAATGTGACCTAAACTACCGTCAAACTTCACTGTGTGCAAGAATCACCTGGCAAGCCTGTTTAAAATGCTGATTCCCTGTGCTGTGCAAGGTAAAAACCAGGAATCCACATTTTCAGCAAGCTCTCTGATGATTATGATGCAGGTGGCTCTTGGAACACACTTTGACAAGCACTGTAAAAGTGAAAAATTGAACCAGAATAAGCAATAATTTGGTTTGGGGAAAAGGAAGAGAAAGAAATTCAAGTAACATTACAAAACCAGTCATTTTGCCACGAGAACCAATCTAGGTGAAAGGTCCTTAAAGCATCCTTCATATATATTTGCTTAGAGAATAAATGAGATAATTAATAAATAAATTAATATCCTCAGACAGGGAATAGCTACTGTGATGCTTAATGTTATCTGTCAACTTGACTAGGCTATGATTCTCAGTGGTTTGGCAGACACTCTGTAATCACCTTCCATTTTGTGATCTGATGTGAGCAGCCAATCAGCTGAAAGGGGAGTTTCCTTGGGGGTGTGGCCTGCCTCTAGTATATAAATGGAAGTTCTAGAAAAGCTTACTCTCTCTCTCTCTACCCTGCACTCTTCTTGCTGCCTGACCTCTGGTTCTTGGAACATAAGCCTGCAGAAGTCTCTGGCCTGCCACTTGACCTGCAGATTTTGGATTCACCAACCCCTGCAACCACGTGAGCCAGCAGAAGCCTCCAACCTGCCACCTGACTGACAGATTTGGATTTCATCACCCCCTGCAGTGACATGAGCCAGGAGAAGTCTTCACCCTGTTGCCTGACCCACAGATTTGGGACTTGTCAGTTCCCACAATTGTGTAAGCCATTTCCTTAAAGTAAATTTCTTTCTCCTCTAGAAAATACAGACTAAGATAGTTACCATTTATTGAGCAGGTATGTAATTGTCAACAACTCTGTGAAATAGGTACTACCACTCCTATTGCTATTACTGCTGCTGCTGCTGCTACTACCACTATCCTCATTAGAAAGATGAAGAAAACAAGTCAGAGGGAGATCAAGCAACTCGCCCAACATCACACTGCTAAAAAATTATAGGGCTCAGTCTATCTGGCACCACAGTCTACCCCTACCCACTATGGAATGGTGTCTCTGAGTTGGTCAGTGGCTGAACATTTGTGGACATTTTTCCTAACAGAAGACCTACAGCTGCTTCCATCCTGGAGAAACCAGCCCTAAAGATGGCCTTTTCTCCCATTGATCTTACCACAAAAAATGTTTGCTGAATTCTTACCATGTCAATGATTGGTCAGGTTGAGGAGTTTATTTTTAGTGAGTAACTAAGCTTCCTAAAGGTCATTTCTTACTCATGCATTTTATTTTTCAAAATTTCAAGATGCAGCACTGCTCCAGGTAAACGAGCCTCTCCATATACAAGCACCCTAGGATTAGTCAGCACCCATGTCTTTACTCCTACCACGCCCTCACTGCAATGACATTTTTTTTTCCAACCTTGAGTCAGGGTCTAGTTTGTGTCCAGCCCCCCATGAAGCCTCTCTGGAGGATTAAGCCTCCAGTCCTCACTGACTTTTCTGTCTTATCTGAAATATGTACTGTGCTTACAATGAGCTTCACTGTCATAATAAATCTGCAGCAGACAGTGAGTATAAACTGCAGAATAAATCCAAAAAGACAGTCAATTCTAAGATTTTTGTTACAACAGGTTATGGACAGCAGAACCTCAAGGGTTATGGGCAGTCCAGGCGGCAGATAGTGGGGTGGGGTGCTGTGCATGTCCTTGTGGGGCTGGGGTGACACTAACCAGCCTGGTTATGCAAGAGACATTCACAGGGACAGTCACATTAACAGGGGATCTGGACCTCCTCACTCAGACACAGGGGAGATGGGAATTTTTAACCAGCTGGGATTCTCAAAGGCCCTAGAAATACACTGAGAAAGGGGCTATATGACCTACATATACCTGGCTGCACTTTCAAGCCAATGTCAGTCACACAAGTTCATACCAGCCCAATGAGGAATCACTGAATTTCACAGAGGAGGCCTTACACTATAGAGTCCTCACTTAACAAATGTGTTTGGGCGTATGTTTGGTCTGTCTGTCTGGCTGGCTGGCTTCCTCTCTATCTGGCTTCACTGCTTCTGTACATGCTGCACTCTCTGATGGGAAAGTTCTCCCTCCGCCCCTGGGTATTACTTAGCTTCCAGGTCTCACCTTATACATTTCCTCTTAAGAAGGACTTCCTTGACCCTGGAAGGCTGAACTGGATTCCTCTCCAATGTTCTCCCCTGGCATTCTTTGGGCACTTGGCTGCCTTTTCTAGGATGACTTATCTCCCCCACAAGCCTGTGAGCACCATGAGGGTAGAAGTGTTACATCTGTTCTATTCAGCTTGACTAGCACAGGGCTAGATCATGGTAGGTGCTCTGTCAATGGCTGATGAATGAATCAATGAATAAACCAATAAATGAATAAATAAACAAGCAAACTAAGCCTTAGAAAAGTCCAAGGTCACACAGCAAGTTCATTGGTTTCACGTGCAAAGTGTCTAAGAGAAGATTAGGACAGATTTCTTCAGAAAGCCCAGCCCAGTACAAATCACTGATAGAGACAGAAAGAGAACCTACATTTCTTGGTTCTCAATTTTTCCACACAGCCTCAGTAATTGGCTCAGTTATCTCCCAATACTGATTCCACATTCAATCAAGGAAGGATTCACTGTGAATTCTAAAGTAACAATGCATCTCTGGTTTGGTAAGAAACCCAAAAAACACAACCAAATAATTCTATCCTCAGGAAATTGAAAATCATCCCTGCTTATAACTACAATTTATACTGAAAGTATAACTATCCTCTTAAGTGAAAATGCCTTTTCAATTCTGGAACATCACCAAAATTCGACTGTTTCTGTCAAGAAGGTTGGGTAGATTAATTAATATAGAACTTCCAACGATGTTTAAAACCTATGCTAAAGAAAATGCTCTAAAGTAAAAATCTGGTATTTTTCTGTAAGAACTTCTTAGCAGCAGCTGTGAATGTGAAGTTTCTTCTTGGGGCCTAATGTTAATTATGAGCGGAAAGAAACTGACGTCCAATACTCTCTTTTGCCCATGACTTCATTTGTTACCATTAAGTTAAAGTAAGAAGCCAGAAGTGATCAGCAACCATTACCAGGCACTTGGCATGACTTCTGTTTTTTTAATCATGCCTCAGTTCCTAGAAGAAATGCCACTGTACCTTTCCAGACTGAGAACAAAAAGGCAAGAAATAATATCTGCCACTTCTGATTATCTCCCTGGCCACCTTCACATCTTCACAGCATGTGCTAAATTAGATGAATGAGCATTTTCCCCCTTAAGTGCCATTTGTTATTTGAAATGCTCTTCTGAATTCTTCTCATTTCAAGTTCCAAAATCAGATATTTTTTTCCCCAACGACTTAACTCCTACACCTGAGCATCAAAAGTAAAATACAGCCAAGTTTTATATAAAACTTAAAAGAAATCACTCCAAAACTGTACTATACCATTTCACAGGATTCTAGTTGGGATTAGATTACTGTGACAAATCACAGTTAGTTCAAATAACTGCAACTCTATTACTTTGGAAAATATTTTCTGCTTAAATAGAAACATTTTAAAACAAGTGGCTGTCTGTCTTTTTATTCCTTAAGGGTTCAGTATAGCCTCACTTATAATTAATTTGTTTAATGTGAATGTGTCTGTAATGGGTAATTTCATCAATATTCTGCTGCCATTTCATCTGCATCATTATTTTAACTAATGAGGGGCATTCATCATTTATGAGAGCTTTCTCTGTATTTGAGGGGGCTACTGTCATCTTCTTAGTATTTTAAAATTCAAAAATAATAATTCTCACTATTCTAGTTACATACTTTGGATACTGTATAAGATAAAAATCATCTTCTATTTCTTCCAATCTCCATTTTTGCTAATGTCTTTCCACAGGCAGAAAGTAGCATATTCTATGTATTATTATGAGACCCCCCCCCCCAAAATGATACATTTCCCACTGAAGCTTTAAACTCAGCCCTTAGTAATTTAAGTGTAAGCAATCTTTCCCCAAGTCCTCTTCAAAAAACGTACGTTTTATTGTATGCATTTAAAAATATATATATTTATTGCATTTTAGGTGAAAGTTTACAGAGCAAATTAGTCTCCCATTCAACACATTTGTACACAAAGTGTTGGTGACATTGGTTGCAATCTCCACACAGTGTCAACTCTCTCCCGATTTCTGCCCTGGGTTCCCTGTTTGCTTTCATCTGGTTTTTCTACCCCTTCCTGACTTTTCATCTTTACTTTTGGGCAAATGTTGCCCTTTTGGTCTCATTTAATTGTTTGTTCTACAGAGCACATTCTTTTCAGGTGTTGTTGATTTTATAGGCCTGTCTATTTCTTGGCTAGAAGGTGGTTTTTGGGAATAGCTGCAGTTCCAAGTCAGAGCGGTGTCTTAGGGCTATAGTCTTAGGGATTCCTCAAGGCCAATTTAAGTCTGGTCTTTTTATAGAATTTGATTTTTTGTTCTATATTTTTCTCCTGCTCCTGGTCAAAGCGGTCAGTAGTGATAGCTGGGCACCATCTAATTCTTCTGGTTTTGGGGTCATGTAGGCAGCAGGGCATGTGGTCCGTTAGTCCTTTAGACTAATCACTCCCTTAAGTCTTTGGTTTTCTTCACTCTCCTTTACTCCGGATGGGTTGAGACCACTAGCTGTATCTCAGATGGCCACTCCCCCAAGTCCTTTTAGACTACAAATGCTGAGGTGTAATAAAAGGACCTCTTACTTCAGTGTAAATGAGTCCTGAGCCACAGAAGAGAAAGATAAGAGCAATTGCTGTGCCCGGTACTGAGATACAAGGAAAGGGGCAGATTTTTTTTCCCATTCGTTCATTTACTCTGCCCAAAACCAACAGCCCCAAAATGCCAAGGCCCCACAGATCATCTAAAAATGTTAATCCATTTACCTATCTATTTTCAGTTTCTATAACAACAACCTCTACAAATATGATTTATTGAGACCTTACTGTATTTCAAGTACAATTCTAAGTAATTTAGACACATCAGCTCATCTTCTCCTCCTAGCAATTCCATGAAGCTAATGGTTTTATCCCTATTTTAGAAACTGAGACTTAGAGACGTTAAGTGACTGTAATGGGGATGGAATTTAGACTCCAAAACCTGAACCTAATAGTATTCCTGCCTTCAGGGCTAAAGAGCCTTATTCACGTTCTCAAAACACTAATGCATTTAAGGCACTCCTTTGAATTCCCACAAAAGCACATTATTTTCATGCAGGGTTGATTTTTATAAACTCTTATCCACACATGTATAGGACCAGTGCTAGACTGACAGAGATGTCCCAGTGAATTACTTGATTGCTTGTTAAGGAAAAACTTCATACATTATAAATCCTATTTTACAAGTCTTAAAGGGGAAAAAATACATGATATCTATGAGGAAACATTTCTTCCCATGGCTACCGCCTATCTTTCCCGACTTTGTTGTTGTTAATTGCTGTCATGTCAATTCTGGCTCATGGGAGGCAACCCCATGTGTTACAGAGTAGAACCGCTCCATAGGGTTTTCTTGGCTGTAATCTTAATGGAAACAGATCACAAGGCCTATCTTCTGTGGCACTGCTGGGTAGGTTCAAACCCTCAACCTTTAGGTTAGTAGTTGAGCACAAACTGTGTGGGCCAACCAGGGACCTTTCCAGACTAGGTTTCTTAGCTGTAACTAACCCTTCTCAGTCTCCTCCTCACCTTGCCCTAACCAGACTTGAACTCCTCCGCCCCTCCCCCAGCCCGCGTTCAGGGCCCGTCCAGGGTTCTCCGTCCACCTCCTCCCTTCGCTCACACCATACAAGTATAAAGACAAGCAGCTCTGAACAGACAGCACACCATTCTCACATATTCTGTTTTGCTCTCTCCAAATTCCGCCGTGCAGTTCAGAAACAAGGAAGTTGTCTGGAAAGTGACAACACAAAAAAAGGTTCATAAAGTCTGGCTTACTTTTTCTTATCTGTCAAAAGGGAAGAAAATGGAGCTATACAGGAGAGAAAATTCAGCTATATGGTTAAAGGCATTTGCTGAGCTTTGAAGAGTTTACAAGGAATGAGGGAATGTTTGCAGAGCTGAAGACTCAGAGAAATAAAGATTAGAGCAGGTATTTACTTGTTAACCTGCCAGAGACAGGGGGAAGTTCTAAAAGACAATGTATGGCTGCATTTGTGGGCAAAGGTAAAACAGTGCAAAAATAGCACAGAGAGGTTCCGTGCACCCTTGGAAAAATTACTTCTAAGATATAATTTTATAAATATAGGGGCGTCTTGACATGATGAATATTTTCAACCATGCTAAGCAAACAAGTTGAGATTGATTATATCACGGTAAATCACAGAGGCTTTTTTTTCCCCCGTAGGGGAAAACAGCTTTGGAAAACTAAGTTATGGTTTTGGTTTTCAAACCAATACAATGTAATAGAGAACCTGAGAATCTAATATGTACCTACAAATATAAAGCATCATTCTTGTTATTATTAGTGATAATCTCCTCCTCTGACACTTCCCTGGCAGACACCCTTACGCCCACCAAAATCTACAGACGAACGGCACACGCAGCTGCTCCAGTTAGAGAGTCGAGTGTGTAACCGCTGTTCTCAAAGCCCTGGAAAGTCACAAGCTCACTTATTTACTAATTGCTTTGCCTACAACTTCCCTTCATTAAGAAATGATAACCTTGCCGAAATATGGGATTGATAGTTTTAAACGCCCGAAATGTCTGTGCCCTGGAGATTTTTACTCCTTGTTTTTCTTCTTTCAACTAGGAGAAGTCAGGGTTAATATTTAAGTCCAAAAAGGGTCTGTGTTAACATGGTACCCAGCCTGTGACTTTTAGGATGTTGCCATAAGAACATCAGAGCTATTTTCATTTTTGTATCTATGAGTAAACATCAGTATTGGGAAGGAGGGATTGGAGAATTGGCAAACAACTGCAATGGCATAAACAGCAGATTTGCTCCGAGGCTGGTGGAGCACCTGGGTCTCCCGGGGCCCTGGTCCTGGGCTGCTCTCCCTCCCCAGCAGCCCCTATTCTCCACTTCTCTCTCGCTTCATCTCCTCCTGGAACCACAGCTCACTCTTTCTTCCACTGTTTCTCCCTCCCTTGGACGCTTATCGCTCTCTTCTCATCTTCTTTACAGGGTTTTCCTCTGCCACTCTCCACTCCTTCCCTTTGCTCCATTCCCCCGTTAATGGGCTTAAATGGAACTAAGTTGTCTTGTTTTTTAAACAATTGTTGTATTTAGTAAATAAAGCACTATAATCTCTGCACTGCATTAAAAGACAAATTAAATAGCTTATGTTTCTCTAAGGACAAAACAAAGAAAGAAAAGTACATTTTTCCAGGATGTAGCCTTCAATTTATTTTTGGATAATCAAAAGAAAAACAAAAATCTCTCCACCATCTCCCATTTATCTTCATTAAAGAGATTCTGTACTTCTATGTTGTCTGTGAAAGTCATTCCAATTCATAATTTTCACATATAAATTTCAAAAAATACATCTTTATACCCTAAGTATTTCTGCCAGTACCTTTTACTCTACATTGAGAATATTTACTGTGGAAAATGGCAGTTATAAACTAGCACATCATAGCTAAATTACCTGGAAAGGAAATCAGCCAGCTTTGCTGTTCATCCGCAAGCTAATAATGAGAATCATTCTACCAAGTAGTACCTGCTACTAGAGTTTCAGACTTACAAAGTATGGTCCTTGTGGGTGACTCTGATATTAGACAGAAGTCCTCAGAGTAATTTTAAAAATCATCCTATCCAGTGAACAAGCAATCTTTAGCTTCCAATCATGATCTGACGCCATGACGCTAATTCAAACTATAAGTGATCCAAAGCCAATTTCTATTAGAGTCAACAATCCTTTTCTTATGATAATGCAATAATTTTTCAGACTAATGAATCATGATTTTTTCTGAAAATATTCAATTCAAAACAAATAGAGAAATCTGCAGTGCTAAGGTGCTACAGGTGTTGATACTTTTTCAGTTTGTTTTGGTTTTTAATTATTTGAAGGTAGATCATCCTTTTCCTCTAGATTTATTCAAGTTTGAATGAAAAGTTCCTACTTCAGCTCAGAGTTTGGATCATCTTGGCTTTGATACCTTCCTTGGCCTAGATCCTAATAAGGCTAGGTCTCCACGTACTCTGTCAATCATCCACATCAAATGCTAGGCATGAGGAGAAAGCGACTTTTCTACAGAACTCTGAGGTCCTCCTAGGGGAGGGAAAGGAGGAGTTGTGGGATGTGACTTTCGATGATTCTCTTCTTTACACTGGGAGTGCTTTGGTTCTTTGGAAAATAACCAAATGTTAGGAATATAAATACCTTTCTCTTACTCCTGAACTGCTTAGCTTTCACAGTCATAATACTTAAATCAATAAAGAAACACCTCTCCTTTTTTTTCTTCTTTTGGGGCACACAAAAAATGTCCATTCCAGAAAGGAAGCTGAGCAATCTTTATACTAAGAACATGTCTCCTGGCATTTCCCCCTCTTTGAATTTCTTCCACTGCAGTTATTCTCTAGATTAGAGTTAATCCCCAAAACAGTGGATATCCAGCAGGGCTGGTTATTGATTATATGTGATGATAAGAATAGTACTCCCTATCTGAGCTTCCACACTGCATGGAAGTCAGCCAGGGTTATTAGTTTAAAATCTTAATATAAGATTCACTTCACTGTCCCAAGGCATAACTACCTAAGTTAGGGACTTTCAGACAGCCACTCCATTAGTGCAAAGTAGTACTAAATGGGATTGACTAATTCAGATCCTGTATAATACATGGACACAGACACGCACCATGTAAGGTTTTGGCTCTTTCTATGAGAAAACACCAATTTGAAGATTAAAAATAAGACTAAGTATTCTCAAAAGGGTACAATTTTCATTCTAGGAAGGAAATAAGCAACCTCAAGTGGCTACCAGTGGGAGGAACAATTGCGTTTAAAGCTCCATTTCGCAAATTAAATTCTGGCTGCATTTTATCACCAAGACTCTTTTTTTCTTCACAGCACCAGAAATACATTCCAGAGCCAATGTTCTCAAGTGAAAACATACAGTATTTAGACAAGCTGTAATTCTCTGGTAATGTTTCCACATAATCATTTCACACACGATTGCCAATCACGCCATGTGGGGAAATCTCTAAACTACAGGACATATATATGGCCATAAACCTGAATTATCAAATTGATAAAGAAAGGAAACAGGTCAAATAAAAATATTTTCTCAGAAGATTCACACTATTAATAATCTGGTTTGGAGAGTTTGGGATACTTGCAGAAGGGTAAAAACTTGGAAAATGACCAAATTTTAGGAATATAAACACCTTTATCTTATTCCTTGGAGCCCTGGTGGCCCAGTAGTTAAAGCACTCAGCTGCTAATTGAAATGTCAAGAGTTTGAACTCACCAGCTGCTCCGCGGGAGAAAGATGTGGCAGTCTGCTTCCGTAAAGATTTACAATCTTGGAAACCCTATAAGCAGTCCTGCTCTGTCTTACAGGGTCACAATGAGTCAGAATTGGCTCAATGACAAAGTTTTTTTTTTAATCTTGTTTCTGAAATGCTTAGCTAAAATTATGTTTCCCCAGAGTAGTGACATTGAATAGGCTCCCATTCAGACACTTACCATCCCAAGGTCTAAGCACTAAGCTCTTTAAAAATTATTTATTGCGGTCCGTATTCCAGTAGCTTTCCCACCAAACCACACACTCTCTCCTAGCACCGTCCCAAGCCACTAGTGGGCCAGCCACAGAGGTAACAGGTTGCAACTACACGGGAGCTGCCGAGTGCCTTCTCTTACTGCGAAGCAATGCATGACATTCAAACAAACTCCATTTTTCTCCTCCTGTTCCACAGAAGGTGGTGACTGAAAGCATTAGCGATGTTTACGCAGAAGAATGCCAGGAGAAACACTCGGCACAGGCACACCGCTCCCTCTCGTCTTCAGAAACACAAATGAGCAAGGAAGAAATCAAAGTTATAAATAATCTGCAGCAGTAGAAAGCGGCAATGTTTCACACATGGTAGGAGCCGGCAGAGTATGTTACAGAGCCAGCTCATGAAATGCTTAACCATCAAATTAATCCAGTTGGCTAGGATATGAACCCTGTCACATATATTGAAAACTAGATGTAACATAACTAAATGTAACGATAAAAAGCAATGAAAGTGGCGCTGGAAAAGTAATCATGAAGCTCCAGGCTTGTTTAATGATTTCATCAATATTTGGAGAAGAGGAATTCCAAGGGACCAGAAGAAACCTCAAGGGCTAGCTTGGGGGTTTTTCAACCATTAGGAAGAAAGTATACAAAGTGTTTGTAATGTCAATACTTTTAAAAAGTCGAGTGAGGGCATTATTATTTTAAAATAATAAGATCAAGAAAATGCTAAATTAAATTTAAGAACCTAAAATGATTTGTCCTTTATGAGTGGGAGAATGAGACTTAGGACACCAGAAAAGTCTACTCAAGATTCACTGCAACCTGCCATGGGGGGAAAACCACTCCTTTCATTTCTCGCTCTTCTTGATATTAAAGGCACTCGATGGAAAAGCACAGGTATAAGAAGAATAAGTAAGAAAAATTAAATAACGCAAATGCTTTCTTTTATAAATTGTTTCCGGCACTGTCTCTCTATAACTTCACTTTTTAACTTCTACTCAAACGAAATATTCAATCAGCTGCCACACATTCTTTTTGAAATGCATAAATCCAAAATGAACAAACACATGAATTTTAAAAAGTAAGGAAGTTTCTGAATCAAATTGCTAATCCTTCACTCAAACGTTTCCAGGTAAATACACAGAGGTATCCATTCCTCCTCATGCAAGATTAAGGTTTGGCAAGATGGACTAACAAATGGCCTGAGTTAGCCAGACTTGTTTTCCACCCCTTTTATGGCTCCTGCTATATAATCTTACTTTAAAATAAGCCATAAGTAATAAATCATCCATCACGGAGGTATATGTCTTTAAAGCTAACTCATAATTCCAAACCAAACCAAACCCACTGCCACTGAGTTGATTTTGACTCATAGCAACCATATAGGACAGTGTAGAAGTGCCCCACAGGGTTTCCAAGGCTGTAATCTTTAAGGAAGCAGACTGCCGCATTTTTCTCCTGTGATAATAGGGTCATGTAGACTAAAATATTTGAGAACAGTATTATACTTGTCATATCGCATGGAAAAAAGAAAAGCCCAAAAGGTAGAAGTCATTTGAAAAATGACACATTTGAGTAATGCCACAAAATATAGGGACATGTTTGCTCTCCAGAAGGCATTACTGACGTGACACGTTTATAAAGACTTTCCTGTAGGCAGCAGAGGGGATTCTTGAAAATTCCCATTTTACTTCATACCAAGGCCCCAAACTAACACGGAAATCACAATGTTCTATTCTAAAAATATTCAAGTGCTCCTTCTTTCCTGCTATAGAGATATCCCTAATCTATGTAGACAGCTTTTCTTTTGAAATGAATTATATTATAAATTGGCTTGAAAATTTACCCTGGGTAAATCCATTTACATACAAGTCTATAAATTATGCAAATAATTATACCCAAATTAACAGGTTAAATCCATAATGTTTTCTTATAAATTGGCTCAACTATTTTTAGACTCTTCTCTTTTACAAGCAAAACTAAGAGAGGGGCATAGGGATTAGACCAGAACACCAAGAGAAAGTACTCTGAAGTTCTGATCTTGACCTCGCCTGCTATGTCTCTGGGACCCAGAGCTGGTCATAATATCTCTTCACCTTCATTTTCTGAACCCTGAACATAAAAACATTTTCTCTAACCCAACAGAAAAATTATGTTTATGAACTGCTTCCAAATTGTCCTACTGAAATGATATTCCAGAGGTAAACAGACCAATTACAGCCATCATGGAATAGTCCTAAAGCCTAAGAAATTTCTCATTCTAAGGGTTTTAAATGGA
Source organism: Trichechus manatus latirostris (assembly GCF_000243295.1). Taxonomy (NCBI): domain Eukaryota; kingdom Metazoa; phylum Chordata; class Mammalia; order Sirenia; family Trichechidae; genus Trichechus; species Trichechus manatus. The sequence continues at coordinate 8,240,400 of NW_004444033.1, read as the reverse complement.
GGCTCAAACTTGCAAAAAAGAGTAAGAAAGAAGAGCTGGGGCTCTGGGGTCCTGACCAGGCTTGACTCCCAGACATCCATTTTAAGCAGCATGATATTGGTTAAGCTACTCTGACTCTCTATGCCTGTCATGGCTTGAATTATGTCCCCCCAAAAATGTGTGTATCAATTTGGCGGAGCCACGATTCCCAGAATTGTGTGGTTGGCCTCCATTTTGTGATTGTAATTTTATGTTAAAGAGGATTAGGGTGGGATTGTAACACCACCTTTACCCAGGTCACATCCCTGATCCAATATAAAGGGAGTTTCCCTGGGGTGTGGCCTGCACCACCTTTTCTCTCTCAAGAGATAAAAGGAAAGGGAAGCAGGCAGAGAGTTGGGGACCTCATACAATCAAGAAAGCAGTGCCGGGAGCAAAGCGCATCCTTTGGACCGTGCCAAGAAGCCCCTACTCTGGGGAAACACCGATGAGGAGGCCGAGAGAGAAAAAGCCTTCCCCTGGAGCTGACACCTTGAATTTGGACTTTTAGCCTACTTTACTGTAAGGAAATAAACTTCTCTTCGTTAAAACCATCCACTTGTGGTATTTCTGTTATGGCAGCACTAGATGACTAAGACAATGCCTCACTTTCCTAAGCTCCAAAATGCGGAGAATAGTACCTACCTCATAGAGCTGTTGTGAAGACTGAATTAGATAATACATGCAAAACATTTATAACATAGCCGGGCACAACACTAAGGCTCAACAATCATAGCTATTTTATTTTTATTTACTGAATTAACTTAGACCTTTATAATATATAAGCAAATTGCAAAACTGAGACCTAGAATGTATACTTAGACAATTAGTGCCATCCCACATTACTCTGACATTCCTAGAATTCAGAATTTGCAAACTATTAACTGTCTTGTATGTAATTATACCTGTCTTAGTTATCTAGTGCTGTCACAACAGAAATACCACAAGTGAGTGGCTTTAACAAAAAGAAATTTATTTTCTCACGGTTTAGAAGGCTAGAAGTCCAAATTCAGGCTGCTGGCTCTACGGGAAGGCTTTGTCTCTCTATTGGCTCTGGAGGAAAGTCCTTGTCTCTTTTGAGCTTCTGCTCCCGGGAGTCTTCATGTGGCTTGGAATGTCTCTTCCCCACTCCTGCTTCATAGTTTGCTTGTTTAATCTCTTTTATATTTCAAAAATGTCTCTTCCCCATCCCTGCTTCATAGTTGGCTTATTTAATCTCTTTCATGTCTCAAAAGAGATTGAACCAAGATACAGCCTACACTAATTCTGCTTCATTAACATAAGAAAGACAGCCCGTTCCCAAATGGTATTATAACCACAGGCAAAGAGGTTAGAATTTACAATACATATTTTTGGGGGATGCAATTCAACCCGTAGCAATACCTTAATCCAAAATATAAGAATTTAAGACGTATGCTCATTATATTTCTAGATACAAGCAGGAAACAATATTAATGTTCCAGAAATTCAATGTTTGCATGGTGTCAAACTTTTGGTGACAAATTGGATGGGAGCAATGCAAGCAAAATCACGAGGACTGCATCAGTAATCTGACTCCTTATGGCTTCAGTGGTAGTTTTCCTAGAGTTTGCTCCAATAATGAGTATAGACAGACTTGATCCATCAAGGACCATGCCTGCTGTCTTCATCTGTTCTCTCAAGTAATTCAATCATGTTTGTTTGGGAGAGAGTAACTCATGAGCTATCTCAGAGACATTCCAATGCCAGAGTTCCTTAGCATATGCTAACATATTTAAATTATAGAGGAGTTTCCTGATTGCATTAGAAATGCATCCATCTTCTCCTTCTTGTCTTTGCAGAGGGTATACCACTGGCTTTGTCGCAACCGAATGCAAACTTCTCCAGGGCTGGGGTTGCTAATCACGTTTTGAAGAACAACTCATTTCTTTCTCGGTAGTTACTCATCACAGACCAAATAAAATACTAGCTGAAATATGCCTACACAGATAAACATATTTTATCCAACTCACAGGTGAGTACATATGTGGGTAATTCCTAAGAGTGTGCTTGGTAGAAAAAGTCTAGAAGACTGAGAACAAATTCAAAAGAAAAACAAATAGAAATTTTAGAAATATCAAGGTCATGAGGAAAAGCTTACACTTTCCTTCTGAGCTAGAGAAAGCAGATAAAAAGAGCATGAGGTATCACTAATATTTGGAAGAAAAAATATCTAGTCCCTAGCAGTGCAGAAAACTCCAAAGCTCACATAAATTGCTAGCAAGACTTCAAAAGTGTCAGCAGAAGCTTCCTTCCTCTCCCCAATCCAAACAATAAACAAAACTTTCTGCAGAAGCTCCAAAGCCTAGGATAAAATTCCTCTAACATTTACATCTGTAATAGTTTTTCTTGTAGAGAAAATATAGAGGAATTGAACAATTTTGACACCCTTTGTGATGCTCAGTAAGGTGGAAGTATGTTTGCAAACTTCAAGCCTGACTGACTTGTTGTAGCATCTTTTCTGACAGGCAAGGTTACACAAGTGTCTCAGATAGGAGTCTCCTCTGGTATCTGTGCACTGCGCTTCGGATAGGGAGGAGGGAAGGGACTTCACTTGCTGTCATGGGAAATTAACGGTCTACCTTAAGGAACTTTACAGATTATCACTTTAATCTAACACAGGCAGCCTGTCAGCTAACGTAAAGCACGAAAGACAGCAAAGGAGGTGACTTTTCCTCTCTGCTTCATTCATCCTCATCTTTACAATGACCTACCTAAGAATTACCAAACCAAAACTAAACCCACTGCCGTCGAGTCAACTCCAACTCACAGCGACCCTATAGGACAGAGCAGAATTGCCCCATAGGGTTTCCAAGGCTGTACATTTTTATGGAAGCAGACTGTCCCATCTTTGTCCCACAGAGCGGCTGGTTGGGCTGCTAACCACCAACCTTTTGATTAGCAGCTGAGCGCTGTAACTACTGTGCCACCAGGGCACCTTAACTAAGAATTAGTCCCTCTAAACAACTTCACTACAAAACAAATTTGGAAATGTATCTTTATACTTTATCTACCTGGATATCAAAAGCAACCTAGAAAAGGAAAACTGGATGCAAACCTGCTTCAGGGGAAAATGACTGTAAGGCCACACATGAGCACAGAACCTGGACCAGGGTCACCTAACAACCAGCTGTCCTTCCTCCTTATCACGGTTCTGCCAGTGAGAACTATAAGACACTGTTCTCCATGAAAAAAATCACAATATTAATTCACCCACCTAGTATTTATTGAGAACTCACCATGTGCTGGACACCATCAAAATGCTAGGTGTAAAAGACGATCAAGAAATGGTCACTGCCATGTTCTTGAAGAAGGAAAAGTAGTTGAGAATACTTAGGTGATAATATGCTAGGCTCTGCAAGGGAACAGAGGAAAGAGAAAGGAACTCCTGAGAGGAAGGGAGGAGAAAAAATATATAAGAAAGTTTCCCAGAAAAGATGTTGCTGAAGATTGAGTAGAAATTCACCAGGTCAAAAGGAGGAAATGGGCATCAAGTAGAGAGAAAGCACACATGAAGGCACCTGTGGAACTTTAAATACTCTAGGATGGCTAGATAGACTACAGAAAAAATGCTCCTCAGATTTAGCAATTCGATGGTGACTGGGTCAGCAGGGTGCAAAGTGAATGGGAGGTAAGGCGGGAAGAAGAAGAACACAGAATACACCTTAACAGCAGAGTGGGAAGAAAAAGAAAAACTTTAGTGGTAGCTGGGGGATGGTGATATACAGAATCAGAAAAAGAGATGTCCTAAGATGGGAGAGACTTCGGCATCGGCCCCAGGGAAGGAGTCAGTAAAGAGAAAAAGGTTGAAGACATAGGAGAGACTGGATCCAACAAAACGAACAAGATCTCAGAGGGAATGGAGGGAAATGGGATTAAGACCTGTAGTGGCCCTGCCTCTGAAAAGGAAGGGCACATGAAAGGATGTGCCAGGACAACAAGTAAGTTTTTAAGAAAACTTGAAGAATTCAATGCTGGGGGAATGATGGACATCGCTGTCACAAATTTTCTTTTATTCTCAAAATACCACAATTCCCTAATTAGGAGTATAAGTTTCATAAAGGCAAGGACTATGTTTGGCACCTAGTAAGCACTCACTGAATATTTGCTGAAAAAATGAATGAAAGATAAAATAACAGAAAAATTTGACTAAACTGAAGGATTTCCCACCCCCCAAAATTCTGTTTAAGTACACTTGACTCCCATTTCATGTGGGAGTTGTATCTTGGAAATCAAAATGTCAATCAAAAACAAGTAAAGAAGGAAATGAATTAAGGCTTATAAAGCAGAAGGATCTCCTCCAACACTGAAAGAAGGCTGTTGGTTCCTTTTTATTCTTCAGTGAAATTCTCATTTCAATTTTCTTAAAAGCTTCAAATAAGAAAGAACTGTAGATTCACTCAGACGCATTTCTGAACATTGATGCGCCTCTATCAAACCTGCTCAGCATTTCTAATGTTACTTTTAAGAATCAGTTTTAGTGGCCTTTTTTCATTAAATTTTCTTTGCTATTCTTATTTCCACTCTTACACTTTAAAAATATTCCACCATAGTTCACATAGATGCAGAAAGTAAGAATAAATAAAATATGCAAACAAGATGCTGAAGCCTTCACTAATGGGGCATTCTGAGCACACTGGATGGGGACAGAGCTTCGTGTGGCTGCCATGGCATCACAGTGACAGTAGGTGCCAGTGGCCACCAGCAGAGGCTGCAGATGAGCCGAAACTCAGAAAACAAAGGAGGTATGACAAGTGTGACTGTACACAATATATTTTATTCCAATAACTAACTAGTTAAAGTGAAGGCAATGGATAAATATAATTAATATAGGTTCAAGATAGTAAAAAAAACAAAAACAAAACCTGTTGCCTTCAACTCGACTCCAACTCATAGCAAGAGACCCTATAGGATAGAGTAGAACTGCACCATAGGGTTTCCAAGGTTCTAATCTTACAGAAGCAGACTGCCGCCATCTTTCCTCCACGGAGTGGCTGGTGTGTTTGAACCACCAACCTACCTTTCAGTTAGCAGCCGAGTGCTTAACCACTGTGCCACCAGGGATCCTTCAAGATAGTATAAAGAGGTTAAAAACATATACCTTAATATGCAAGAATTAATATGAAACATTCCAAAGACATACTGAAAAAAATAATATCCATCAACTTTACCTAGTGCTTTTAAAACTGGCTCAGTCACCTGCATGTGATTCACTTGTTCATTTACTAAAAACATTCCTACTGACTGCCTGCTATGGACCAGAACCATGTGATATGCAGTCAATAACAGTCAGTTCCCTACTCACTACAATGATGTTAGAGTCTCAAATGGACACATACCTGCTCATTGCTTCCTGCTACACTCCTATATTCAACTGGCTTGTGGTTTATCCCTCATTTCAAGCTTTTCCCCAAGCTCTTGGATGAGACTGTGTTCCCAAACACTGTTGTTGTTAGGTGTGGTCCAGTCAATTCTGACTCATAGTGACCCTATGTACAACAGAATGAAACACTGCCCAGTCCTGCGCCACCCTCACGATTGTTTTTATGCTTGAGCCCATTGTTGCAGCCACTGTGTCAATCCATCTTGTTAAGGGTCTTCCTCTCTTTCGCTGACCCCTACTTTACCAAGCATGGTGTCCTTCTCCAGGGACTGATCCCTCCTGAAACATGTCCAAAGTATGTGAGATGTAGTCTCGCCATCTTGCTTCTAAGCAGCCTTCTGGCTGTGCTTCTTCCAAGACAGATTTGTTCCTTCTTTTGGCAGTCCATGGTATATTCAATATTGTTCACCAACACTACAATTCAAAGGCTTCAGTTCTTCTTCAGTCTTCCTTATTCACTGTCCAGCTTTCACATGGACATGTGGCAATTGAAAACACCGTGGCTTGGGTCAGGCGCACCTTAGTCTTCAAGGAGATATTTTTGCTTTATAACACTTTAAAGAGGTCTTTTGCAGTTGATTTGCCCAATGCGATTTCTTGACTGCTGCTTCCAAGGGTGTTGATTGTGGATCAAAGTCAAACGAAATCCTTGACAACTTCAATCTTTTCTCCGTTTATCATGATGTTGCTTACTGGTCAAGTTGTGAGGATTTTTGTTTTCTTTATGTTGAGGTGTAATCCACACTGAAGTCTGCAGTCATCGATCTTCATCAGTAAGTGCTTCAAGTCCTCTTCACTTTCAGCAAGCAAGGTTGTGTCATCTGCCTATCGCAGGTTGTTAATAAGTCTTCCACCAATCCAGAGGCTGCATTCTTCATCTAGTCCAGCTTCTCCGATTATTTGCTCAGCACATAGACTGAATAAGTATGGTGAGAGGATACAAACCTGACACACACCTTTCCTCACTTTAAACCACGCAGTATCCCCTTGTGCCATTCGAACAACTGCCTCTTAGTCTATGTACAGGTTCCTCACGAGCACAGTCAAGTGCTCTGGAATTCCCATTCTTCGCAATGTTATCCATACTTTGTTATGATCCACACAGTCAAATGCCTTTGCATAGTCAATAAAACACACGCAAACATCTTTCTGGCATTCTCTGCTTTCAGTTAGGATCCATCTGACATCAGCAATGACAGCCTTCTTTTCGTGTCTTCTTCTGAATCCAGCCTGAATTTCTGGCAGTTCCCTGTTGATGTACTGTTGCAACTGCTCTTAAATGATCTTTAGCAAAATTTTACTTGTGTATGATATTAATGGTATTGTTCAATAATTCTCACATTCTGTTGGATCCCTCTTCTTTGGAATGGACACAAATATGGATCGCTTCCAGTTGGTTGGCTAGGTAGCCATCTTCCAAATTTCTTGGCATATGTAAAACAATTCATACCAATGTATTAATATGCATGTAAATACATATGTAAATATTTGTACACGTCACTGTATGTATGCCATACCTCAATTTAAAAAATTATATTTTATAAAAATTTACAGATTTTCAATTCATAGGGTCCAATTAAGTAAGCTGCTCCCATATTCTTTTATTAATTAAAAAGTGATATCCTAGCAGCCTTCTGGCACTAGAATTTTTTCTTCTCACCACATATCCAACACTTGCTTGCCTATTTACAATGTGGTAGATTACAGGAATAGGTTTTAAAGAATGTTCACTGGGTTTAAAAATAATAAGTACAAAATAATTACTATTCTTCCTCAACTACTGAAAATTACTTGAGGACATTAAAAACTCCAATATCTATTTCAGTTGCAAAACAAATGACAGGACAGTCACAGTATTTCTAAGTTCAAAACCACTACTCCTACAAAAAAAATGAAAGGTAATTAAGCACTAAATCTTAGGATGCTTCTCCCTCTATCTATTCTTCTTCATAACTAGGGTTCTCGCTTCTCTTTGCTTGTATCAAAGACATTTCCTTTCTCACTTATTAAATAACAAGATCTCAGAAAATAATGTTGCTTAGTTTTGGAGGTTTTGTTGTTGTTGTTGTTAGGTTTTAACTATAAAGGAAAAATTTTAAAAAGAGATTTCTGACTATGGAATGGAAATATTAGACTTGTAGTATGACACATTCATATAACAGAGTAAGCAATGTTAACAATTAAATGTTCAAATAACAAGTATTGAAAGTAAAAAAAGTTGAAAATGACAAAGGAAAAGCCCTTGGTTTTATACAGAAGCCATCACAACAAAGTATGCAAAGCAGAAACAAGAAAAATGAACAGGAGTGCGTGTGTGTGTGTGCATGCGCGTGTGTGTGTATTTTATGAGAGGCAAGAGAGATGGTATAATAATTTTCAAAATCACACAGAGAAACAATGCAAACACCCAAAGGAATATAAGTTATTAAAGGGGGAAATCTATTTTTTCTTCCTCTAGGTACGCCTATGTTATTTTTGATACCAAATTACATTATCAATTTAGATTTCAAAATCAGATGTAAATGAGCCTGTGGCTGGACATAAACCTATTTCACTGAATGCTGAATAAGCATATTTTGGCCATTGCTATCCAAAAGAAGAATACATGTTCAGAATACATAAAAAAGAAGCATACAAATTATGTTAACATTTTGCACTGCAAAGAATCTTTTCTACTGTGTTTTATATGACAGCTTTCGATAATGTTAATTGATAATGATAAAATTTAATTAATAATGATAAGAAAAGCTTCATCTAAAATATCAGTTTAAATCCAGGTCAAGATCACAGCAGCAAAGTCATAATGATCTTAAGATTATTTGGAATATGACTGTAGTCCCATATTAGCTTTTACAGCAATAGAAAGCCTGTTGTCTATTTGCCTTAAGAACCACTGAAGGAGTTAACTTGTATTAGCAACTGGCTGTTATGGGTTGAATTGTGTCCACCCAAAATATGAGGTGGAATCCTAACCCCAGTGAAAAAGAAGAAGATCCTCAATGAGATAGATTGACACAGGGGCTGCAACAATTGGCTCAAACATAGCAATGATTTTGAGGATGGCGCGAGACCAGGTAGTGTTTAGTTCTGTTGTACCTGGGATCTCTTAGAGTGGAAACCAACTCCAAGGCAACTAACTACCATACCTATGGATGCAATCCTGTTTGGGAATAGGGCTTTGTTATGTTAATGAGGCCATATTAGTTTAAGGTGTGTCCTAAACCTAATCACTTCTGAGGTGTAAAAAGAGCAGATTAGACAGAGAAGGGAACACAAATGGGGGAAGGTAGATGTCACCTGAAGATCGCCAAGGAACCCAGGAAAAAAAGTTGAAAGAGACAAGGATCTTCCCCCAGAGCTGTCAGACAGAGAACCATTCCCTGTAGCCAGTGCCTTACTGGTCGCTAGTCTTCTAATCTGTTCTTTAAAGCCACCCACTTGTGGTATTTCCCTTACAGCAGCACTAGGAAGCTTAAATACTGACACAGAGAAAGAAGAGAAAAATGTAACATCAGGAGCAGAGAAGGGGGGAAAGAAAGTAGAAGGAACTATACGGTAAGGAGGTGTGAGGTTCCTCTGACAGCTGCTTTAGATACAGCCATGGCACAGTGAAGAAAGTCAATGCTGAGACGAGACAGAAGTCAACTCTAATTCCCTGGCCCTGCCACTGATAACCAGAAGCACTAAGCTGAAGTATGTAAAAGTGATTCAAATGAGCAAGACTGGAAGAAACATATCTATCCTGAGCTCTGAGGTCATACAGGACATCAGAAAGACTTATAATGAGAGACGTCAAGAATGCAGACCTGGCAGCTGAGCATCTAGTTAAGCCTCTTGAATTCAGTGTCTGGTTAAGTATCTCCAGGAAGGATAATGTCTTCCAGGAAGAGCTTTTTTTTTATAATTTCTGGATTGTTTCATTCACTGGAAAATTCTCATTATGTACAGCTGACATCTTTTTAACATTTAACCAACTAGTTCCAATCCATACTTATGAAGCAACAAAAAACAAAATGGCTTTATCTCTTTTAAGTTGTAGGCCTTTATATATTTGAAAATAGATATCAAGTCTTTAGTTTTTCACTAACATGTCCAGTTGTTTCTTCTGCTTCTTATACGGAATGGCCTAAACTATCCTGTTAATTAGCCTGGCTTATCTAACCTCAATGGACACTGTCACTGAAATGCGCATTGATACGTGGTTTGGAGCCTTGGTGGGCCCCCCATCTCACTCAACAATATAAAACTGCCAATTAGTTACAAGAGCCATAGATCATACAACATACTTTGAAAAAACAAAAGCCAAGAAAAGCTTAGAACAAAAACAATATTTGAATCTCCAAAATTTAGTTTGAATATTAAAAGCATTTAACATTTATAAACTCAAAAGCAGTTACCAAAATGTACTGTTTGAAATCTAAATATACCATCATTCGGTAGTTTCATAGGCCTTGTAGGTCAGATAGTCTTAAAACCTAGCAATATTTTTCATAATTCTGAACACTAAAAAAAAAAAAGTTGTGTTTCATAAAAATTCAAAGGGTGGTCACATTTCCTCCCATGCATGAATAATGTATGATCCACAGTGTTATTTGCTAGACTATCTAATCAGGAGCATCTTTCAAAATGTCTATATAAGCTTTAGCTCATTAAGAGCAAACATGTACCTATATAAAAATATCACATACCTGTGAGCACTCAGAATAATATTCTGCCAAATACCAATGCACACATCAAACTGACATGTGTGGGATAACTTTTCTGTATTTCTCAAAAATGAAAATACTAAGAAGAGAAATATCGAAGAATTATTTCAACTTGTGACATCCATGCTTACTCTCCAAATACTGACATTTAAATCCCTCTTTCAAAACAAACCAAACACATACACACAGACAATTGGCTCTCACTACACCTAAAAGCAAGAAATGATCAGGGACTACGGGATACTTTCTAAATTAAAGTAAAAAAAAATCTAACACAAATTGAATAAGAGGCTAAATATGGAAGGTTTCTAAGCTAGATTTCTTCTATGAGAAAAGGTTTTATAATCTTGGAAGTGCTTTCATAACACGTGAAAGAATGGCAATGCAAAGTTAGTTAACTCAATCCTAAGCTATCAGCGTAGTAGTATGAAAAAGAAAAAGGTAAAAGACAAAATATCCAAGTTTCTAATTAATAACTAATAAAAACAAAATATGATTCTTAGTAACAATAGTAATTTAGGATCAATGTTGTTAAATAAAAAGTGTATTTCTAGTATCACCCTTATATGTCTTCTATATCTTATCCTACAGCAAACATTTTCTAGTTACTTATGACAGAAGAAAAAGGGTAATACCCCAGGTAAGTAAAGCACTATTAAAGAAGAAAAATAAAGTAGTAGGACTCACACTACCTGACCTCGGAACCTACTATAATGCTACGGTAGTCAAAACAGCATTGTACTGCTACAATGACAGATACATTGACCAATGGAACAGAATTGAGAACCTAGATGTAAATCCATCCACCTACAGTCAACTGATCTTCAACAAGGGCCCAAAGTCCATCAAATGGGGAACAGACAGTCTTTTTAACAAATGGTGCTGGCAAAACTAGATGTCCATCTGCAAAAAAATGAAACAGGACCCATACCTGACGCCATATACAAAAACTAATTCAAAATGGATCAAAGACCTAAATATAAAGCCAGAAACTATAAAGTTCATAGAAGAAAAAATATGACCAATGCTAGAGGCCCTAATGCACGGCATTAACAGGATACAAAAGATAACCAACAGCACACAGACTCCAGAAGATAAGCTAGATAACTGGGATCTTCTAAAAATTAAACACTTATGCTCATCAAAAGACTTCACCAAAAGAGGAAAAGGACAACCTACAGTCTGGGAAAAAATTTTTGGCTATGACAAATCCAACAAAGGTCTAATCTCTGAAATCTATAGGAAAATCCAACACCTCTACAACAAAAAGGCAAATAATTCATTTAAAAAATGGGCAAAGGAAACGAACAGACATTTCACCAAAGAAGACATTCAAGCAGCTGACAGACACATGAGGAAATGCTTGTGATCACTAGCCATTAGGGAAATGCAAATCAAAACCACAATGAGATAGCATCTCACCCCAACATTACTGGCACGATTCAAAAAAAATAGAAAATAACAAATGTTGGAGAGGCTGCGAGGAGACTGGAACTCTTATGCACTGCTGGTGGGAATGCAAAATGGTACAACCATTTTGGAAAACCATATGGCGCTTCCTTAGAAAGCTAGAAATAGAAATACCATATGATCCAGCAATCCC
>NW_004444033.1:8224764-8228572 GCF_000243295.1 Trichechus manatus latirostris | reverse complement strand
CCACTCCTAGGAATATATCCTAGAGAAATAAGAGCCATCACACGAATAGACACATGCACACCCACGTTTACTGCAGCACTGTTCACAATGGCAAAAACATGGAAACAACCTAGATGCCCATCAACAGATGAATGGATAAACAAACTATGGTCATACACACAATGTATTACGCACGATAAAGAACAATGATGGATCTGTGAAGCATCTCACAACATGGATGAATCTGGAGGGCACTATGCTGAGTGAAATAAGTCAATCACAAAAGGACAAATACTGTATGAGACCACTACTACAAAAACTCATGAAAAGGTTTACACACAAAAAGAAATGATCATTGATGGTTACGAGGGAGGGGAGAGGTGAGGACAGAAAAACACTAAATACATAAGTGGTAACTTTAGCGAAGTTGGTGAGATAATACATAATACTGGGGAAGCCAGCACAACTTGTCCAAGGCAAGGTCATGGAAGCTCCAGAGACACATCCAAACTCCCTGAGGGACCGAACTACTGGGCTGAGGGCTATGGGGACCATGATCTCGGGGAACATCTCGTTCAACTAGCATAACATAGTTTATAAAGAAAATGTTCTATATTCTACTTCGGTGAGTAGCATCTGGGGTCTTAAAAGCTTGTGAGCAGCCATCTAAGATACTCCACTGGTCTCACCCCGTCGGGTGCAAGGGAGAATGAAGAAAACCAAAGGCACAAGGGAAAGATTAGTCCATAGGACTAATGGACCACAAGTATCACAGCCTCCACCAGACTGAGTCCAGTACAACTAGATGGTGCCTGGCTACCACCACCGACTGCTCTGACAGGGATCAGAGCAGAGGGTCCCAGACAGAGCTGGAGAAAAATGTAGAACAAAATTCTAACTCACAGAAAAAGACGAGACTTACTGGCCTGACAGAAACTGGAGAAACCCCAAAAGTATGGCCCTGGACACCCTTTTAGCTCAGTAATGAAGTCACTCCCGAGGTTCACCCTTCAGCCAAAGATTAGACAGCCCCATAAAACAAAATGAGACTAAAGGGGTACACTAGCCCAGGGGCAAGGACTAGAAGGCAGGAGGGGCAGGAAAGTTAGTAACAGGGAACCCATGGTCAAGAAGGGAGAGTGTTGACATGTCATGAACAATACGTGTACTAACTGTTTAATGAGAAGTTGGTTGGTCTGTAAACCTTCATCTAAAGTACAATAATTAAAATAAAAGAATAATAAAAAACTAGCACATAACTAAAAATAGGGGCTCAAATAGATGCGTGAACAACAATGTTCACCGAAGCACTATTCACAATAGTTAAGTGTCCATCAACAGGTGAATGGATAAACAAAAGATGGTATATACATACAATGATTATGCAGCCATAAAGAGAAAGGAAGTCCTGATGCACGCTACAACGTGGATGAACCTTGAAAACATGCTGAGCAAAGTCAGTCAGTCACAAAAGGACAAATATTATATGATCCCACTTATTGAAATATCTAGAATAGGCAAAGACATAAAGATAAAAGTTTATTAGTGGTTACCAAGGGCTGGAGGTGGGGCAAATGAGGAGTTATTACTACTTAAGGAATACTGAGTTTCTGTTTGAGATGATGAAAACTTTTGGAAATTGATAGTGGTAATGGCTGTACAAGTGGTGACTATAATGAATGTCACCAATTGGTACACTAAGAAGAAGTCTTAGAAAATAGTCTTTGCTGTTAGCCATTATATCAGGCTCTAAGCCTTCGGAACCTAGAAAACTTTAGACCTAGTCCCAGAAGTTTCATGTAATTCTAAATACAATGCTCTGCTTTTTGTTTAACTGAAAGGACATTTTTATTTTACCTTGACCACCCTGTGTACAAGTTCCATACCCACACACCCCTGTTCACATTAGTCTTTTTTTGCTGTTCCTGGAACATATTAACTGTCTTCCTTTTCACTTGCCATTTCCTCTACCCAGGTTGACCCCCTCCCCCTTCCTCCCAGATAGTCATATGACTTCCTCCCTCACTTCATTTTCAAGTCTAATCAAATGTTCTCAGAAAAGACTTCAGTTCACCCTCTCTGAAACAGTGCCCATCACTGCCAATCACCGTCAAACTCCTAACTCTTCTGTTCTTCATGAAACTCTCACTAGCTGATATTGGACCCCATGTGTATTTTGCTCACATTTTTATTGTCTAACTTCCACTACTCTACATTCCATGAGGGCAGACTTGTTCATTGCTAGACGAAGAGAACCCGGCACAAAGTGAGTGCTCAATAAATTTTGTTAAATGAATGAGTGGATGAATTTTTCTTTTGCTAAATTATAATAGTGTATTTTATATGCCTTTGACCTGGCAGTATTGTCAATATACAATACTGCTGTTGCTGTTAGTTGCCGTCGAGTCAATTCTGACTCATGGCGACCCCGTGTGTGCAGAAGAGAACTGCTCCATAGGGTTTTCCAGGTTGTGACCTTTTGGAAGCTGACTGCCAGGCCTGTCTTCTGAGGTGCCTCGGGGTGGGTTCAAACTGCCAGCCCTTTGGTTAGCAGTCAAGTGCTTAACCGTTTGCACCAGCCAGGGACTCCTAATATATGAGATATGATAAGTACTATAATTCATTAAAAAAAAAAAACAAAAAAAAACTAAAACTGTTCATCACAATTATCATTTACAGGGAACATCATTTTGAGAAACACAGGTTGCTACGTTTAATGGTGCGATCATTTCTGAAGACTTTCATTGCTTCAGGTTTGGTACAGGCTGTGAGGTTCCTGACCGTGCCACCTGGAGCACCTCCTAATGATCACAAGCGTTCAAACCTAACTCCCTGCAAGGCCATGGGTAACTTCAAGAGGCTTTCTACACTGCAGCTAACTGGCAGTTTCTACATCTGGCAAGAATAACCTTTTGAAGTTATTCTTCTCTCCAGTTAGATGGCAGGATTACAAGTTACTGCTGTTCTGGCTGAGGTTTACCTTAAGGGAGGCACACAGACCCCAAAGAGATACTGCTCATCACCAAGGGCTCAAATGACCTTCATGCCAGCACACTCCTTTCTGACCAACAGATACTTCAATCTTTGTTCTACTCTGAATCCTTTAATTGCCGTCTGATCTTAATGAAGTATGGCTGACAATAAACAGTGAAAAACATTCACAGTCTGGATACTCAATACTCAAGCTGTGTGCTACAGAGTGAGCACGAGAGACACTTGTGCAACTTGAAATGCCATCACTGTCCCCTATGTGCAGCCTCTTGCCTCTTGCCATGTCACCCCAAGACTGTGAACATCTGTTCGTCAATGTCTCAAAGGAATCACACTTCATGGAGGCAAAGTACTCATTACCCTGAAGAGTCAAATGCCTTTTAAAAAGCTAGTTGAAGGAAATCCGCAAAAAAGAAACAACAAACTGGAAAACCCACTTGCCGCTTCAACTTTTAAAGTTTAAAACGTCACGCCTCAGTTTCACTAAATATTATAAATCCATTTCTCAGTCACAGAATGGCGAAACTTGGGAAGGGGAAAGCAGCATCCAGACCACCCAGCACCGTCACTTTACAGACAGACAAGCTAAGACTGATTTGGCCAAGGTCAAAAATACAACCTTGGTCCAGCCCCCACGCACCTTCAGGACCCTCTCCTTGCTATCATGTAATACACAAAGTTCCTTTCCTTTGAAACAACGGTTCCGGTGCTGAAAGAATGATTAAATCGTTTACTATATGAATTTCATGAATTTGTTCTAATCACAAATTTTTATTTATTTATTTGTTTTTTTTATTGTACTTCAGGTGAAGGCTTACAGAACAAATAGTTTCTCATG
>NW_004444033.1:8201226-8220259 GCF_000243295.1 Trichechus manatus latirostris | reverse complement strand
TGGAAAAGAATGTGTACTTTGCAGTGGTTGGATGGAGTGTTCTATATATGTCTATGAGGTCAAGTTGGCTGATCTAATCACAAATTTTAACGTATATTCTCCACAGTTGTGAGCTAAATTGTTTTCGTTGGTCTTAGTGTGTGCTCGTTCCTGATTCATGTCCTAGCACTGAAGAACTGGGATTTTTGTTTCTAACGTAACAGCAAAAACCAACTGCCGTTGAGCCAATTCTGACTCATGGAGACCCCATGTGTGTCAGAGTAGAATCGTGCTCCATAGAGTTTTCGTGGCTGGGTTTTTTCAAAGTATATAGCCAGGCATTTCTTCAGAGGCACCTCTGGGTGGACTCAAAGCAACAACCTTTCACTAGCAGCCAAACGCACTAACCATATACACCACCCAAATCCCACTACCTTTGTTCGATGTATCCACCTTTGTAACTCACTAGGAGTATATGGTTGTGAGGTGGTAGGTGCGATAGAGTCAAATTTGTAACTCTGCATTATTGGTCCAGAGAGCAAAAGAGTATTAGAGTGTTTCCTGAAGATTTTAGCTAGATGTTACAAGCACTTAAATTTTTAAAAGAATTTTTTTTTTGGGGGGGCGGTCTCACCCATGTTTTGCTACATATACCACAATGTATAAAGTCTATACTGGTCACCTGCTTATGCAGGAATTCACTTACCTTGCAGACCACATAACATTCTTATGACTTCCAATAAGAGTTACATAGAAAAATGTCCTGAAACTTCTAAGGCACAATGTATTATCTATTTTTAGGCTTTCAAAGAGTAAGGAATAGAGAGAAATGAATGGAAAAACAAAGGGAAAAATGACATCTCACTCTCCCACAGGATCCTCACAAACAGAGCCACAAAGTAGCTTCAAACTTCCTGAACGACAACACTATATAGTAATTGGAAAAAAAAAAGTGTCGCTGTGTCAGACTGTGGTTGACACCTCAGTAAAATATACTTCATCAGTAAATGTTTATATTTACACTACAGTTAATAACTGGCATGATATAATTATTCACAAGCAATAATTTTCGAAACGAAGGAACCTAAACACAAGAAGGGAACTATGTCATTCAAATTTCAACACTGACATATCTTCCTTGGGTTCCCCAGATTCAAGGCCCATTAAATCTATCCCATTTATCAGAATGAATCCGTCTATTTCTCTCGAAGGTTTCCAAAGAGAGCTGAAAACAGCGAACATATCAAAGGGGAAAACAGGCATGAGCCATATCACTTTCAGGGTCTATATTTTGGGGAAATTATTTCAGAATATCAAATCAGAAGATCAAAGACTACAGTCTTCAGTATGGATTATAATATAAAGAAAACAAAGACCCTCACAACTGGACCAATAAGCAACTTCATGATAAACAGATAAAATACCGAAATTGTCAAGGGTTTCATTTTACTTGGATCCACAGTCAACACCTGTGGAAACAGTAGTCAAGAAATCAAATGACATGTTGCATTGGGAGAATCTGCTGTAAAAGACCTCCTTAAAGCATTAAAAAGCAAAAATGTTACTTTGAGGACTAAAGTGTGCTCGACGCAAGGCACGGTATTTTCAAACACCTCATATGCATGCAAAAGCTGGACAATGAATGGGGAAGACCAAAGAATTGATGCCTTTGAATTATGGTGTTGGTGAAGAATACTGAATATACCACGGATTGCCAGAAGAACGAACAAAACTATCTTGGAAGAAGTATAGCCAGAATGCTCCTTAGAAGCAAGGATGGCAAGATTTCCTCTCACATATTTTGGACACGTAATCAGGAAGAACCAGTCCCTGGAGAAAGACATCATACTTGGTAAAGTAAAGGGTCAGCAAAAAAGAGGAGGACCCTTAATGAGACAGACTGAAACAGTGGCTGCAACAATGGGCTCAAACATAGCAATGACTGTGAGGATGGCGCAGGACCGGGCAGTTTCTCGTTGTTTCGTACACAGGGTCGCTATGAGTCAGAACCGATTTGACGGCACCTAACGGAAACAACAATTTCAGAATATACTTAGGTGTGGCTAGAAATCTGTTTGTTGGAATATGTTTTTGTTCATTTAGACTCACTGGCAGAAAAATTGATTGAACGATGTCTTATCATCAAAAGCTTCCATTAAAGGTTTAATTGCACACAATGTGTTGGTAGGTTAAGAATACAGCAAGAAGGGTGATACTATACTCCATTTTCTAGAGATGGCTCTGTCTAAGAGACAAGCTTGACCAGAAAGAGAAAACAGCTAGGAAAGCATTAAATACAAAACAAGTCAAGGGGCAGCAGAGGTAACAGTGAACAAACAGAGGTCAGGCCACTGTGACTATGCGACCTCATGGTGAGGAGAGTGCAGCAGTGATGAGAACACTGCAAAATAAGCTTGCGAGGCTGCCAGATCTGAGGACCTTGTACAATAATATTAGGGAAGGACGGTATAAAGGATTGCTGGGAAAATATAAAACAGATAAAAGGAATCTGCTGTGTGGCATTCTTAGAAGGGCAGTTCAGAGTTTTCATTACAGAAAACCCTCCAGGCTGCAAACAATGCACTACCAACTGAATGGAAATGATGAAAAGAAGGTTTTTAATAAATGAAGTGTTGCAAAGCTGTATGCAAAGCTTCAGGAAGACAGAGTACCAGGAATGCTGGATACAGAGGAAGAGCAGCAAAGGAAAATTAAGGACCTACACACTTAAAGAAGTTTCTCCCTGCCAATGATAAACATTCAAATTCACTAAGAGATGGTGTGAGAAAATGATGACATAATGTTTAAATAGCTGTTCAGTTGTGGTAAAAGCAGTTTCTTGATTCCTTCTGAACTTAATTTGTGAATATGATGCAACTTATTGGTAAAGAATAATTATTTTAATAAATTAGAAAAAGAGTTGGGCAAGTTAGGGTGGGAAAATAACATGAGTCATTTGATACAAGAGGAAGCACATTCCAGAATAGCATTAGGAGAAGAATTACTGGGTCAGAGGGTATGTAAATGCTCAGTCATGTCAAATTGGTTTCAAGAGTGGCTGTACCAATTTACAAACTCCCACAAGGGATAAAGTCTGTAATGGTCGTCTGCTTATCAAGGAATTAACTTACCTTGCAGACCACATAATATTCCTGTGACTTCCACCAAGAATTACCCAAAGAATGAATGATAAACACGTATTTATAGCGTGTAACGAAAATTTCTCCAGTTCTAATCAATGATAAATTAAAATTCTGAGTGAAAGTACAGACCAAACAAGTGAGTATAAACAGTGAGTATTCTATCAAGCCTTAAAACAACTCTCTAGCAAAACAGCATTAGTGAATTAAAAAATAACTATCAAGAATTGTAATCAGGGGAAGATTAACCAGTGAGCACGTATGCACTGGCTTATAGTAAGCAAGGTACACGTGGGCTTAATTGTGGTTACTCACTAATCTGTGCACTACATATTAGTAAGTAAGCACAATTAAACCTGAGCATACCTTACTTACTGGGTAATTCGTCCCGGAGTAATAAACTATGCCAATCTTCTTTAAGAAGTGTATTTAAGTGATACAAGTAGAAACACATTTGTATCAGTGAAATAAGTACTGATACAGAAGACACACGCACGGACACACAATTTTCATTCTCCTAACTTGGCCTTAAAAAGAAAAGAAAAACACCTTCTATGTGAAAAATTCTCTCAAAGTGATTATTGACAACACTGCTAAAAAGCTTCCAAAGGATTTCATCTATACCTGGTAACAAAGGTGAGCATGAGGATTCCATTTATCCAAACCATACAGCGTAACTTAGCAGCGAATTACGGTGTTAAATCTAGGTTAGAAGATGCCTATAATGATTAAGGTATTTTCCCATCTCCCTAACAATCAGCAACACTAACTAAGTAGAAATCAGTTGTAATTGGAGAAGAGGGTGAGTACTAAAC
The DNA here is from genome assembly GCF_000243295.1 of Trichechus manatus latirostris. NCBI lineage: Eukaryota > Metazoa > Chordata > Mammalia > Sirenia > Trichechidae > Trichechus > Trichechus manatus. The sequence goes on along the minus strand of NW_004444033.1, from coordinate 8,216,325 downwards.
TAATTGCCAAAGTCAGCGTGCGTGCATGCGTGCAATCCAGAAATTCTATTACGCTGTAATTTACCTGTTTTATGTACGTGCATATATATATCACACACGTGTATGTGTATTATCTAAACCTATAGAAAAATAGTCTTAATTATCTTAATTCTCTGATTCTTAAATGAATTTATATGCTGCAAATATTTGCTAAAACAGATTTTTTTTGAGGTTAAGGTTTCTTTAAAAATCTCTATAATTTTTTACTACGTAAAAGTCATGTTTCTATTTTTTATTTTATATATTTGAGTTTTGCATTTAAAGCCAATTAGGGAAAATAAGCAGTACAATTCAAATAACTGGTTACCTAAATAAGACCTTTGAATTTAACTAGCTCTAATGATACCAATTTAATACGTGTTACTTAATAAGAAGGGAGGATAATTCTAGTAATAAACTGTTTACGTTTTCTAGAAGTATGTACCGCATCATCTCTGGAAAATTTAGTAGCATTTGTTTAACTGTTACTCCAAATGCCTCAGGTATTAAAGGAGTTACCTGAGAAAGTTAATGTGATGTTTTGATGCACATAACTTTTATTCCACCCAGGAGTTTCTGGCCTATTACATGAAAACACAACAATAATATATACTGATAATATATACTATATATAATGTGTATATAATACACAATATATACAATAATATATACTCATTTCCGAGAAAACACACAGTTAATATTATATGTGTCCAATAAGTACCTTTCTGAAGGTATATAGGGCTTAGAATTTTTTTTAAAATAAAAAATCATGTATTCTTAGTTCCCTACAATCATAGCATCACAACAAACTGAGCATTCTAATAGATTTCATTCTAACCACCAAGTTATCTTTTTATCTATTATACCATACATTTGACGATATATCGTCTTTCAGTTTTCGCAAGTCATATTTGTTCAGAGACCTGCCAATTCTCAAAGGATTATGTGAGTCATTAGTATAAATAAAGTAGATTGGGAGTCAGCAGTTTTTTCCTGTAAAGGGCCAGCAGCAAATATTTTTGGCTACGTGAGCCATATGGGTTCTATTGCAACTATTAGACTCCGCTGTTGTAGCGTGAAAGCAGCCATGGATGATATGTAAATGGGTGAACATAACTGTGTTTCAATAAAACTTTATTTATAAAAAGTGACTAGCTGGACTTCTCCCATGGGCTACTGTGTGCCAATTTCAAGACAGATAGAAAGGGAAGAGGAGGGGAGGGGATGAGAGGGAAGTGGGGGAAGAGGGGAAAGGAGACTGAGGATGGATAGAGGGAGGAAAGGAGAGAGAGAGGGAGGGAAGAAGACAGTGACAGAGAGAGTGAGAAAGCAAGAAAGAGAAAGAATGAAAGACAAAAAGAAAAAGAATGCCAAATAAAAGTATTTAGGAACTTTTACTTCTGAGACCAAGTAACTACTTAGTGGGGTTGACATTATCTATTCTACTGATCATCTACCTTTGATAGTGAAGCCCTAGAATATGAAGCACATTTTCTTATGACTAGTTTCAGTGTTGACTGAACTACTGGCAGTCAGTACCTCAACATAAATAATGAAAACATTGATCTTCAGTAAGTACATCATGGGATCTGACTTACCTTAGTAATGGATGGAATATGACAGTAATGTTTCTGGCTCCAGGCTTGCAGACAAATTTTGTTCCTCCGCCTTCAATTAAGTTGTCATCAGGTCCCCCTTTCAGAAAAAAGAGAGATTTAACTCACTGGAACTTTTACAAAGAAACAAACCAAGCCTAGCCAGATGAATGCTCTACCGTCAATAAGTAGGAGCATCTTTGAAAACAATTGCCTTCCATATCTACAAAATTATTTTGAATGATTTGATCCAGTCTTCCTCACTTGAATAAACAATGAATTAGCATCTTCACTATGGAGTGCAATCATGGCAGTACAATATGGATAAATGGCATATTTAAAGCAACAGCACAAGGATATAACTCAGTTAAGGTCAAAAGTTTGGTCTCTAGTCATCAGTGTAATGTACATGAAACTTTCAGGGGAAGGAAGACATGCCATTCAAAGTTGTCCAAGGTTGTGAAGGTTGGAGTAGAGACCCATATAAACCTAACTGGCCAAATTTCATCCAACCTAAATCTTCACACTTTCTTATTATTTAGAACCTTGTTTTTTTCTTATTGAAAAGCTCCCTTGAGTTTAAAAAAAAAATTCTTTACCATAAATTTCTCATACACAGTAAAGAAATACAAGGAAAATAAATTGGTTAAGGTACTCTTAAAATTACATAATATTCAGAGCCCAACTCTTCTGAACAACTCTTTGGCTAAGAGTTACCAACGTCTTTGTTTTCTAGAGTGTCATCGATTGTCACCATGAGCATGGGTTTCTCAAGCATGTTCCATAGTGCATCCAAGATTTTATTGCAAGATGCTGATACCCACTCTGCAAGATTTAAAGTTGGTGTTTTCTTGATACTATCAGGACTCATACTCCTACTATTATGAGTATTCTGATAGCATCAGTACTTCTGATAGTATCAGGACTCATACTTCTTCAAACAGTCCTAAAGTGATTAATTAACTGAAACATTTAAGAGTGGTGGCACAAAGAATAGCAACCACGCTCACACGTACTAAAGCAATAACAACTCATCATGACTGTCTTCCAGGTGACAGCCATTAAGATGCCACTGACTTAAGATACACCCTAATTTCAGAGTTTAGAACGTGAAAAAAAGTGCGTATCTTCGAGTGCTGGGAGAACTGCGTTTCCCCTACTCTTCACGTTTCGTTCTATTAGAATAAACGGAAATAAATAACCAAACCTTTCTCCCCCTTTCTACTCACTCTAGGGAAAGTAAAGTAACTTCTTTGATTGATAAAACTGAGAAGAATAAGCTGGACATGCTTCGCTCAGCAACTCCCTCTTTCCAATTTAGAAACCAGAATGCCTATAGAGGGTAAGTGTTCGCTGGTGTAAGAAAACAAAGCCAATTACCACTGAGCTGATTCTAACTCACAGCAATTCCATGTGTGTCAGAGTAAAACTGCATTCTACAGGGTTTTCGATGGCTGATCTTTTGGAAGTAGACTGCTGGGCCTTTCTCCTGAGGCATCTCTGGGTGACTCAAATTTCCAACCTTTCTGTTAACAGTCAAGCACGTTAATCATCTGCACAGTTAACCGTTTGCATCTGCCAGTGACTCCTCGATGGTATAATCTGAACACTAAAAAGTCCTGTCCTTTTCAGAGAAGGCCTGAAGTGGCTCAGCGCTTTGCGTAAGTGGGTAAGTAAATTTGTCTAATTTTGTCGTTCAGTTAGCAAGCTCATTTGTGTCTCAAACTAGGTTATACTCATCGATCTACCTGATATCAGTATAGAAGTGGTATCTCACCTTCCACTGACCTCATTTATCTTTCAACAGTTTCAGAACTTAGGTGGGAAAGTGGGCTTCCTCAAACCTAAACAGTTTACACGCGTAACATCTCATCTTTTTTTTCCTAAATTAAACATTTTCCTTCTGATAGTAATTCTTTGCATAACACCAAACACAACTAAATTTCACCTCTGGATTTATTATCTATCTTAATGGTCCCTGAGGGTGCGTGGAAACTGACCGATGAAAACATGTGAAGCTTCAGAAATCCACACCCTGGATCATCAAGACCTCCCAGAGGGTTCGAGTCTCAACAAATGCCATTTGGAGCAGTTTGTTGTACCCACTCATCAGAGCATGGTTTTTCCTTAAGAATAAAAGCAAATATAAGGGCATGTATAGCTCTTGATTCAAAATCATGAGCTTTTTTTCCCTCATTTGAGAAAAAGAATTTTTTTTATTACTCTATTTCCATCAGAGATATAAGCATTCTGCTAAGTCAGTGGTTTTGCTGATTTACAAGGAGAACAGCAAGGCTAACACAAACATCTTTCCTTTAATAAAAGTCCGTCTCAACAGGTCAGATGGTATGGTTACAAACCGGGGGGGAAAACAAAACAATAAATACATCTTCTTTATTAACGCTTCCTCTATGAGCATGAAATGTAGTCAGAATTGAATCACCTAAGCAAACGTGTGTGTGCACGCGTGTGTGTGTGTGTGTGTGTGTGTGTAGAAGAAATCAGGTTATATTCTGCACTCCAGTAGCAACATAAACAATTCCCTGAGAGGACTAAATCTACACAAAAATACACTAAGCTCAACATAAGCATATTTTTTAAGGATATACGTGAGTTGGACGAAATAATCTCCACTGGCTTCTATTCTGAAGTTCTGTGATTTTAGATACTCAAGAATTAATTACAGACGTGATTATGTAGCTCCAGTCAAACTGGTACCTTCATGCACGCGCACTGCACTGTATGCATCCTCTACCTTATGCCTTTGCCCACGCTGGGCTCCCACCTGGAGGGCTCTCTCCCCTCCTACCATTCCTGCACGCCCCAGATCTTGCCCTAAACTGTCCCAGGTACCTTGTTCAATGTCCACAATGCCATTTACAGAGACTATACAATGACCCCTATGAACCTTTACATAGGTCACTTCTATTGTTGTCATTTGTTTTCTGACCTTTTCCACCTGGAATGCAAGTTTCTGGAAAGTGGTTATAAAAGCATGGATTTGCTGAAGGAAGGAAGGAACAAATAAAGACCTAACTTAGCAGAATGTTATTAGAATTAGATGAGAAAGTATATGTGAAAGTCCTTTGTAAATTGTCAAAGAACCTAACAAATGTAAGCAATTCTCTGTGACCCCAAAGCCGTGCAGGTATTGAGTATGCTTAATAAACATCTGTTGATATCAATAATACAGGGAACAAAGGGAACAAAAGATAAGACACAAACCAAAAAGAAAGCACAGGAGCTACAGGAAAACAGGGCTGGCGACAGTGCTTCAGGCTAGAAACTAAGCATTGGCATCATTTGCTCTAAGCCCCTGCTAGTCACAGCAAGGTAATTACTGGCTCCCATAGTGGGGTTAAATGAAATAAAAAGTCAAATTTGTGAAGAAACATAAAAAAAGAGAGGCTGCCCTCTCCACCCCAGCTCCAACCAAAACTCCGCCTACAGGAGCCTCATCTCCTCTTCCAGCTCCATTTCCAAGAACCATCTACACTGGATTTGACATGACTGCCCCTTTATGACTAGAAATCCAAGTCTAGCTTACTAAATTTCTAGTAAACGGCACCAACCCAGTGAAAATATTCTTGAAAATAAAGCTGTCAAAAGCAAAAGCAAACGCCATGGCCAAGGACTGCATGGTCTGTGAGGCCCTACCCCTGAGAACACTTCTGGCGTTTCAGGATTCTGGGTGAGAGACAAACAGCACCTCACCGCACGTGCCTTGCAGTAATCACGTAACCTGGGAGCTACTGTCACGGACATTCTTAAGGAACACGTTGTTCAGTCCCTAGCAGGGCTCAGGAAGGGCCGAGCTTCTCCCGCCCCTTCATTATGCTTACAGCCTAATCCCGGCTGTCGAGGCCAGGTGAGAGACACCAGAGAAAATGGTGAGCGATGATGGATGGCTGGAATGAAAAGGTAACTGACAATGGTATTACAAGCAGAATACAGATCGTGCAAAAAGCAGGCGAAGACATGGCCCAGTCATATTTCCTGCTTTGAACATAGAGGACGGAGGTTTGACAGGCTTGCTCTGACAACTGGCAGCAGCAGGCACCAAGCCCCCATCAACGGCAGGGATGAGGGCGTCTCAGTGCTCCCAGGCTCCTATCTTCCTCGATAGTTCATTTACTCTTAGGTAATTAGCATCTACATTTATTTATCTATTCCTTGATTCTGGCCAACTAGAATCTGTAGTTTACTATAAACACAGTCATCTTAATAAAACAGAAATAGATAAACAAAAGCCTCAGAAAGAAAAGAAAACAAATGTTCTCATTGAAGAAGACCATGGTACAAGGGAAAAATACCAAAAAGCCCTCGTGTCAGACTCTAGGTCTACTGTGTATTATTAGTGTAAGTGTGATAGAATTATTGAAATTCTATGAGCCTCAGCTCTCCCATTTATGAGATAAGGATTGCAATAAACTCACAGACTTATGGTTACATTTAAATAACATAATGTACATGAGGACATTCAGTACAGTGTTCAACACCTAACCAGCTGCCATCAAGTTGACTACTACTCATGCTGACCCCACATGTGTCAGAGTAGAACTGTGCTCCATAGGATTTTCAATGGCTGATTTTTTTGGAAGTAGATCACCAGGCCCTTCTTCCGAGACACCTCTGGGTGGACTCGAATCTCCAACCTTTCGGTTAGCAGCTGAGCATGCTAACCATGTGCACTACCCAGGGACTCCATATGACACCTAGTACATCTCAGATAACTGGTTGTTATGTTTCATTTGAGAATTACCAAGCATTTAGTTATCTAACTTCACACACAGACACACAGATTGTGTGTGTGTACACACACAATCACTGGATCATGAACTAGAAAACAGAAGGTCAAAATTCAGAAAATGGCATACACAGTACTAGTCATTATCACTGAGGAGATCAACTTTGCAACAAATGAATAAACTACATCTTATTTAGGGGCTACATTATTCTCATGAAAGGTTTAGAACACTGCTTAGAACATTTACAGCATGACAGAATCTTTCTCTACTCTTAATTTTCCAATTAATAATCATCAATGTTCAATGTGCAGATGTTAACAATATCAACTCTTTGTGCCAAGTGCTCCAATGAAAATAGTACAGAGTTTGATGGTGAGCTACAGAAAGCAGCATGTCCTGCCTGGCATTTTAAATGTGTCCTGGATTTATAACTGGCCTCACACAGAAAAGAACCACAGTGAAGGTGAGTTTTTTTTACAGCAAATAGTTTGCTTCATAAATCTTTCCTAAGGATTATGAAAATGCATCCAATACAATAAATACAGAACTCCTGATCCTATCAATAAATAGGGCCTTTAATTGGCTCTAAGAGGCAGCTGAACGGTCTCAGAGTTCCAGGAACCCACAGCTGTCACCTTCCAAGGTATCCTTCTAGAGTATGTTCTTAGCAAGTGCCTAGTCTTTAAGCACAAATTATCATCATGACTTAATGCTATTGCTGCTGCTACCACACCATCAAACTTGTAACAGGGGTCTGTAAGGTTGGGGTTTGGTGCTACATTAATAACCTTACCTCGAATGGCTTACTACAGTAGTAAAGTCAAGCAAATAAGGATCTGTGGCTGCACTGCACTGCTCAGTGGTGATCTGCTGTTGGACCTGGGAAGGAAATCCAGGCAAAAAGACCCTTCAAGGAAAGGATCATCTTCTGGACTTAACTCTGAACTAGTATATGAGTAATAATAATACTATTTTGTTCAGTGATATATCCCTGGTGCCCAGAATAGTTTCTGGCACATAATAAGCACTCAGTAAGTAACTGCTGAATGAATAAAATAATAAACAAATGAATAAACAAAAAGAATGATAATGTCTTTTAGCAGCTACTTTTAGATCAAGTGAATTCTAGGCACAAACCAGTTAGGAACAAACAGCAACTGTGTTTTTGCACGAATGTGCTCAGTGATGAATCTAAGTTCCAATAAAGTGTTGAAAAACCATACTAAGATATTATTTTGTAGAAGACAATCTTCCAAATTGAAATAACAAGTTATTCTCACCATGTTGTTGCTGTGGGCCGTCGAGTTGATTCCGACTCATAGCGACCCAACAGGACAGAGCAGAACTGCCCCATAGGGTTTCCAAGGCTGTAATCTTTATGGGAGCAGACTGCCATATCTTTCTCCCACGGAGCAGCTGGTAGGTTTAAACTGCTGACCCTTCAGTTAGCAGACGAGCACTTAACCACTGCACCACCAGGGCTCCTAGTCTCACCATTAGAGAAGTAAATTCCCTGCTATATTTCATTTCTCAATTATCTTTTATTCCTGGGCTGCTCTATTGTTGTACTGTAGGTAATCAAGACTGGGGCCAAGTATTCCCCAAGGTGTAGGAAAAGGGTAAAAGGGGGGAAAGGAAATACATAGTTATTGAACATCTACTAGGAAACTGGTACTGGCTGGTTTTTTGACATACAATAGCTCACTTAACCCTAACAATATTATATAATATTATCATCTAAAATAGAGGTGAAGAAATGGAGGTAATGGGTGGAGTGAGGGAGGCCATAGTGTCTTGCTCAGGATCACCTACCACTACATAGTAGGTTCAGTATTCAGACTTCAGTCTGCCTTCTCCAAGAACGTACTTTTTTTCAACTACAATGTGCCCAATAGAATTTTACGTTCCTAAGAAACTCACAAGTTAAATAATATCATTCAGATGATGGTGATAGGGGAAAATTTTCAAAAGGGGTGCACTAAACCCTGATTTTGTGGTGGTTTGACACCTTAAATGCATTTTTCCAGGGCATCAACATTAAACTCAACAGTTGGTTATCCAAACCAACACACAAAAGCATCTCTGACCAAAAATGGAAGTGAAGCTTAAGAGAAACAACATTCTATAGTATCTAACCACTAGGTTGACAATATTTCCAGGAGAAATACATTTAGTGGCTCATTTAAGGCTAGAAATAAAACTTTCCTCTTTAATACACTCCTGGTAGCCAGAACTAGAACTCTACCTTCACCCACTTCTCCTGACTAGCCATTAGTTGGTATGAAGGCTCCCCAGTCCCAAACTACTGGTAAGGGCTCCCACAGGACAGAGTAGAACTGCCCCATAGGGTTTCCAAGGAGCAGCTGCTGGATTCAAACTGCCGACCTTTTGGTTAGCAGCCATAGCTCTTAATCACTGCGCCACCAGGGCTCCCCTTAAGGTCCAGGAACACAAAAGTAGGAAAACAATAGAGACTTTGGAGACTTTGCCTCTCTTAATTCTAGGAACACAAACTGTAGAAACCCATCGTTTTTCCGTTTCACCTTTTTAAAAATGTTCCAATAGCTCTCCCTCACTGCTGCTTTTATTGTTACCACAGATAACACCTGAGGCCAACACCATGTCTCAGTTTCCTCATGATGCAGAAAAAGCATGGAGTTCATAGAAATCAGAATCCTAAGCAACCACTACAGTTGATGGGAGTTGACACAAATGCTGAACCTTGTCATCCTTGTTGTAGGGAAAAACCACGACTCTTGCTCGATATACTCCCTTCATTGGAATCCAAAGCCAAAACAAGACAATCAAATTAAAATAATAATAATAATGTAAAAAGCTCTCCTGGGCATGGCACGAAATGGGTCTCTTAGAGGTGGCATGACGGAGCAAAGAACTAGGAGTTCACGAAAGCTGAGTAAGTACATGCTTGACTTCTTGTGGGGTGGGGGCTTCAGATGAGTGGTCATGAGCTGAACCAACCTTTGAAAGGAAGGGGAGAAAAAAATGTGATGAAGAATTCCTTGAAAAATCCTTTTCTACTGCTGAGGGCCTCGGTGAAATAAAATATCCGGAATTTACAGCAGTGTTGTACGATTATGGAATATTCTAGAGTAGGAATAAGAAAGGAGAAGAGAGATCCTGAGCTAGACTTCGGGATTTATCAACTGGGTGTAGGAGAAGAACAAGGGCAAAAAGGAATGGAAGGTTCTAGTCCAGGCTTGGTAGGATAAGAAATGAGGTTGGAAAGAGCTTGAGAGACTCACCGGAAGTGGAGGAAGCTGAGATTTGGGATCTCCATAAAGTCAAAGCCTATTTATAGCTGGAGTTAGAGTAAGAGAGATTTAAAGGAATGGAAGGCTGTGGTTACAGAGTGGGATACTTAGAATTATATCCTACTTCACTTTCACTGTGGTCACAGCCACAGAAGCTCCTGCTCTAAATTAGAAATGAGCAGGGGAGTGGGTTGGAGAGTAAGTTCAATGTTTGGTCGGAGTCCCTCGGTGATGCAAATGGTTAACATGCTCAGCTGCTAACCAAAACGCTGGATGTTCAAGTCTACCCAGAAGCACCTTGGAAGAAAGGCCTGGTAATCTACATCCAAAAACCAGTCACTGAAACCCTATGGAGTACAGTTCTACTCTGACATACATGGGGTCACTGTAAGTTAGAGTTGACTCGACGGCAACTGGTTAAAGAATTAGGCAGAGGCAAAGTTTAAGAGTGGGTATATAAAATAAAAATAAAAAACCCGTTTCCATCGAGTCGATTCTGTGTCACAGAGGCGCTACAGGACAGAGCAGAACTGCCCCACAGTTTCCAACGAGTGCCTGGTGGATTCAAACTGCCAACCCTCTGGTGAGCAGCTACAGCTCTTAACGACTATGCCACCAGGGTTTCCAAGAGGGGGTATAAGACAAAGAAATAAAGAAAATAAGGAATATTCCAAGGGTGTCAGCCCAGAGGAAAAGGGAAGTTCCTCTTGGTCGTCCCTAGAGACACTCATAGGTATAAGACATTCTGTAAGAGAATCTGGATTCGGGACTGCCTAATGGTGGGTTACTGCGACAGGGACAAATATCACGTGCTTTGAGGTAAGAACAGCATGCTATGTGCATCTATAGTTTATCTGTTGGAAATTTCAACGTGAGCAGACAGCTTGGAAGCAAATGATGCATCTGAGTGTTGCTAGAAGTAAGAACATCTCTCCTAGACTTTTGGTCAAAAAACTATGAAATAATTTTTATGAAATAAAAAAATTATACTCTTTTGTATTTCCAAGAAGTGAATACATTCTAGCTCCTAAATAACAAGGTAATTTTATAACAATCTACTATTATCTTAGGGTAGTCTCTTGGTTTAAAAAAACAAAACAAGAAAGAAAAAGAAAAATAGTTCCATAGTTAGCTTGCTAACAATAAACTAAAAGAGGTTTGGGAGACTGGGACAACAAGGAAACTTCCCTAGTTAGCTAGTGCTACTCTAACGGAAATACCACAAGTGGGTGGTTTTAACAAAGAGAAATTTATTCTCTCATAGTTTAGGAGGTCAGAAGTCTAAGTTTAGGATGCCAGCTCGAGGGGAACGCTTTCTCTCTCTGTCAGCTCTGGGAGAGGCTCCCTGTCATCAATCCTCCCCTGGTCTAGGAGCTTCAAGCAGGGACCCTGGGCCCAAAGGACACACTCTGCTCCTGGTTCTTCATTCTTGGTGGTATGAAGTCCCCCTGTGTCTCTGCTCGCTTCTCCATTTTATATCTCAAAAGAGACTGGCTCAGGACACAACCTAATCTTGTAGATTGAGCCCTGCCTCATTAACATCATAGAGGCAGGATTTACAACACGTAGGAAAAATCACATCGGAAGACAAAATAGTGGACATCACACAATACTGGGAATCATGGCCTACTCAAGTTGACATACATTTTTGGGGGACACAATTCAATCTATATCAGAAACAAAGCAAGCAACAAATTTCAAGGTTAATAATAGCTCATCCTGAATCATCAGTCAAATGTGTTCACCTGGAGCTCTTCCATGAGCATAAGTCAAAGGAGGGTCCATTAGTAGCAGTCCTGGATGTACCAATAATGGAGTCTGAAATGGCATGCTCTATGAAGAGCAAAATGTAAGAGATGAGCCGATTACCAAAGGACCCACAATCACTGCATGCATATTTTTAAATGGTTGATCAATAAGGCAAAAGGGAACTTTAATTGACCATCTTTGAGGAGCATTCCTATCTTAGTGACATTATCCTCCAACTTATGTTATTTTAAGGCTACATAAGGAGATTGCATTGATTCTTTCTTCTGCTTCCAGTCTTTAACAGATTCCCTAGTTTTAATTATCTTGAAACTATTAAATACGTTTTAGTGGCCAGTCGGGTATATCTAGTGCCAAGATTCCCCGTGTTGTGTAAGTTGGGGGTCTCTACCTTACTTATCATGGTCTAGGTTGGTGCTATTTATTATATCCCAAACCAAAATGAGCAAGATCCACTTCATGCCAACTTCAAAGATGCAGAAATTCATAAAAAAGTAAAGAAGATAATTATCTGGCCCCTCATGGCACCACTAAAGAGTGACCTGACCCAAAAGGGCACTGAATACTCAGAGCTGCCTCTCTGGTAGAGCAAAACCCCAGGAGCCCTGCTCTATGGAGCCCCGGGGACTGAAGGTGATGAATGGCAAGGATTCAAGGCTCTCAAGGAGACACTGAAAGGTGAAGAAGACAGAAGTCTCATAAGCTAGTGAAAATAAAAACCCAAGGAAATCACAACCAACCAACAGTAAAACAAGAGCAGGAGAAATGCTTCCCCTTCATTTCTCCCTCCTCCCTCCACATCCTCCCTCCAGGATGAATACTGCCTTTTTTACTCTCACTTATCCCCATGAAAGGCTCTAATGCTTTTTTGTAAACAGTTTTATTGAGAAGATATTAAGTCATATAGCATTAAATTTACCCTTTAAAGTGTACAGTTCAGTAGTTGCAGTATATTGATAGAGTTGTGCAACTATCACCACTGTCTCACTCCAGAACATTTTTATCACTCAAAAGAAGAAACACCACAGCCATTAGCAGTCACTCCCCATTGCCTCTTTACCCCAGTCCCTCAAAACCACTAATGTGCTTTCTGTCTCTACAGATTCGTCTATTGTGGACTTCATATAAACGGAATTATACGATATGGTCTTTTGTGTCTGGTTTCTAGCACTTGGCATAATGTTTCAAGATTCACCCATGTTGTAACATATATTAGTACTTCATTTCTTTTTATGGCCAAATAATATTTCAGTGTACGGATATGCCACATTTACTTTATCCATTCATTAGCTGAGGGACATCTGGGTTGTTTTCACTTTTTGGCTATTATGAATAATGCTTCTACGAACATTCATGTACAAGTTTTTACATGGACATATGTTTTCATTTTTCTTAGGTATACTCTAGAAGTGGAATTGCTGGGTCATATGGTAACTCTCCCACAAAGATCACAGCCTAGGAAATCCTACAGGCAGTTTCTACTCTGTCCTATAGAGTTGCAATGAGTCGGAATCAACTTGACAGCACACAACAACAACAATGGTATCTCTGTGTTTCCCATTTTGAGAAACTGCCCAACTGTTTTCCATAGTGGCTGCACCCTAACGCTCATTTGTATATAACTACCTGTTTTAAAAAAATCTGGGTGGGTGAGCAACACACAGGAAAGTGTGAGTATTTTGTTCTCCAAAAGAGCCGCCTTCCCACCAGCCCCAGTTCTCCCACCTGCCTCCTGGAGGGGTGGACCTGCCCATGTCAAAGGATCATTCAGGAAACATTATTAGGTATAACAGATGCTGGCTAGAGCAGAAGTACTGGGAATCAGTATACTGGAAAACTCTGGGTGCATTCTGCACTGTTTAAACTAAGTGTGTGTGTTAGCTCATCACCCATGATTAAAACAGAAAAGAAGCTATCTCTCCTCACTCAAGTTTCAGATTTCAGAAGATTTTACTGTTTGCTTAGTAGTTCTTGTTAAAATATAGCAACAGCGATATGAAGGGTGACAGAGTGCAGAGTTCTCTAATCAGAGGAGCCCCATCTCAGAGCAGACCTAACATGTATGTTTGGCTAGTCGGGAGCCTTCCGATGCTGGCTTGCCAGTTGAGTGGTAGATTTATGATGTGGATAAGCATCAAATGAAAGCAGATTGAGCCCTTCAATCTTACTCTGCCTGTGAAACCATCTACAATGGAGCCCAAGTCACTGGAAAAGATTAGTGCATAAACACACTAGTTCATACAAAAGAGGTGGTATGGTTAAATGTGGTCGCTGTCTTCACACAGAGATATGCTTAAATCTAAGTACAGTACTCCCAATGTGGAGACGAATGATTTTGAAGAGGGGATAAATGAGACAGATCCTAAGTATAATAACCCAAAATGACTAAGAGAAGTGGGATAGAGAGAAAGCTCTTTATAAATTTAGGGTTAAAATACAGGTTGCAAAACTTGATGGCATTTAGCTTACTGACAAAGATAATCAGTGCTGGTATCCAAACAGGAACAGCATTACTTCACGGCTCATTGGAAGCATCTGGATTACTGAGGCACAGGTGGCTTTAAATAACTTTACCAGCAAACCCACAGTCACTGTTTAGGTTTAATTAGCAATAGTCAACCTTCCAGGCACTGTAGGCAGTAACTCTTGCAATATTCTCACAGAAGAACATAAAATTGTTTTTCCAAGCCAGCTAAACATGAGCCATGACATCATCAACACTAAAAATTACAGCTGGTAGACGCATGTGTTTTTTTTTTAAATTGCTGCTGTTGTTCTCTACAGAGGCTAATATAGGATTGTGCATACAAATGTAGAATTGTTCATGCAAATACAGAATTGTTCAACGAATTATGGATAAAAATAACGAGTGTTTTATAATCTATCCAGACTCTATACCACTGCAACTCTCAACACCCAATAATTTTACCCCAATGAAGTGTTACATTGACAACAAAAGGAAACACAGGCTTCTCATTCATCTACAAGTGAAATAATGACAGCAACCAAAAAAAAAAAAAAAGATGAGCCTTCTATATTTGAAGTCTTGACCTTCACTGAATGCAATAAATTCAATGTCACCCACCATCAAGGTAAAAAAAACTGAATTTCTCCAATCATATTTGCTTCACATTTATCTGGCACATTTTTGAAAGTTTATGATAATCTGGAGCTTCAGTTTTCAAACTTTATCATATAAAACATTAAAAAAAAAAAAACTCAAAAAATTTAATCCATGCTTTTAACCCTGAGGGAAGAGGAGAAAACACACAACTAAATCCACAATTTTAATCCCAGAAATTCTGACTCAGTAACTTGGTGGAATATTGAAATTTTTAATAAAAATCCTAGGTAATTTTCATACAAGACACCCCAGAATGACCCTTTGGGAGACACTGACCCAGAAACTGGCCAACTAAAACACAGACTTACATTAACTTTTCATATCTATAACCTATTTTCTAAATCTGCAGTACAAATTACTGGAAGGAAACATTCTCTACTCTGAACATCTTCATTACCAAGGAATGTTGCCCATTATGCAAAAACAAAAAACAAAAACTTGCATTTGATTCCTAGAAATTTTTAAACAGAACACAAACCCCAACAGATAAGCTAGATAACTGGGATCTTCTAAAAATCAAACACCTATGCTCTTCAAAAGACTTCACCAAAAGAGTCAAAAGAGAACCTACAGAC
>NW_004444033.1:8176525-8199663 GCF_000243295.1 Trichechus manatus latirostris | reverse complement strand
AATAAAATATTTAAAAAAAAAAAAAAGAAAGGGTTTAGAAGCAAAAAGAATCATTGATAAACATGATTGTCTATGTCGCAAATCCCAAGGCAACTACAAAAATCTTCTATAACTAGTTAAGTTCAGCAAGGTCATGGAATTCAACGTCCACACACAAAAATCAACTGCATTTCTATATACTAACAAGCAAGCAGAAGCCAAAATTAAAATCACAACACCTACAATCCCTCCAAACAAAATTAAATACTTACTCAACAAAACTGATCTGTATGCTAAACATTACAAAATGCTAACAAAAGAAATCACTGCAGAGCTAAATAAATTGAGGGATATACTGTGTTCATGGAAGGAAAACTAAACACAGCAAAGATGTCAATTCTCCATAATAGGTTTGATGCAGTTCCAATCAAAATCCCAGCAAGTTTTTTCGTAGACACTGACTGGCATATTCTAAAATTTATATAGAAAGGGCCAGGCCCTAAAACAATCTCGACAAAGGAGAATGAAGTGTAAGGAATTCTAGATATTAAAAGGAAAGATTTTAATAATGGTGGCTGTAGGTTATTTTGTATACATGTTTATTGAGCTAACAAAGTTCCCCTCTATTCCGAGTTTGCTAAGGTTTTTTTTTTTTTTTTTTTTTTTTAAATCATTACTGGATGCTGAACTTTATCAAACATCTTTTTTTTGCAACTAATCATGTGCTCATATGATTTTTCTCCTTTAATCTGTTAATGTAGTGAATTACATTGATTTTCTAATGCTAAAACAAACTTGCATTCCCGGGATAAGCCCACATTGATCATGATGTACTATCTTCGTTAACCACCGCTGGATTCAGTTCCCTTAACATGTTGTTTAAAGTATTTCCTCTGTAATTATGAATTGCATTAGCCTAAAATCTTCTTTTTTCAAAATGTCCTTGTCCAGTGTTTGTATCAATGTTACGCTGGTTTCATAAAGTTAGTGGGACAATATGCCCTTTTGTCCTATACTGTGAAATAGTTCTGTCAACCTGGCATTACTTGATTCAGAACTATTTTGTAGTGCTCACCTATGGAACTCTGTGATCTCAGTGGTTTCTTACGTAAACATTTGCAAACTACTCATTGAACGTCTTTATGATTGTTCAGGGGATTTTTTTTTTTCCTTCTTGAGACAGTTTTGGCAAGTAGTATTTTTCTAGAATCTATCCATTTTGTCTAAGTTTTCTAATTTATTGGTGTAAAGTTCTTAACTGAAAAACAAACAAACCAGCTGCTGTCCAGCTGATTCCAACTCATGGTGACCCCAAGTGTGTCGAGGAGAACTAGGCTCCGTGTAAGTTTTCAATGGATGATTTTTCAAAAGTAAATCACCAGGCTTTTCTTTCAAAGTACCTCTGGATGAACTCAAACCATCAACCTTTTGGTTAGCAGTCGAGCACTTAACTGCACATACCACCCATGAATGTCTAAAGTTGTTAACCTTTCTGAGTCTCCTTTTTCTTATCGATAAAATAAGGGGAATAAACCAAATAGCATTCTCTTCAGAAATCCCTTCCTCTGTGAATTTTCATTTCCTAGACTATAAAATCTGCCTTACAATATATTCCACCCATTGGTTTTATTTACATGTCCCAATACTGCATAAAAATAATATAGCAGTACCTTTATCAAATAAAAAATTATTCCAGTTATTATGATTATTAAGAGATTATATGCAATAATTCTAATGGATTTTAATGGAGAGTAAACTGTATTTTTGGTTTGGGATATTAGTTATGCTTCAGAAAAAAATAATTCGTATCATTTTGGGCTGACAATTTTACTTCACCAATTATTTTATGCTCTCTTTCTTTTATGGGAAGCATCTTAGATCCTAACTTGATTATCACACAAATTTCTCACTGCAGAGAAATAAATGGAAATAAACGTGTGATTTTAATCTAAAATGTTCCTCAGTTATTTACCCTAAAATGGCATCTGAACTTTCAAATCACTATAAACAATGGTTTTCAAAAGCAATTCTGAAAGAATATATTTAATACAAAAATACAATTTACTTAATTGAATTCAATAATCTATAATCAGTAACTCATCATCTTTGTGCCTAGGAGAGGGCTCATGGTGATAAAAACGTAAGCAATAAATATAACACTTGGCCTCAAGAAGTTCATGGTATGACTGGGGTATATAACAGAATATACCAAACACTTAGAGACAAAGCTATTATAAAATACAGAAAAAGAATTTTAAAAAAAAAAAAAAAGCCCTCCAAGAAGACAAAACTATTGCTCTTGAGTTTAGAAATCAATTTATATAAGCACCAAAAAATCCAGGGGAAAAGCGCAGTTACAATTGTTTGGCAGAGAAAATGCACTGTTCCTCTACAAAGCAGCCTGATATTAATAAGAAAACAGATTGGCAAAGATAACACAAAATACAAAACTCCTAATACTGGTATTCAATAAATACTCCATTTGGCTGATCAAAAATTGTGACTCAAGCATGTAACAAAGAAGCTACTTATCAAAATGTCTGAAATACATCAGATAAAATTAATTTTACAATACTCATTCTGGAACTTCTCCTCTGTATTTCTTTAAAGATTGGTGAATCTGCTTTTTCAATGTTGCTTTTCAAATGTCTAAAATATAGACAAGGCTTTTATTAAAATAAAATGCACAAAAGAATGACTTGTCAATTTAGCTCAGGAGGGAACGGAACCCACACAGGTTACCAACAAAAAGGCTTTGAAGATGCTAGATGAGCCAGTGGAGGCCTAGAAACAGGAACACAGCTTCAGCGTAAACATTTTTTTATCTCAACAATCAAGCAGCACCCCAGCAACAGAAAACTAAGGGGAGACTAGAACAAAAAAGACGGGAGGTAGATTAAATTCAAATATACCCAACAAGCATTTACTGAGCACCAAACATGTACCAGGTAATACATAACGTCCAGTGATAGTAAGATCAACATCAACCATTGGTTGCTCAGGCTCAAAACCTCACAGTTATCCTCACCCTTCTCTTTCTCTCATGCAATCCTTCTCTTTTCATCTAATCCTTCAGCAAATCCGGTCAATTCAACCTTCAAAACATAAAGACTCCCAGCACTTCTCACCACCCGCACTGCTGCTTCCCTCCAAGCCACCACCATCTCTCTCCTAGATTGCTGGCCTCTAACTGGGCTCTTAATTGTGCTCATGAGGAACCTGCACATCGATCAAGAGGCAGTCGTTCAAACGGAACAAGGGGATACTGCATGGTTTAAAGTCAGGAAAGGTGTGTGTCAGGGTTGTATCCTTTCACCATACTTATTCAATCTGTATGCTGAGCCAATAATCTGAGAAGTTGGACCATATGAAGAAGAATGGGGCATTGGGATTGGAGGAAGACTCATTAACAACCTGTGTTATGCAGATGACACAACCTTACTTGCTGAAAGTGAAGAGGATTTGAAGCACTTACTGATGAAGATCAAAGATCACAGCCTTCAGTATTGATTACGCCTCAACACAGAGAAAACAACTCACCACTGGACCAATAAGCAACATCAAGATAAATGGAGAAAATACTGAAGTAGTCAAGGATTTAATTTTACTTGGGTCCACAATCAACACCCATGGAAACAGTAGTCAAGAAATACTTGGGTCCAAATCAACACCCATGGAAACAGTAGTCAAGAAATCAAATGACACCTTATATTGGGCAAATCTGCTGCAAAAGACCTCTTTAAAGTGTTCAAAAGTAAAGATGTCACCTTGAAGACTAAGGTATGCCTGACCCAAGCCATGATGTTTTCAATCGCCTCATATGTATGTGAAATCTGAACAATGAATAAGGAAGACGAAAGAAGAATTGACGCCTTTGAATTGTGGTGTTGCTGAAGACTATTGAATATACCATGGACTGCCAAAAGAACCAACAGATCTGTCTTGGAAGATGTACAGACAGATGCTCCTTAGAAGCAAGGATGGCAAGACTTCATCTCACATACTTTGGACATGTTATCAGGAGGGATCAGTCCCTGGAGAAGGACATTATGCTTGGTCAAGTAGAGGGTCATCGAAAAAGAGGAAGGCCCTCAACGAGATGGACTGACACCGTGGCTGCAGCAGTGGGCTCAAGCATAAGAGCGATTGTGAGGGTGGTGCAGGACCAGGCAGTGTTTCATTCTCAATGGACTCTCAATGTGGAAACCAGAGTGATCCTGTTAAAACACAAGTCTAATGCAGTTACTCCTCTCTCCAAAATGCTCCAAAGGCTTCCCATCTCATTTGGACCAGGAGCCAAACTCCTTACAATGACCGTAAGACTACACTGACTGGCCCCCTGGATTTTCTGAGTTCTTCTCCTCCTGCTCCTTCCCTGTCTCACTCTGCTCCCCATCTCACAGGCCTTCCTGCTATTTCATGAACAGCCCGTGCACTCATCTGCCCTGGGGTCTCTGTTCATCCTGTTCCCTCTGCCTGTCAACACTCTTCCTCAGATCTGCAGGGCTCACTCACTTACCTTTTCAGGTCTTTACCTAATTACCTCCTTTTCAGTAAGACCTCTCCTGGCATATAAAATAAGGGAAAAATAAAATATAAATTCACTTAAATACTAAATTTAATCAATAGAAAGCATTTATTTCTATATACCAGTAATTAAAACCTGGACATGACTATGTACTTCTGAGAAAGAGATTCCACAGTGAATGCTCACTCACATGACACACGTGCACAAGCACACAACCAAAGCACACACACAAACTGAAATAACACACAGTGAAACCTGTGAGAGCCAGAACTCGGCAGGACTGCCTTGTTTCTCCAAGTCTCGGAAGCTTTCTGCCTTTGACACAGTGCGGTCGTATCCCTTTTCTACTGTTTCTTAAGAACATTAAGTATTGAAGATTGCACAGTACTGTATGGAAGTGCCAAGCATTTGTCAATGGTTATTAGAAAGCCTGCCACCTGCCAGGCACTATGCTACCCACTGCCATTGCTGTCCATTGATTCCGACTCATAGCGACCCTATACGACAGAGTAGAACTGCCCCACATGGGTTCCAAGGAGCAGCTGATAGAGTTGAATTGCTAACCCTTTGACTAGCAGCCGAGCTCTTAACCACTGTGCCACCAGGGCTCCCGCACTATGCTAGGTGCTGTGAAATAAGTTATCCGAAAACACATAGGCCCTGTCCTCATGGAGCTAATCATATTGTAAAGGAAACAGACATTTAAGCACGCCCGCAAATAAACGCGTAATTACAAATTGTCTTCTGCATTAGGAACAATTAGAACAGAGTGGCAGGAGAGACTATGACCCAAGACTTTGGACAACTGCAAGGTCAATTTAAGTATCGATACATTCTACCCATAAAACAGTATGGGGGAGTTCTGTATTTTCATATTGGATTTCATATAATAAAAATATTTTCTTTTCTACTATCTCCTTTTAATCAGTCAACCTTAATGAAGGTAAAATGTATAATTCGAGCTCCCAGCACTTCCATGGGGCTCAGAACGATATTTAAAAAATTGTTGGAACTGTGGTTATATAAGAATGTATCCTTATGTTTTAAAGATACAAATTTAGGCATGTAGGGATAAAAAGGCATAATGTCTAGGAATGTTCTAAAATCCTTCAGCAAAGAACCAAAAAGGAGAATAAAATGGAGGATGAAGTAAATATTTCAAAATCTAACCACTGAAAGTGGATATGTATATAGAAGTTCATTAAACTATTCTTCCAATTTTTGTATTTGTTTAAAATTCTTCAAAAGAACAAATTAAAAGCTTCCAGAAATACAGTAGTTATATTCAACACAGATAAAAGCCATTTATTAAATCTCCCTGGATCTACTAGAGTCTTCAGTAAGAAACCCTCCAAAGCTCTGTTTCAGCATGTCTGAATACTATATTCGTATTTATCATTATTTAACAATTGAAGAAAATAACAAAGCTTATCTGCTGAGGGCAAAACTCTAACAGCACGCTCACAGTGAAAAGTACTTACATAAAATGTCCTAGGGTTCTTTGTGACCGCTCCCTCCTGGGAGCCCCTGGACATCTATCATTGTACTTACGATATTAATTGTACTCATATAAACTAAGCTCCCTCGAAGTAAAGCCTACCTTTACTCATCTGGGATCCCGTTTGCCATGTATAGGTCTGGCAAACAGAACACACTCTGGAAACCATGGGCAGGAGAGCTGTGTAGCATGATACCCAGCATACATCTTCAGAAGCATTAGTTTTAAGCTAATGGGTGGCGGTCAATGGTCTCAAAAGTACCCAACTAAAGGAATCACCTGCTCAGGACACGCTTACAGCACCTCTCCAAATCACAGGACAGACTGAAGACAAAACATCATAATTGAGTACAAGTTGGTTACAAGTTCATTATAACTGGAAAAAGCTTAAATTCTGCTTCCAGAACAAATTACTGTTTTGCCACATTAGGGTCATGCATCTTCTCATATTTGAATATTTTATTTCATCTTCATTTTATTGCTTTTTTGAAACAACTAAATGTATTGATCTCTCTCTCACCTCACAGACTCTGACCACCTTGAAGGCAGGGTTTTTTTACTCTCCCATTTTAGTGTAATGTTGAAACCTCTAATATGGTATTCAGGAGTTGTTGACCACAATACATAGAAAGCCATTCTAAGAAGGCAGAAGGAAATTACCACAAACTCAAATAGAATAATCAAACAGACTGTTAAACCTAGCTACCTTTGAGGAATACACAACGGATACCTACTGGGCTCATCCTCCTGTTTTCACCAAGGAAAATTATTTCCATTCTTATCTCCCATTTATCCATTAGAAAACCAATGTTCCCAAACTCAGATTAAAGTTTTCTATATTAAACTAAAAACCCAGAACCTAGTTTAAAACAAACTACCCGAAAAATTCTGCAATGAAACTTTGAACATCTTCAAGTTGAATCATATTCTACTAACAAAGCTTTTAATGCCTTACTTTAAAGGAAAATTTTCTTACTCATAACAAAAAAGGTCAATAAAGAACTACTTAAAACGACTTAATGGTATCAATTTTTGCTTGCTTCCCCTCTCCCTGTCTTTACTTGGAATATATGAAATTCAAACTTCAGAGCTATGCTTGTTTTCTCAAATCTATTTGTATACTTCAGTTGCATGTAGTTTGATGAAATGCTCCATTTTATATCACTCTGTGAATAACACAGATGCCCCCGTGGCACAGGGTTCCAAGCATAAAGAAGGTTCACAATCACTGGAACAAATGTGCCCATTATAATAATTCTTCTTGCTACTGTTACTGCTTCTTGTGAGAAGTGTATAAAACGATTACAGTCTTCTGATCTTCTCAAAGAGAGAACGAAATATTAGAATGATCACAGAATGCTTATGATACAATTTCACTCTGATCTCTTTTATGTATGACTCCATGGAGATCTTGAAAGCTCCGTCTGGCGCACTATAATTATTTATTTCCTAAATTTCTAAGCTTGATGATCTGCAATGGATTTAAATATTGTTATGTAGATGATGCTCAGGTACAATGTCTTTCTGATGCTGCTATGCCAAATCTATTTTTACTCCCCAGTACTATTTTGTCTGAGACCCAACATCATATGCATTAAAATAAGTTGTTCTTCAATGTTTCAAAACTTGATTTATTAGTTGCTCACAATCCATCTGCTTTAGAACACTGCAATGTGCTTTTGCTCTCCTTGCTGGTACAAAATGTTGAGACTCAATTTCCCTTCACTTTATCATTTGATCAGCATGTCAGACACATGTGTTAAGTTCTCCTTTCAACTATATAAACCACTTAAAATTCATGCATTTTTCAAGATCGGACCAGTACACCAGGAGGTTGATTAATGCATTTGTCATCTTCCATATTTACTAATGTCTCAAAAAACTGGTCTCAAAAGACAGCCCTTCCTATTGTAAACTACTCTGAAGCCAGGCTGAAATACCGATGCTTACAAAAACTCAGAACACAAATTACTTTATTATTAGCAAATACATATTTTAAGAAAAAGGGGGAACAACCCTGGGGCCCATAAATAACTAAAACAAGAAGGAATACTGGATAGAATAAGCAGAGAGTATGGAAACTTTTAGAGAGAAGACTAATAAATGGTCTGAAAGAGGCAAGGAAGACCAAGCAAGACACCTACCATACCCATGACTGTATGGGACAAAAAAATCACCATTTAAAACACCAGCAAGGGTGGCAGGCCCTCAAAGGTGAGCCAGGTTTTAGTTCTAATTGCTCTGACAAGAAGGTAAAAGGAGCATTCACAGAAGATATTTGGGCTATAAGGGATTTGGAAAATGAAAAGGATAAATTCAAGCACTGGGCAGAGGAAGGAAGTGAAGAGATATAGAGCAGGGTACAGGATAAGGGACCTGGGGATAACAGATGACTGGGGAGCACCTCGGCTCTTAGTGATCTGACAAGAA
Organism: Trichechus manatus latirostris; assembly: GCF_000243295.1. Classification (NCBI taxonomy): domain Eukaryota; kingdom Metazoa; phylum Chordata; class Mammalia; order Sirenia; family Trichechidae; genus Trichechus; species Trichechus manatus. The sequence goes on along the minus strand of NW_004444033.1, from coordinate 8,191,228 downwards.
CAAGATATAGGACACGAGACAGAACAGATTGTAGACAGGAGGCTGTAAGAGTTGTGGGGGATTAAAAAAAAAAAAAAAGCCAAACCCGCTGCTGTCGAGTCAATTCCAACTCACAGTGATTAACGGGCGTGGGAACTGCCAGAAATATGCAGAACTCTAGAGGCCTCACCTTCCTTCTTGCTGATAGTGGTGTGGAGACTAACCTCTTGATATGGTCTAATCCAATGAACAACTCTCAATCCTCATCTTTCTCACTGGATCAACAAAGGCAATTGATACAGTTCCTGGAAAGGCTTTCTTCTCTAAGCGCCCAAGACCCTATACTCTCTTAACTTTTCTCTGAATTCATGGACCAGTCCTTCTCTGTTTTCTAATTCTTCTTCATCGTCCTGACCTTCTATCATTCAAGTACCCTAGGGACCAATCTTTAAACCCTGTGTTTGCTGAAATTTTACTCCTCAACATCCACATGCTAATGACCCCTCAATTCATCTTTCCAGCCCAGACTTTCCTCCTGAATGCCAGACTTGTATATCTAACCAACAACCCAGCATCTCCACTGGAACTCTAATAGGCATAACTCTTATCTAATACGTCCATAAACAAACTCCTGGCTCACACCCCACCCTTTTCTTGCTCCTATAATAGTCTTCTTTATCTCAGTAAATGCCATGCCTCCATTCGCTCAAGTCAAAAACTTTAGAAACATAATTAACTTTTCTCTTTCTGCCACGCCCCACATCCATCTGCAGGCAATTTCATGTTACTGTCAATAAAATATCTTGAATCTGTTTCTCATCACTATCCAGTTAAATGGTCTGTGAGTTTGTCATACTGTGGTGACTTGCGTGTTGCTGTGATGCTGGAAGCTATGCCACCAGTATTTTTCAAATACCAGCAGGGCAACCCATGGTGGACAGGTTTCAGTGGAGTTTCCAGACTAAGATAGACTAGGAAGAAGGACCTGGTGATCTACTTCTAAAAAAATTGGTCAGTAACACTCTTATGAACAGCAGTGGAACACTATCTAATACAGTGCTGGAAGATGAGCCCCTCAGATTGGAAGGAACTCAGACTATGACTGGGAAGAGCTGCCTCCTCGAAGTAGAGTCGACCTTAATGACGTGGATGGAGTCAAGCTTTCAGGACCTTCATTTGCTGATGTGACACGACTCAAAATGAGAAGAAACAGCTGCAAATATCCACTAATAATCAGAACGTGGAATGTATTAGTATAAATATAGGAAAATAGGAAGTTGTCAAAAATGAAATGGAATGCTTAAAGATAGATATCCCAGACATTAGTGAGCTGAAATGGAATGGTATTGGGCATTTTGAATCGGACAATCATATGGTCTACTATGCCAGGGATGACAAACTGAAGAGGAATGGCATCCCATTCATTGTCAGAAAGAACATTTCAAGATATATCTTGAAGTACAACACTGTCAGTAATATGATAATATCCATATGCCTATAAGAAAGACCAGTTAATACGACTATTAGTCACATTTACACACCAAACACTAATGTCAAAGATGAAGAAACTGAAGATTTTTACCAAGTTCTGCAGTCTGAAATTGATCAAACATGCAGTCAAGATGCATTGATAACTACTGGTGATTGAAATTTGAAAGCTGGAAACAAAGAAGGATCAGCAGTTGAAAAACGTGGCCATGGTGATAGAAGTGACATCAGACATCGCATGATAGAATTCTGAAACACCAATGATGTATAAATTGGAAATATCCTTTTTCAGCAACATAAACAGTGACTGTACACTTAGACATCGCCAGATGGAATACACAGGAATCGAACCGGCTACATCTGTAGAAAGAGATGATGGAGAAGCTCAATATCATCAGTCAGAAAGCAGCCAGGGACCAATTGTGGAACTGACAATCAATTGCTCCTACGCAAGTTCAAGCTGAAGCTGAAGAAAATTAAATAAGTCCACAAGAGCCAAAGTACAACCTTGAGTATCCACTTCTATTTAGAGACCATCTCAAGAATAGATTTCATGCATTGAACACTAATGACTGAAGATCCAACAAGTTGTCGGATGACATCAAGGACATCATACATGAAGAAAGCAAAGGATCATTAAAAAGACTGGAAAGAAAGAAAAGACCAAAATGGATGTCAGAAAAGACTCTGAATCTTACTCTTGAATGCAGAGTAGCTAAAGTGAATGGAAGAAATGATAAAAGAGAGAGCTGAACAGAAGACTTCAAAGGGTGGCTTGAGAAGAAAATAAAAAGTATTATAAAGAAATGAGCAAAGACCTGGAGTTAGAAAACCAAAAGGGAAGAACAAGCATGGCATTTCTCAAGCTGAAGGAAATGAAGAAAAAATTCAAGGCTCGAGTTGCAATATTAAAGGATTCTACAGGCAAAAATACTGAATGATGCAGGAAACATCAAAAGAAAATGGAAAGAGTACACAGACTCACTGTACCAAAAAGAACTGGTTGACATTCCACCATTTCAGGAGGTAGCATATGATCCAGAACTGATGGTACCAAAGGAAGAAGTCCAAACTGCACTGAAGGCACTGGCAAACAACAAGGCTTCAAGAACTGATGGAATACCAATTGAGATGTTTCAACAAATGGATGCAGCCCTGGAAGTGCTCAGTTGTCTATGACAAGAAATTTGGAAGACAGCTACCTAGCCAACCAACTGGAAGAGATCCATATTCTTGCCTATTCCAAAGAAAGGTGACCCAACAGAATGCAGAAATTATCAAACAATATCATTAATATCACACACAAACAAAATTTTGCTGAAGATCATTCAAAAGCAGCTGCAGCAGCACATCAACAGGGAAATGTCAGGAATGCAAGCTGGATTCAGAAGAGGACCTGGAACAAGAGATATCATTGCTGATATCAGATGGATCTTGGCTAAAAGCAGAGAATACCAGAAAGATGTTTACCTGTGTTTTATTGACTATGCAAAGCCATTCAACGGTGTGGATCATAACAAATTATGGATAACATTGTGAAGAATGGGAATTCCAGAGCACTTAATTGTCTTCATGAAGAATCTGTACATAAACCAAGAGGCAGTCGTTCACATAGAACCAGGGGATACTGCGCAGTTTAAAGTCAGGAAAGGTGTGCACCGGTGTTGTATTCTTTCACCACATTTATTCAATCTGTATGATGAGCAAAGAAGCTCATATAATCCAAAAAGCTGGACTATATGAAGAAAAACACAGCATCAGGATTGGAGGAAGACTCATTAACAACCTGCGATACGCAGATGACACAACCTTGCTTGCTGAAAGCGAAGACAACTTGAAGCCCTTACTGATGAAGATCAAAGACCACAGTCTTCAGTATGGATTACACCTCAACATAAAGAAAACAAAAATCCTCACAACTGGACCAATAAGCAACATCATGATAAACAGGGAAAAGACTGATGTTGTCAAGGATTTCATTTTACTTGGATCCACAATCAACGCCAATGGAAGCAGCAGTCAAGAAATCAAATGATGTATTGCATTAGGCAAATCTGCTGCAAAAGATCTCTTTAAAGTGTTCAAAAGCAAAGATGTCACTTCGAGTACCCATGCCATGGTACTTTCAATTGCCCCATGCATGTGAAAGCTGGACAATGAATAAGGAAGACCAAAGAAGAATTGATGCGTTTGAATTACGGTGTTAGACAAGAATACTGAACACACCATGGACTGCCAGAAGAACAAACAAGTCTATCTTGGAAGAAATACAGCCAGAATGCTCCTTGGAGAAAAGGATGGTGAGACTTCTTCTCATGTTCTTTGTACATGTTATCAGGAGAAAACAGTCCCGGAGAAGGACATCATACTTGGTAAAATACAGGGGCAGCGAAAAAGAGGAAGACCCTCAATGAGATTGACACAGTGGCTGCAATAATGGGCTCAAACATAGCAACAATTATGAGGATGGTGCAGGACCAGGCAGTGTTTGTCCATAGGGTCACTATGAGTCAGAACTGACTGGACAGCACCTAACAAAAACAACAACATCCAATTAAAGCCTTGTTGGAAGTCACCGCAGCTCTCTCCTAAATTATTACAACAGCCTCCATTTTACCTCCATTTTTGCCTCCTATAATCTCTTCTCAACACAGTAGTCAGAAGGACCTTTTAAAATTATAAGACAGGTTACATAATTTATTTGCACCAAATCTTCCAGTGGCTTACCACCTGACCCAGAATGAGCCAAAGCTTTTACAGTGTCCTATAACACCCTTCATGAGCTTACTCCTTATTGTCAGACCTCACATTTTACCACTTTCCCCCTTGTTCCTGCTGGCCTCCTTCCTATTTCTCACAGAGTCTAAGTAAATTCCCATCAGAGGTCCTTTCTACTTGCTATATGGAGGAGCACTCTTTTTCTAAATATCTACACAACTTGCTTTTTGGTGAAACAGTTCTCCACGAATACTGCATGCTTCTGCATGGTCCGGGTCCTCTGAGTAAAGGCACTTACAGTAAATAAAAGAATGTTTGCGTAAGAAGATATGCCAGGTTCATAAACCCCAGAGACATCTCCCTCCCCAGAGATGGTCCAGAGTAATACACGCCTTTCCTCCTCCTGCCTAGAGATTTGCTTTCATTCCAGATTACAGACAAGGGCTCTCTTTCTCTGGTGGGAGGATGGGCTAGTCACCAGCAGCCTGATACGAGATCAGTTTCCCAATGTTGAGGTTCCTCTCATGCAATCACCCCACTGAATGTGCTGGTGCCATCCAGCCCTCACCACATCGTGCTGTGTGGATTAAGGTTTGGTGAACCCCAGGAAGGGTATAATCTCAGACCCCTCACAGTTTCTGACTTAACCCTCCCATCCTCACGCCCATCAGTTCTTTGATTAAAGGTCATCTGATGGAACAGGCCCTCTCTAAGCACCCAATGTAAAGTAGCAACTCCTCTGCTGACACGCTTGTTCCGTACACTCTGTAATATGTTTATTTTTATCCATCTCACTTATCACAATATGACATACTATAGACATAACTTGTTTGTTTATTGCCATTCTTTCTCTACTGGAATGTAAACTCTAAGACTGCAGGGACCTCAGACCACACACAAAAGCTAAATAAAAATGGATCAATTCCCAAATGTAAGAGCTACAACTATAATAAGAAAATATAGATGTAAATCTTTGTTACCTTGAATTAGGCAGTGGGTTCTGAGATACGACATCCAAAGCACACACAACCAAAGAAAAAAACTAGATACACCGGACTTCATCAAAACTGAAAATGTTAGTGCTTCCAAGGACACTATCAAGAAAATGATAAGACAACCCACAGAATGGAAGAAAACATTTGCAAAGCATATATCTGCTAAGGATCTAGTATCCTGAACAAATAAAGACCTATTATAATTCAACATTAAAAAGGCAAATAACTCGATTAAAAATGGGCAAAAAATTCAAACAGGTACTTCTTTAAAAAAAATACACAAATGACCAGCAATCACACGAAAACCTGCTCAACATCACTAGTCACTAGAGAAATGCAATTCAAAGCCACAGCCACGAGGATGGCTACAATCAAAACAGACAAGAACAAGTATTGGCAAGGATGTGGAAAAACTGGACTTCTCATATATTGCTGGTGGGTTTGTAAAACCATATCATCTCTCTGGTTCCTCAAAAGGTTAAGCATGCTTACCGTATGACCCAGCAACCGCACTCCAGGAGAACTGAAAACACACATCCATAAGAAAACTTGCACACAAATGTTCACAGCAGCATTATTTATACAGCCAAAAAGTAGAAACAACCCAATGTCTATTAAGTGATGAACGGATAAACTAAATGCGGTATATCCATGCAGTGAAATGTTCTGTGACCATAAAAAGGAACAAAGTTCACTCATACAACTTAAATGAACCTTGAAAACATTATGCCAAGAAGTCAGTTACAAAAGATCACATATTGTATCGTTTCATTTATATGAAATATCCAAAATAAACAAATCCATAGAGACAGAAAGTAGATTCATAGTTATTTATGAGGAGTGACTGCTAATGGCTAGGGGTTCCTTTTTGGGGTAATGAAAATGTTTGGGAATTAGCTAGTCGTGATGGTCGCACAGTTGTGAATATACTAAAAAACACTGAACTGTACACTTCAAAATGGCGAGTATTATGGTACATGAACATCTCAATAAAAAATTCAAAATTAAAAATAATAGACGGCTGTAGGAACTTTGTTTCGTTTGGTCTTATATCTCTAGTGCCTAGGATAATGTCTGACAATAGTGGTGTTCAGGGAATATTTACTAAATAACTGATGGAATTAGTCTCTCAAATTCCTACATATATACATACCTGCTACTACTTTGCTGTTCTCCTTTCTTCATACATCAATAACTTACCATGTGAGAAAGACCATAGCTAAGACCAGAAATTCATTTTTCTGTCTTAAAATCAGCCCCAAAATGAATGTAAACATGAACACCAGAGCTAAAGACACCAAGTATGTCAATTCTTTAAGTTTACAACTCTCTCAAGTCAAGATAATTTTAATTATTTAAATATTTGCATGTAAATGCATTTGAGTTAAAAAATTGTTTTTAGAGCACAAAGGGTAAATTGTAAATCAAGCCACATATAACCCACTGTCACCGTATCAATTCTGACTCACAGAGACCCAATATATGTAATCCAAAACGGTTTTTTTTGGTATGCTACTGTGGGAGAAAACAAAAAGTCTGCAATATAGTACCCTACCCCCAAGGAATTTATAACCTACCTGGGTATAAAATAAATACCCAAATTGTAAAATTTTAAAAGATAGAACTACAACAAGTAAAAGAATAAAACTATGCAGAATTTTAATTTGGAGGTAAGTGAAAAAAAAGCTCACATCTATCTAATATTTTTTACTTAATTTTTAAATCTTATGTTTTTCTTTTTTTCCCCCATGTGGAAAAGAACAAATCATCAACTGGGGTAGTAGTAGATATTCAATCATTTTAAAATTTCTTTAGAAAACCATAAGCCTGGAATACATCTCAAAACCTGGGGAACCACCCCCCCGCCCACACACACAGTTATTTGCTGGCACACATGAGGAAGGAGCTCATTTGCCATCAGCAGGCAACAAGAGCAATCCTAACAGCTCGGGCTTTTCCAAACACTCTGGCTGCCCAAGGAGCTCACACCAAGGCACAGCAGACACCTGTCAAGAAGAAAGGCCCAGCTGAAGCAGAAAGATCTGATGGCATGGACCTCATCCTGCCGTATCGTATTCCTCAACCTGTTCATCCATAATCTCTTTTAGATGGGTTTCTCCCCCTTCTCATCATGGCAGCTTTGTTTAGTCTGAAATTCAATCACAGATGAATTAGGCTTTCGGAAACATTCTCATTCTAGCTCTGTAGTCACATCGGAAACCCTGGACCCCGTGTTAATTTTGTTATAGCTTTTCGTTCTCGCATTTCAATGCAAAATCACTTCCCCCTGGAGAATGCCACTGATACTGGCAAGAAAGCACAAGGCTGCCACACAACTCAATCTCCAATAACAACCAAGGAAACTCAACCTGCTGCAGACATTAGTAATCATGGGAAAACAGCCAGAACTTTAATCACAATTCTTTCAAAAACAGCCAGGCATTTTGAAATGCTGTTATTCCAGGATATGACCCTAATACAGTGCTTCATCAAAGCCATTGCCAGTACAAGAACAACCTGCAGCCTTTAATAAAATCCAGTTTCATAAAAGTCAGTGTGTCAGCACGATGTTGAACCTAATTTAGCGAACTCCAAAACATTACATATGTACTCATTCTAAAGACACACATTTGTTGTACGATACTACATACCACTTCTATATTTGGAACTGTGTATTTATACAAACGCAAACACACACACTAGCATTTAGGCATGCAGTCTCCCAATTAAGGTTATATAGTCAACAGAAGTACCAGAAAACGTGGACCTGTGTAACTGGGGACCAGCTGGGTGGGCAGGTACAGGGTCCGGACTGGATGGATAGTTCTCATGCCCCAGAGATGGTCGGGAGGCTTTCTTCAAAACAGAAATTTGGGATACAGTATTTTCAGTGCCAGGCCTCTGCTGGCAATGCATACAAGTCCCAGATGTTCAGGAAGGAAGCCATGCAGCTTGACTTTACTCTGCCACCAGCTCTAGATTTGGGCTGTGTCTTGGCAAAATCGCAAGGGCTACGATCACACCTTAAGATACAGCGGCTGCCACAATGCCTACAGGAGCTGAGCGAGTACACAGGAGCTGTTCCCTGTCATCACGGAGAAGGAGAGAGAAGAAACCACGGAACTAATACCCATCTTGTCTGCTATACCCCCACCTCCAGGCCCTTCTCTTCTGCACACCAGCACAGAAGTGGGCTAAGTGGCAGGGGTAGAGTAGCACACAGAGGGAGAGAGAGGCTGCGCTGAACTGTTCTGTTCGTTAATAAAGATGATGTCCATCAGGGAATGTGAATATAACGGCGGGCGGTATACAACAATTCAGAGGGATTCATAGTCTGTTACAATTGTAGGGAGTGAGTTAACTCTTCTGTTGTTTAAAAAATATACATTCCCACATATTTATATGTACATGTCTCCAAGCATTTCCACAGAACGCTTTCTATCACCAGATATTTCCACCAGCTCTCCCCACTATTAAAAAGAGAAAGGCTCCTCTGAATAGAAATAATGTGACCATCAGTAAATGTTCCAGGACAATGACACCAATAAACACCAAAACTCAGCATTGCAATGAACTGAAGAGTCAATCTGAGATTTTTTACCCCGGAAACCACCACCTAGATCGCAAAGGGTTCTATGAAAAAAAATTAAAAGAATATGCCAAATAAATTATTCTTCATTAAAAAAAATAAGTAGACTATAAACTCGACAGCACACAACAACAACAATGAACAAAGGAGACGCTGGTAAGGGCGTCTATGTTATTACATTTCCATGTTCTGTCACCAGATCAATCTGTAGAAGACCACTCCCAGGATACGTGGTTCAGAGCAAACCTGCTTTCAATGTATACTGACAATATTTAATTATGTACTTTCTTGGCATAATCTGTATGTAGTTATGTAGTTGATGCTTCTATAGAAGCTCAGAAAAAAGGCGTTTCATCAATGTCTGTTCCTATCTGACCAGACAAAGGTTGGAGATGGTAAGAAAAGAAGACAGCTGGGCGTTCAGCTGTGAGCTAGAACGCTGCATTGCTCAGAGACACGGCTGCCTTTCTTTCCCACAACAGGCTGTGGGGAGCAAAGGAATAAGAGGGCAAAGTTGTGAGCCTTCTTATTTTTCTCCTGAATCAGACTTTTAAAAAAAATTTTTTTTTTTGCTCTCGTTTGCTAAATTATGAATTCGTAGAACATAAGAGAAACCCAAACGTAAATGTAAATGCTGAAATATTTTCTAAATGATTTTCTAGTTCTCTGCCTTTTTGGAAAAGCTACAGCACTGATTCTCTCCATTAGTGCAAATAATAGAGGGTATTCTGTACCTAGATGATGTGGCAAGTGGAAAACTACACCGCCACTGTTTCACTGAAGAAGAAGATAAGGTCTACAGAAATAAGTAGTAATGTCGTACAATAACATAGCTACCAAATGTCCAAATTGTTTTTGCAATCATAGTCTCTTCTGAGCCTCACAATACTGTGAGGTAACGCAAGAATTATTGAAACAACTGATTATTGAAGCAACTGATCAAGATGCCAAAAGGTGACTCACCTTGCTGAAGATCACTCTGGATGGTTAGTATTAAAAACAAACACATTCATGAACAAAAATGCTAGGCAATGCAAGGGCCATTCAAAACTCAAGGGACCTTCCTAGTTTTTAATCCCTGCCCCATAATTAACTTGTAGTGTGATATTGGGGGGAATAATGCTGATTTGGACATGAATTTGCAGAACAGAATTCTGTAGAACAAGAATCATACTTCCTTGCTCCTATCGCATCATAAATACCAAAATAAATGAATTAATAAGTAAAAGTAATGCTTTGGACACAAAGCACTATACATAATTTTAAGAAAAAGTTCAGTCTCTGCTCATTCATCTCAGAAACAAACAATGTCCAGAGGAAGCCACAGTAGATGTGGAAGTTAAAGTCACAAAGGCTAGGCTGGTATCATCAGAGCCACAACGTTACGCCACATTTAGTTAAGTGTAGCACATGAAGATTACACAATATGGTCACTGTAATGAATTGTATTATGTCCCCCAAAAAGATATGTTGAAGTCCTGACCCCTGTACATGTGAATGTGACCCTGTTTGGAATCAGGGTGTTTGAAGATGCTATCAGTTAACATGAGGTCATACGGGAGTAAAAACCAAAACCAAACCCAAACCCACTGTCATCGAATCAATTCCGACTCATAGCAACTCTATAGGACAGAGAGAAACTACCCCATAGGGTTTCCAAGGAACAGCTGGTGGATATGAACAGCCGACCTCTTGGTTAGCAGCCGAATGCTTAACCACTGCACCACCAGAGCATCATACTGCAGTAAGGTGGGTCCTAATCCTGTATGACTGGTATCCTTATCAAAGGGCAGAGATATAGAGAGAGGGAGACAGATTCTTCCTCAAAGCTTCAGAAGGAATCATCCAACACCCTGATCTCAGACTCCCATGTCAATTCAGATATTAAATATTTATCAGAAATACTGATCTGTACTTAGATTTCAAAAAATGTAGAGGTGAAAAGGTAGATTCACACGCCCAAGTTGTTCTAAACATAATTAAAAGTTTCCTACAACTGAGCCAATTAAATTTAAATTTATTTAAATCAGTTTTTAAATTTTAATTAAAATTAAAAATTTATTTCCTCAGTTGCACTAGGCACATTCAAGCACTCAAGAGCCTCCTACAGTTCGGCTACTGTATTGGACAGCACAGCTTCCTACAGTTCTCCACTCTCCAGACCATCAGGCATCCTCCTGTTGATACTGGCACAGCTTTCAAAAAGACAAATGGAGGTAAACAGAGTCCAGGCACTAAGTAACTGATCTGTTCACTAACATAATTCAAATATCTTGATGCCCACAGTAGGTGATTAGATTGGGAAGGTGTGGCAAAGACTATTAGCTGTGGCCAATAATCACTCTCCCATAGTAATGGCACCCCCAATGTTTAGTTGGGCATCTTGGACTTAAGACTGCATTTCTGGCCCTCCCTTGCAGCTAGATGTGGCTCCTATGATTAAGTTTTGGCCAATGGGATAGATGCAAAAGGGTTGTGTGGTAGCTTCTTGAAACTTTCCTTAAAACACAGCCTGTACAAGTTCTTTGTCCCCTTTCTACTTTGTCCCTTCCTCCATTCAGTGGCTGCCATGGCCACCATCGTGGACCATGGTTCTGCCATAAGGATGGGAGAACCATGAGTTGGAAGGAACCTGAATATCCAAGGGTTTTGTGGAACAAGGCCATCATAACTGCCCTGAACTACATACTTCCTGAGTTCTAAGTGAGGGGGAGAAATGTCTACCTTGTAGAAGCCATTTTTATTTCAGGTCTTTTCTACTAGCAGCAGAATCTAATCCATAATGATAAGGTGGGTATTCTAGTGACATCAATTACCACTGCACTATTCATCAAACTCGATCTGGATGATCAGGCAGGCTCAAAGGACAGTTTTTTATGCAAACATAACTGAAAATTTGGCTGCTTACCCAAATTCATATCCCCCACAATTTCATCTCAAAATAACCTTAAGTTTATTCTTCTGAGCAGCAGCATGCTTCATGGTCAACTGGCCCCATGCCGTTGATGGATTTAGGCATGGGTCTATGATACAATTCAGGCCAATGAGATGAGGAGATATTCTGGGCAAGGCTTGTTTGCTTTCAAAGGAGAGTCAAGAAGAACTGGGCCCTTGCTGCCTCTAGCTGTCTTTCATGGATGTGATAGATGTGTACACTGTGATGCCTGGGAAATCGGTGTGTATCTTGGAGCCAGTTTGAAGATGAAGTCCATGCTTGGAAAAGAAAACCACCAGAATAGCAAGCAAAGAAAAAAGCTGGAGCCCTCATGTACTGCACCTGAAGCCCACCCTACCTGAGAGACTTCCTGTATTTAAGCCAATCTGAAGTGGGAAGGGATGATTCTATGACTAACAGTCAAAGGTATCCAAAATGATACAAAAATTTCTCCATAGAAGCATGCCATTCTTTTGACAAAATCCAGTACAAAACAAACAAACCAAACAGCAAACAAGTATAAACAGAACAAAAAATACAGAGCTGGGTTATGGGAACAGAGTGATCTATTACATAGAGAATAGCCTTTGAAAGCAGGAAAATCTGATTTTAACTAGTTTTCCTATTAATTCGATTTGCAAATATGAGCAATTCAAAGCACATTTTCCTTATCTTAAAAAAAAAAAAAGTTAATGCTGCCTATTTTTGTCTTTTATCCTAAATGAGGTAGCACATTAAGAAATACAAGAACACAGCCAGAGCCCTCAAATTTTTTTGTAAATCCATGAAACATTGTCTTTGTCAGTATAAAATAACTAAAGAATACTGCCACTATCGTGGCTAAAGGACAAGAAAGAAACCCCGATTAGGTCAAGGACTAGGGTGCTCCAAAAATAGAATATCTCGCTGTAGGGTAAAAGAAAGAGATGATACAGGGGTAGAGAGAACATAAAGAAATACGTTAAGAAAACTGTTGCGTGAGACCAAAGCTGGAGCAAGGGGAAGTGCGGGAAGTAGCCAAGGCTAGTTGGGAGCCACTCCTGGCAGACATATGCAACAAAGTCATATTCCTCCACAAAAGTCATATTTATCATTCGGTGATAGTTTCGTCCCAATAACACACAGAATGGTAAATCTGACTGTGGTTTGAGGATAGTCTTAGTCATTAGGCCCCAATTCTACTTGTTGGACAAAGAGTATCTATTTTACCTAACGTACAGATAGACATCACAAGCATTTAGTTTTTAAAAATCATTAGATACTACTATATATCTTCACATAACTACATAAAATGTGTACTCTGATAAAAAAAATTGTTCTTCCTGTGTGCCATTGAGTCAATTCCAACTCATAATGACCCTACAGGACAGAGCTGAACTGCCTCATGGAGTTTCCGAGGCTGGAAATCTTTATGAGAGCAGATCACCAGGTCTTTCCTCACACAGAGCCACTGGTGGGTTTGAACTGCTGACCTTTTGGTCACCAGGGCTCCTTAACAGAAAATTAGAATGCAATTACTCTCGTTTGAATGTTTAATCAGAATAAAACAATGGGCTTATTTTGTTTGCTTAATAAATTATTTTGTATATTATTTTTAATAATGTTGCATAGTTTACTGTATTTGCCCAATATACGCTTGCTTGTTCATCTATAATAGAAACACACTATTATAAGAATTTTGGTAGAGTGAGGTGCAGGAGTTCTCATAACTGGATGTAATGAGGAAAGGATTAACTTTTAAAGCCTTTCACTGTGTGGAAAACACACAGAAGAATCTAGAATCAGGGATTGCTATAATTCAAGAGCTTCCAGCTATAAAGATCCCATATGATTGTATTTACTGTGTAGATCTGGCAACTGAACTTCATCAGCTATTCTTCTCAATCCAGACTCCCAAAGACAAACTGATTCTGTTTTATAATTACATACACATCAGTGATTCAGGAAGTAAGATGGCCTATGGCATCACGATTTCCAGCTGGATTATCTCAGGCTCTGAGGGTTATGCCTGCTGGGTGAGGATTACCAGAGTTAATTTCAGATAGTGAACTGGAGATACCAAGAACTAATGAAGAAATGTCAGTGTCCACAACAGAATAATTAAAAAGCAGCATCTCCCCTCTTTCTTTGACAAATCTCTCCTTGCCTACATGCCATTCATCCTCCTGTTCACTTGCAAAAACAGAAGAGCACAGCAGCACCACAGTGCTTATCTACCACACGGAAGTGGCGGCTGTTCACAGTAGGTTTTCCCTCCTGTGTTTCTCAACAAATGAAGACAAGAAGAATTACTGACAACAACATGAAAGAATTTCCCAATTTTTTGAAGGTTTAAGCATTTTAATCAATACCTATCAACTTAGTTGTTGGATGGACCTTTCCAGGCTTTTCCAGGTAATCCCCCAGGTGTGAACATTCCTGCATGCACTAAAGAGGCCAAAAGGAAATGCATTCCAAAGTTTTCCTAGTCTACAAAGAACTCAAGTCTGGATTTTACCATACTTTTCTCTGGCCAAAGAATAAACTCAGTAAGTGAATTATTAAATTCTGAATGGGGAAAACAGAAAAGTTATTTAGCACCAACAGACTCAAAATATATTATCAGGATCACAATACAGATCACTGCCCCAAGTCTAGACCTAAGACAGCTCACTTCTGCAAGCAATTAAACAGGCCCCTTAACAAATTCGTATCCGCAACTTGTTCCAGAAGATGTACTTTTTAAACAGATACATACAGGGTTAAAAATGAAGGAAAAGTGGCAATATTACTAGGAAAGTACATATAAAACGAACAAACCAACCAACCAGTTGTGGTCAAGTTGATTTCAACTCACGGCAACTCCATGTGTTTCAGAGTAGAACTGCACTGCACTCCATAGGGTTTGTAAGGCTGTGAGCTTTCAAAACAGATTACCAGGACTTTTTCCAAGGTGCCTCTGGGTGGGTTCAAACTGCCAACCTTTCGGTTAGTAGCCAAGCACTTAACCTAGAGATTTC